>NC_051118.1:7684028-8011568 GCF_014839805.1 Manduca sexta
TTAATCTTAACATTCAAGTAATTCCTACGTAACTTCTATACATATTAAATATAAAACAAAGCCCCCTTTTCGACTTGTCTGTATGTCATCGATTTTCTCAAAACCTAGTGAACGCATTTTTATGAAATTTGGTATGGAGATAGTCCAAGACCCTGGGAAGGTACTTTCTATCTCGGGAAAATATATTGCAGGACTTTTATCCTGGAAAACTCCTTAACGCGGGCGAAGCCGCGATTCAAAGCTACTTTACTTATATTGCCGAAAGGATAGCAAGAGCTAAAACTGACGCAGGAATAAAAGTTTGACTGAACTTTTGGGTTTTTTACTCTTGAATTCTTTGTTATGAACGATGTTCTTGAAATGTGATTATTTTTGGATTCGTAAACATGCATGATCTTGAAATTTGTGTAAATAATTTCAATGTTTAATTTCATTCTTAAATCATTTGTTTACTAATTTTCTTTACCAAAACTTCCCGACTATTTAACAATGTGTTCATAAAATAAACAATGTTCAAGATTGAAATCTCATCTATATTTTAAAGAACTGAAAGACATTTGCTTAGACTGTTGAAAAAGCTAAATACCTCATACTTATCCCCAATATCAACCTTACCCTTTTTTCTTAATAAGGCAGATTCTCTTTTCACTAGTAAAGGTAGTTCACTAGTAGGTAGTAGTTTTTCACTATTTCGCTTGAAACTTTAAGTAGGCTGGTTTCTGACATAGATAATGGATAAGATTCTCTTTTTAAATTTTACCACACTTTTTATGGTATGTGTCTGTGGTAAGTATAATCTAATTTATAAGGTTTTGCCTACATATGGATGTACATAATATAATTACTTCGAAACGCTTCTCTTATTTAACTTGTGAGGCTTAGTTTTCGGTTTACACCATGTATACTCATGTTTTCCGGTCATGTTGGATTACCGTTTTACCGGACTATGAGGGTGAAGGAACAGAGAGTGCACCTGTGTATTGCGAACACACTTGTGCACTATAATATATCATGCGTACCTGGCTGATCTCCGTTGAGATTTGCCGATATTACCGAAATTCAGCTAGGAGAGATTCACTTACTGTTTGTTATATACCGCCATTTTCAACAAACGATCCCAATCGCTTTTTCGATCTATGTCAAAAATGGACCAATCAGAACAAAGCCTTTTTTGACAAGCTTACAAATGAGTTATTTTGATTGGTTCATTCTCGGAATTGGATTGAAGATTAAGATTGATGTTGAAACAGTTGCTAGCATTGACGTATATTCTATAGACACGAACGTCCATATAAACTATTTGTTCAAACTGAACTAAAATGGCAACCAAAACGTCACTGTTATAACCTATTTATTCACTTGAACAACATATAATTTTACTTTTTTGACTAATATATTTCATTCACATACAGGTTTACACTTAGACTCGAGTTTTTTATAATGAGCGCCACTCCGTACACAACCAGAAGCTGTCAATACCACACTAAAAGTTTGAATGGATTGCAGTTCAATTCAGATTAACATATTGAATGTTCGGAACGCCAAATCTAGTACGTAGTACTATATATATCGATAGCTGCTAGTCAGTTACGAGGCACATTAGACGCTCTACTTTTTTTTTACCAAACCTCAAAATAGTGCTAGGTTGATAAATAAAACATCTCATAACAAAACAACAATTTAATCAGATATCACAGTTAGTCGAGTATTCTCTTGGTGCTTTCCTTGGCGGCTTCCACAAACTCCTCCATAACTTCGCCGCTGACTCCGAACTTCACGGGGTTGTCCTCTGTGAGGTACTCAAAGTACCTGCCTACTGCTTCCTCGTGTTCTTGGAAGTCGCATGATCCTAGAATGGGAGTTTTATTAAGTTTCTGAAGATCTTAGGTTGATTATCATTGAATTCCGACTTCTCTAGAAATAGGTAGTAATTGGAAAATTGTATTAATTATTTGGAATCACGGAAAGGATGTGTGGAATGTTAACAAATGCTTAGTATGTAGGTAATAGATACCAGAATACCATCTTTCAAGTCTGTTAGAATCTATGAATGGGAAATAATAGCAGTGTATTGAAGTAGCGATCGCCTAGTTGAATGTGGAACGGACTGCCACGACCAATGCCCGCAGGTTCGATGTTTGAAATTTAAGAGTTATTAAATACCTCACCTGGTCTGATCATCCTAATGACGTTCATGGCCTGGTCGGGCAGGAACCTGTGGAAGTGTACCAGGTAGCACGCCAGCATCACGCCCGAGCGGCTGCGGCCTTGCCGGCAGTGGATACCCATCACCTGGCGAAGATACGATGAACATTGTTTATGGTTTTTTGAAATCCAGCCTTATGAGTATTCGAATATATAGGTTCGTATTGTTATTATGATTAAACATTGTTATGTTGTTAAAAAGAGGAAAAAAGTTTGGGAAGAAAATTCTGTCCATAGCGAATTAAGTATTAATATAAATGAAATTAATCATTGTATAAAAAAAAAATCCACCAAACAATAATACGAACTGCACTTCGAACAAAACTTAGTATTTGCATTGCATTTATATTAATATATTATTATAGCTCCTAATTCATAGATATTATTAGAAAAATACAGGCGATAAATATACCGAATTTAGGCGATAGATTCCAAAAGCGCGCATCGTCAGATCATTTATAAGTTACTAAACATAAGTAAAATAGTGGCGATAGCCTAGTTAGGTGTGGAACGGACTGCCGAGACTCCAAAGTCCGCAGGTTCAAATCCCAAGGGCATACATCTCTAACTTGTCTAAACTTTTGTGTGTATTCTTTGTGAATAATCGCTTGCTTTAACGTTGAAGGAAAATATCGTGAGGAAACCTGCATACCTGAGAAGTTCTATATAGGAATTTCGAGGGTGTGTGAAATCTGCACTAGGCCAGCGTGGCGTACATAGGCCTAATCCCTCTCAGTAGTAGAGGAGGCCCAGCAGTGGGACAGTATATAATACAGGGCCGATATTATTATTATTATATTATATATAAACGTAAGTAGCTTCAGTAAGAAAGACGTAAATTATTCTTTACAAAAATAGCAGTTGAGTAATTGGAAAAACGGGAAGCTGTGGGTTCGATTTATGTCGCGTAAACATTTTTTTTGTAATTTGTGAATTTATCACAGTGTGGCGTCATTATACTGTAGTTAGATAGTTGGTTATTCTGTTTAGGTATACATATTTTGTAGAGGCACATTTTGTGACGTAAAGGACTTCGACCAGTCTTAAGAATCTACTGACATTTAATTAGAATTTACTATCATTATTCGACAGTAAAATATGTGATAATTGTAACTGCTGTTTAAATATCAAAAACTGAATACTTTACTAAGACCAAGGAACGATAACACCCACAATTTTAGTGAGTCCACCCGCCGATGCGTTTTATTTTTGCATTAAGTAGGTACTAGTATCATTATGTTAAAAATATGTTATTAAGTACGTTTATTTTTCAACTAAAATTCTTTTCAATATTTTTACATTGGATTTATGTAAACAAATTTCAATAATTGCATAGATTATTATAAAAATGATTACTACGGTACGACTGCAGTGCCGAGGTCTTGGGTTCGATCCGGGTCGGACTGTGATATTGGGTTTTTCTACGCAGTATCAGCACGGGACACATCATGGGACTGAACACGCACAGCAGAAAGTGGGTGCGACAGTAGCGCTTGTGCCTACCCCTTTTGGAAAAAGGCGTTAGTGTATGTGTGTGTTTTTAAACATATTGATATTTTTTTAGAAAAGTTAGTAAATATTTTCCTATAAGTTACTATTTCTATCGTTTATTTTTATAACATGTACACTTACCTCTCCATTCTTATCGGCTCGTTTACACACATCAATAAATTTCTTTATTTGTTCTATGCTTGGCACTTCAAACTCTTCTACGGGCACTTCTGTCCACCTCAGCCTGGCAATATCATCCACTGGAGGTTTTTTCCCCGCCGTCAGTGTTACCAGGTGTGTTATACCTTGATTCACTAAAAACTTCAAGTTCTCCTTATTTCTAGGGAACGCCATAGCTGCCAACTTTTTAGGTATAACCCAGGAAAATTTCAAAGGTGGGTAGGCATCAACTTCTATATCTGGGAAAGGGTTCTCTGGTATTATTACTGTTAAATCATTTCGTATCTCTTTTCTTGCACCAGCTAAATGTCTGTCTTCTTGTTCTGTAATTTCTTCCATCCGCGTAACGATGTGGTGATATTCTTCGTCCGCCATGGCTGTATGATTATTCTTTCACTGCCACAAATTTAAAAACTTATCACTTTTTTAATTGTCGGTTATGACGGCCAGCTTCGCGCGGTTTTGCGTGTTAACTGACTGAAAGGGCGGGAAAAGTTTGGCACACAACCGATGGCCGCTGGAGAGAGCGTAATATTTATTTCTGGAAATTCAAACGTTTACAAACTCTGCACGTGTTGATATTTTCAACAATTGTAAAAAAATGAAATTTATTTCAGTGAGTCTTCTACTTTTTTTGAAGCAAATGTCGTGCACAGACTAAAAAACTAATTTATCCGGTTTTAATGTAATTTTGTATCTGATGCAATGGTATGGCGTCACAATGACGCTCTGCAACACACCACGGAAACTAAAATAAAGCGTGGTACGAAATTATTATCAAATCACAAGAAAGTTACGATCCATTAACATGCGCATCAAACATTTTACGTACTTTATGTGCCAAAACATTGGTTGACCTTGTACATGTTTGTTGAACATGATTAATATAATCTCAAAACAATAATAACTCTCAATTCATCATTTCATTTAATTTTATTTGAGCTTCATTTCACAAATATGATAAAAAAAATTTAGGCACATACAGCCAAATTTGGAATATACAAATCTTTTTTATCTCTTATTCAAATAATTCGATTATATTAAAAAAAAAAATTGGGCACAAGAAGCTAATTATAGAGCCATTTTCAATACATTGTAAAATTAAAAATGTTCGTTATTATAGCTTACCTTATAAAGATCTTTCCGACTGATTGTAACGAAACCAAAAGTGTCACTGAGACTGGTAGCCACATAAGGGCTCGATGTTCATGCGCACACATTTATAATTATTATGTATCAATATTGTAAGCTATTGATTATAACGCGGGTTTATTTGAATTAAAATAAAGAAATCATAGATTTTGTTATCTGCTCTTTTTGGTATAAACTTTTAATTTACAATAAATAATAATAAAAAGACTAATAGGTTTGTGAATCAGAAATACCTATATTTATAAAATTCCTAGAAGTGGAAAAATGTGCAAATATTCTAAGATAAGCATAAATATATTCATATTAATTACTAGGGCATTATTGAATTAGTCTTACGTAGAAGTTGCAAATACATAATCTATCTCAATAATTAATGTAATATATTCTACTTAAAAACAATCTGATTTCATATAGCGATTATTTTACTGAAGACTTGTAATAGAAAATGAACTATATATGTCATATTTAGAGTACAGATTAGCCTGCCGATATCAAGGCGACCATCACCTGTCACACGTGCGTCCCGATTTAGCGTGCGCTTTTTAGACCATGATAAACTTGAAACACATTTATAAATGTTAAAGGATTATAGAATTTATAACGTGTATGTAGTGTTTATTTTCGGTTTCAAGGCGTGTCTCCCTTCCGTATTTTGAATTTAGAATACATCACCTGGATACTAGCTTTTGTACGCGAATCTATTCGCAGAGATCGACAATTTTTACTTGACCTTCCTAATCTAGGTATTATTATATGCACCACAGGTAGTTTTATACAGCTTCATATGAGATTCTAAGCAAATAAAAATTATATCTAATGTCGATAGAAATAAAATATTACTTCGTGTAGCATAGATCTTCATAAGGCAATCTAAGCAAATGGAAATGAATAAAAAATAATGACGATGAAAATATTAAAAATCTATCATTGGTACTTGGACTTTTCGCTACCAAATTGCAACAATTCTAACAAAGTCTATTTAGTATTCTTGCAATAAATCAGCATACGTAGGTCGCTCATAATTCATAGAATATTTTTAAACCATAAAATGTCTTCAAATAAAATCACATACAGACATAAGTACATATTTATTACAGTATTTATAAATAGATATATCCCTAGATTCTGGCATCTACTCGGAATGGGATTAGGTGCGTAGTCCGCCACCCTGGCCCGCTACGGGTTGGTGAACTCAAAGTTTTCTAGTCACTCATTTCTCCTCAGTCATGGTATGACTGTTTGGTCAAAGGGCAAATGTAAAAAGACAAAACAAACGAACATCACGCGCATATCTGCGAAGGGGTAAGCAGAGGTAGAACCATGGCACACACTTCGTCATATGTATTTTATTCCCATGGTGTGACAAGGGAGCCTATCGACATACCAGGCATAAATTTCAGATTCCGGGCTGATACTGAGCAGAAAAACCCGATGTAAATCACGATCCTATAGTATAAAAAAAATCTGTCTATGACAGGTATTTTACAGAATCGAATGTGTATAGAACTACTTGAATATTGCTGCTAATGTAAACGCATATATTGTTACAGAAACCTGCTAGTATATACTAAGCAATAAAAACTTTATAAAATATAAAATCGCCTTCGTTAATCACTAAATATAATCCATAAAAACTATCAACATCCAAAGGAAACACCACTAAAAAAAAATACTGGAAAGCAAAATACTTAATTTCGTTTACTTAAAAATATTCCAGATATTTCGGTTTAAAAAATAAACTACTGAACCGATTTTAAAAATATTTTTTATGAGACCAATCTGGAAATATCCTTACGAAAAAAAACAAATCGATTAAAAATTGAGTTCTGAAGTAACAAACATTAAAAATAATATTAAAGTCGAATTGAGAACCTTTTACTTTTTTGAAGATGATTCAAAAATTCTGCGTTGGCCTATCCAATATATCGTACACCAGTCATACACATTAGTTATAGGTTTGAGTCAGTTTGTTTTATTGATCTTGGTCACTGTTTTTTTTTTAAATCATAATGTCATAAATAACGGTCAGTGACCGCAGGACAATAACACTTTGTTCATCACCTCCCAAATGACTGAAAAAACTTGGCACATTATTGCATTGCAAATTATATTTAAAAGTTTCTATTCATCTGGTGACACCATACTTTGGCTATGATACCTGTGAATTTGTATTTGATTCCTTAGTAGGGCAACAGTATAAGTTGGTTGAATTATATTGTTACGCGCCGCTATCCTAGCCGATGACATCGGGCGTTTCCGGAAGTATTCGGCTGCGCGGTCAGGCTGGCAGAAGAGAAGATAATAGATATGTCACGCGGTGACTATTCTATTATTATTCTCTCTGGTTGGACGTTGTCAAAAGAATGTCTAAAATTGTATTCTGTAATTATTTTGCTAATATAATGTTTACTGTAAAAAGAGCGTTTAACAATATGTTGTAATATACACATATAACGCCTTTGATCTCTGAAGTTATAAGATGCGCCTCTGCAAGTAGCGCACTCGCCTGTGAATAATAAATCGGAATACTTACTTTTTCAATTTATAATATTGAAAATATAGAAATTCAGATCTTTTACCAGTACCCTATTGGTCGTGGACTTCAAATCAGTCGACTATTTACTCCTCTTACCATCAGGTACAGTGAGGTCACTGCTGTGCTCCTAAAAATAATTTACAATGTTGGCTTCCATAGTAGTACATTACCTACCATAGTATAACAAATTTCAATTAATAATTCATTACACACTTACCTAATACCTTATATAACAAAATTGGTCCTTCGAGCCGGATTCCACATTTCGAAATAAAACAAACATTCAAATTAAATATATAATTCAGAAACGTTGACAAAACTAACTTAATAAAAGTAAATAAACTCTTAAAACTAATTTTAATCAATACATTATACACTTTCAAATACTTTGTATTATTACTAACATTTTTGAGACCTTAATGGGTGTGTGAAACTAACATAAATATGGCGCCATTGTGAAAGACCATAATGGCCATATTAATAATAAATACGGATTTAATGAAGACTGTTCTGAAACTTGTATTGAATCAATGTTTTTAATTTTTTCTGTTGAACATGCTTTCCGGTTCGTTTATGGAAAATTTTTGTTTGACCCATAAACAACCATAATACCTGATTTTGGGATGATATAAACCTTTGAACATAACTATATAGTGTTTCAACATTTTAACGCTGTCGATGTGAACCAAGCTTTAAATACTGAAGACAACTTTAATACATATAACTCAATCTTATTTTTTACAGGAATTCCCAAACTAAGCGAGGGTGATCTCTTAAAAAGTTTTGAATAGTTTTTTTTAGATTAATTATTTAGGGCCGTAATTGTGAATATGGACCCTTAAAATAAAAGTAAATGTGTACATTGCTTAATAAAATCATACGGACGTTGTGTATAAGATTTAGTATATAAATAAATAAATATATACCCTCGTAAGGAAATGTACAAGGCGACATTTTTATACTGCCTTATTTTTTATAATAAAAACTAATTGAATATATCAGAGATAAATACAATCAATCACAAAAGTAGCTGAACATATTAAAAACTTAAATCAGCCATACACTTTCACTTTGTTTTTTTTTTTGTGTGAAGTATATGAATACCTTTTCTTTTAACAAAGCACAAACTAATTTGCTAAAAAGGCAAAGTGTAAGAGATTTGCATTTTTAAATTCGTTGAGCTACTCATGTGGGTGACTAAAATTATTTTGTATACAATTTTAAACACAATAGAAAAATGAAACAATTGCTTTTGGTTATTATAATATGTTAGTCCTTACAAGGGTATGAACTGGAATGCTAGTGGCTACTTATTACCAAATAAATCTAAAATATCATGGAATGCATCAGCTACTTGTGTTATTGAAGTCATTCTTACATTACAATACTAACAGTATCCTGTACATAGAATGTACATAGATAATTTCAGGCTCCGTAAAGTCTTGAATCAGGAATGCATTACTAGGTTAGGTTAGGTTAGAACTTTGTTGCCTCAACAACATTTACATATCATTATTTTTTAAGACACATCCGCAGTACAATAACGTAAGAACCCAACATGAATTTTCAACCATTTCTACTAATAAAAAATTTACAACATTTAAATAATCACACAATAACATATTAATATAATATTTTTTTCTAAATTTTTGGACTTATCAACAACTGTATTAATTCACTAATTTAGGCACTATTATTTTATTACTATACTGGCAACACGCGTAAGGTTGAGCATTAACTGTACAATGATCAAGTAACCACTTTGAAATATGGGATATTTATTTATCACAGGTGTTAAAAATGAAAAAATATCTTCAGTTAATTAGCCGAATTATCGAAGCGAAATTAAAACATTGACTCATCACTCAATGCGGAGTATTTTTGATCTATTCAAGTCTGTAATAACTAGTAGATAAATTGGAATAAACCTGTATTAAACGCTGCTATTTAACACACGAATTCTTTACTTATTTTAATATTTATTCCCTAAGGTTTTAATACAATCAGTTTGAATAGGTATGGAAATAAATAAAATTGTATTCTGAAGTAATGTAGGTAGATGCAAAATAGTAAAACAATTACACTAGAAAGGATCAGTATCGGGCACCGTCTCGCTGGCAACGGTTGTGTCCTTGCAAATTGATTTAAATAATTTAGGGTTCGCGTTGTGTTATTTCACGCGCTAAGTTTATCATATAAGTCAAAAAAGCATTATAGTAATAATACCAACCCTGTTTTATATCGACAGGTCCTAAGTATACTAGTATAAGTGCATAAACTCAACTTTGAAATACTGAGGTATAACATTTCAAAATTGCAAAGATTTCTGTTGAACTGTGACAAATTTACAAAGTTCAGAATGTTTAAATCGCTCTTCTAAAAAGTTGTGTTTTTGCACTTTACTACTTAGGACCCGTCGATATACTGTTCCTCTGCTGGGCACGGGCTTCTACTACTGAGATTAGGCCGTTGACATCTCTCTGTAATTACTTTTGTATACAAATGTGACATTTTGCACATTTCTTTTCAATTTACCTAAATACGAGAACTCTGTGTGTATAAAATTCCTAAAATCAGTTACAACCAAAAAAGATTTTCAGGCATAACCGTGTTTCAAAGCGTGTGAGACAACACATTTTAATCTCGCTCTGTTCCATTCGGCTTTGTAATAATAGTTTCACAGTTTATTTTCCATGAACAGTATACATTACCGATCAAGGGGATATTTGCAAAAATTCGACGTAAACTGTTGTAAGTAGATATAAAAACCGAAATTAACATTTAACACTCATCGTTTAAGCTTCTTTTTTCCATAACCATTTTTAATTTTAAACGTAAATTCCTTTCAAAATAATATTGAAGTGAATATTGCACTAGTTCTTTTAAATTTTGCATTCACTATGCAATGTCATATATCACTTACAACAGTTTACGTGGAATCGTAGATTTTTCACAGTTATTAATACTAGTAAATACTAACATAATGGATGGGTACACTTCATATTACATAAATCAGGTAGATTATTATTACACCTACACTAAAATTAGTTTAATTTCAATGTCTAACATTCGCGTAAACATAAGAAATCATTATACACTAATGTCTTTAAGTTGGTATTTTAAGTACTATGATAAATTCCGAACAAAAATTCGTTAACTAAAATTTAACAGCTAAAAATATTGAAAATAGCAATAGCCACATAATTACAATACACATCGTGATTTTATAGTCGTTTTGGAACAAATTTAAATACTGTATCAATAATAGAGTTATAAACATTAAAATTGATGTTTACGAATAATAAATGAGAACTCGTGGTGATGCAACTAAATCTCACGTACTACTACGTTCACTACAATCGGTGCCATACATAACTATGAATAATTGTCGCAATGTTACTATCATTATGAAACTCGAACGAGTGAAAAATATTATCTAAAACTATTTTTTTAATTATCAACAGTACAATTCATTAACCATTTTTTTATCCTACAAATTGTTCAGAATAACCATATATTGATTCCAAAACGACTGTAAAATCATGGTATTTTTACGTTTTGTTCCGATGACATTTCGGCCCCTTGGACCACGGCCCCTGCCACATAGGGGTCGCAAATGCCGGTATTATAATAAATCACTTCCGAAAATCGTCCTTTTTGGCCCCTATCAAGGGACCCAAATGCGAATATAGAGGTATAAAGCGAATCAACGCTTGCGCAGTAAATCATTTTTAAGAGCTCGTTTACTCGATGCTGTTATAAAGTATGAAATGTGTCAAAGTATATCAATTTTGAGATACATTTTTGACACTTACAATCAGACAAAAATGATTGTCAGAAGCTCTTTCTATTTCATATAAGCTTGTATAAGTTGAATATTTGTATGATATGAATGCCGTAAAATATTCTCTGACAGTCCGCGGTACATAGAAATACAATAATTAACGTTATACGTGGTACAGACAGCAACAAAAACAACTGACTAATTAATCAGCTATGACTTTAAAAATTATTTATACACTCATTTAAATCAATTTTTTTTCATAAATAACCCTTTTGTAATTTATTTTGGTAAATTAATTATTGTAGATGAGGATACAAAAGTAAGTATGCCATCAAAGTGTTTTGTTATGCAGTTATTTTTGTAGCTCATTGTATGTACAAAAAGTATCTACACTGAAGTAAAATAGTGGACGAATTTTCATAAATATTCACTTATACATATTTTAAATCATGAGAAACACATAAGAAAAATTCCAAATAATTGACATAAACATTGGTCATAAATTGATATGAAATGACAAATACATACATTACACCAATATTTTTAGCAAGAAGTTACGTCACTTCGCCCTTCCTCTACACCTTCCCTCACTTTAGCCTCTAATAACATCTGCTACTCATGACTAGGGTTGCCATATAGGTTTTACAAAACGTATAAAAAAAATATAGTACACTTCAAAAAATTATAGTATTATTATAAAAAAACAAATAATAGACAAATATATATTTGTTACTGACCCATCATTCAAAAGCTACTGTAAAGGAGCGTTCACATATTTTTAAAATTAAGTATTTGTTTACTAGATTGAAGTGTTGAAAATATTGTAGTTTTGCGTACTATTTCTTCAACAGTGTACTATAGTACGCAAACCCAAAATCAGTACAATACTATAAATTATAATACAGTTGGCAACCCTACTCATGACTAACTTTACCAGCCGTTATAATAAACGTCAGTTGTACACTCAAACGCAATAATAGCTGAACAAATCCAAAACATATTTACTGGTGAAAAAAAGTCACATTCCGAAATGGGTTTGAATTTGTTCAAGTTATTTTGGGGCTGACTGTAATATCACTTCCATAAAAGTAGTCAAGTATCTTAATATTGGACTGTTGTCAATACTTTCATATGTACAGTACTTCTGATCTATATCCCGTAATGTAGAATGGTATCTGGTGATGAAGAAAGGTATCTCACCGCACTATAGAGCGAAGGAACAGAGTGCTTGTGTATTGCACACACTTGTGCATTATAATATCTCCTGCATGGTTGATCTCCTTTGAGATTGGTGAATTGGTATTCGTACTTAAAAATAGGACGAAATCATAGACAATGTGATGGTACTAAAATGGCAAATATAATGTAATCAGTAGATTCTAAATTATTTCATATTAACCTGTATATTATAATAAATATATATTTTTTATATTTGCCTTTGACGGGCAATTTGCTTTGAATTACAATTTCATGCATTCCATCCAATTTGAAACTATTTTTAAGTAAAGGCCAGCTAATAAAAAAAAAACAGTAATGTCTGTGGATTATAATACCAGTGGCTTAATAAAAGTCATTTATGTGTGAACTGAGAAAAACATGGATCAAGTTTACTTTTTTGGCAATCACATCTATCATAAAAGGCACAAGTGATTGAACACTGCAATTAAATATAGGCCGTATGTAATAGCAGCGTAAAGTTTAATTTCAACATATCTACAGATTAGGGGTCGCTCAGGTATTAGGTAAGTACTAAAGGGACGAGAGGGAGGGGTCTTCAGTTTGCTTATTTTAAATAACATGGGAAGGGTCTGAATAGTAAATACGTCAGCAATATTTATTTACAAATTTTTGGATAAATAAAATTAAACCAATTTAAAAAATATTTTGTAAACATACCTATGCTTTCTTGGGGTCGTAAGAACGGTGCTGCTGACAAAAGGCGCGGATGGGGAGGGGACCTAAATACTAAAATTCTGTTTACATAATACTCGCAGGGCCTAAAAGAGGACGCAATTTTTTTTTAAAATCATAATGATTCCTCAATGTTTCGTAATCAAACTCAATTTATGTAACATCCTGTAGGTTGCAAGTTTTCAAACTCATAACGAAAAACTCATGAATATATTAAAGTCTACTTTGCTAATTTTATGAGAGATGTATTAATGTTTCCTGTGTTTAATATCTATTTAACACTTACACTAATTGGCATGGATTTATACATGGTGGTTTTGATTTTGCGTTATTAAATGAAAACATAAACTAATCTTGTAAACATTGTACTATAAATTATTCTATTGAGATAAAATAAAAAAAGGTAAATTACGAATAAAATAAAAATTGATAAAAGGTAGTTTTAATTTTACATCCCCTACGGCCACTTCTACACAAACATAATTTGTGGGAAGGGCAACATGATTTCCACCAGAAATACACTCACACACACCATATTCGCATTAAACTAAAAACGATATTAAATCAGAAAACTAAAACCGGGATTTTCGGCGAAAATATTAGTTTTTCATAAATAATTTTTGGCACAATGTTAGCCAAGGTACAGACGAGTATGTGGTTTCATTTACTAACGCAATGTTCAAATGAACCTTCTGTATAATATAATCGGAATAAGCATCGAATCCGCCTAGAATACAGTAATTAATGCTAAGGCATGCGTCAACGAATAAAATGTAATATCGTATCGAAAATAATCTTTCAACACCTACTTATACATGAGTTTTAGCGATCGTAAATTGTAATAGCACCTTACTATAGGAAGTGTATACTATAGATAATTTCCAAAATGTAAGTCTTAAATGGCTAGGAAAGTTTTTTTTTTATAGTACATTATCTTGTAATAGTTTGATAAAATTTTAAAATGATCATGATTTAGGCAAATGTTTGCAACGTTTACGCCTTAATTACCAAAAGATTTCAATACGTTCTCAATCTTAAATCCTCGATCCGAAGTAAGAATTGACCAATCACGACGAGTTATTTATAAGTACAACAAAAGTACTTAGCACTGACTGGTCCATATCGCCATCGATAGAAAAAAAAGATTAGGGTCGTTTATTTAATTCGTCGATAGGACTTACGGACATTTGAACTTATATAAAAAAAATTACTTGATTTTTTATTTAGTTTTTCACGCGAAATCTCATTATTGATCGTAATACTCAATCCATAGACAATATCAATCTTACTTATAAAAAATTCGCAAAACTATGCTTAGTTACAACAAAAATTTACTCGATCAGCTATAAGTCAAAACCCGCCAAATTGCCTCTTAATAAGGTTCAAACTAGGAAACCGGTGATGTTTTGACAGCTATTTAAGCAATACTGAACCACCTCTTAACCCTAAAACAAGTTTATAAGTAAGACTGTATATTAAGGACGTGCCATGTTTGACCATTCCGCACTAGTACTTAAGAAAATGCTCATGCGCATATTTATATAAATTATTACGTAAATAGCAGTGGCGAAGCTTCGATACAACCTGATTCTTACTGGCTTCACTTTTAGGTTTATTTACGTTTGTCTTAGTTTTTGTTTTATTAAATTGGCCACGATATGCTAACTAAGGCATTAGTTATTTGCCTCGAGATTACTTTTGAAAATCCACTCTTCGCCACTGGTAACAGACAAGTCTTTAAGATTTATTTACGAGTGTATAGTGGTACAAAACGGTACACATGGGCGCCGTCAAGAATAGTTGTAGGGAAGTGCATTAGCACCTACGCATAATACTACAGAATATCAATGATCGGTATAAACCGAATGGCGTTGCCGTTTCACAATATCTTATGACTTGTATTGAATTTTTGTTTAGTGTAAAAATACATTTTAATGATCCGTTATACTCTACTTCCGTTATGCTATATGCTTTATTTATGATTTTATCATGAAAAATTATATTATTATAAAATACGTTATGACTTTAATAAAAAATGGAATGCATTGTCTAACTTATTAACGATTCAAGAATATCAATGGGGATAAAAAGAATGGTAACAATGAAATTTAAGTGAAAATAACTTGAAAATTTTACTCGTCGTTTTGTTTTTTTAACAACTTAATACTATTTTTAATAATGATAAGTTTAAGTACACAAAAAAATACTTGTGAAAATTAATATCTTCATTTTGGTAAGACAATTTAGATATATAATTAAATACTTTAAGGAATAAATACTATGTTCACGTTTATAGTGTTATATTGGAATGTAGTTTCTTCAACATCGTAAAATATTGAGTATTTACTCAAATAAAATGTCCATTTTGGAAGTAGCCTTGTAAATTATGAATTTGGCTACATTTCTTAAGGAACCTACAGTTTCTAAGTGCTGTTATGATGTAAAAATACTTTCTTTTAATTCATGAACATCGATGACAATTAAGAATGCATTCTATCGAAACGACGCCATCTATCGGCGATAATAAACTAACGTAAGTGCTATCTCCGGATCGATCTAGAGGATAAACCAATTAAATTTTAGCTTAAGTAAGTATATTTAATGTTCTTTCAAACAGGCATACTAGGGCAGTTACCAGTTTTATTTACATAAAATTATAATTATGTAATATAAAGTAATACTAAAAAATTATTTTATCAAAATGGCATTAAAATTGGTTGAAAAATAAAGTCAGTATTAATATTTGAAATATTCTAAACAAGCAGGTCCGTGTTGGGGTTATCGTGCTATTTCTTTGTCATGAAATCAGCCTCATGGCCGACGATACACGGTGACGTCACAGTTTGCTATTACTGTCATTTGACAGCTAACCATTCCGCGAAATTTCAAAGCTTGTATATTGTATTTATTATTAAGTTTTCCGATACATTGTAGATGTGATTTCTGATAAGTATATTTAAAAAGTCAACTACTCTATTAAGTCGAAGGGCGAGGAACAGTTTTCTCTCCTCGGTTGACAGTTCACACTTCCGAGACCCTACTTGCCATACGGCGCGTTGGTACTTATAATCAGGTGCAATAGTATCAATTTCCCGTGTCCATTTAAAACAACTTTATTCTGACTGGTTTATTTTCACAATCGATTTAACCCGTGAGGTAGCTGAATGTTTGCCGGCAAACATTGACAGCTACGCGTGTGACGGAAAAATAACCTTATTATGTAGTATATATGTAGTATATAAGGTTATAATCCCGTGACACACGCAAATGTCATGTAGCTGTCTTGGCTCGCCGGCGATTCACGAGAGACCAAGAGTTAAAGACTGCGATTAGGCTAGTTTATCGAAATCGTTCGATTTAACTATTTAACTTCAAGATAGAAAGCTCTTATTCCCTTTACATAGAGTTGTAAGTCTCCGAGCATAAAATTGGTCTACTTTCTTCGACACAAAAATAGAGTAACTGAAAAGTGATTTTGTCTTACATATTATTTCCAATAGCATATACAACTATCGCTTTACTAACGCAATAATTGACATATCAAAGTTCGGTGCATTCTCAGTGTGTTTCAACAACCAATCGGATAGCTTTAGTCCTCGCAACGCGATACCAATTTATATATTAAAATTCCTATAATGGGATATGTACTGAGGTAACGTGTCTCAGATCGATTTGGTCCTTCGAGCTGGATTCCTAATTACGTGAGCGTGTTAAGAAATTCCTATGATAGGAATCATGATTTCCTATTTTTATAAGCGTTACAAAACTTCTATAGTGGAATTTTGGATTACTATGAGCTGGTTACAAAATTTCCATAATGGGATTCCGTATTTCTATAATTTCTTTACAAAACTCATTAGTATTCTGGATTCCTGAGCTCGTAAATTCCTATAATGGGATTATTGTTCTACTATAGTAATGTCATACGGGCCGTTGCGTGGCGCGGCGGTACCGCTGCAGGATGTACTAGAGGTGCAGCACTTGCCCGTCGTCCTTGGACGGGACAGGGAAAGCGTGCGGTTCCGTCTGCTCCTCTAATGTGATCGCTGTAAGGTCCACGATTTCATCTTGTTCGTCTTGATCGAATCTGTAGCGGGAAAATATATTTCATTCAAACTTGAAGGATCAAAATTACATAATCTTTAAATGCCCTAGCGCTAAGCTAAACATTCGGACCACAAATGTTTGGCCGGGAAATTTCTCACAGTAAATTAAATAACTACGAGTTATTGCTTGCAGCTCATCATCATCATCATCAGCCGCAGAATGTCCACTGGTGACCATGGGCCTCCTCAAAAGAGTTCCAAATAGACTTTCGGTTTGCTCACATAAAAAAAATTCCCGAGTGTAAATCACGGAATACTAGGAGCCTAGATTTCAAATCCATTTGGCATCACGCAAATCCTCACCTGTCTTCGTCAGGTTCGCTGGAGGGCTGCGAGGTGCGCGACACGGTCTCCGGCGGCGGCGGCGGGCCGGCGCGCTGGTTCGCGGGCCGCACCGTGATGATCAGGTTCGAAGAGTTCGCCACCATCATATCGGTCACCTGGGGAATGAGGATTATTATAGAGGTCATTCCTGTACTTGGCTGCCAATAAAATACTTACTTAAAAAGTAAAATGTGAAAACTTTGTGGGTGATACAGTCAAAAAGCGGCGATAGCTTGGTTGGCAGTGGAACGGACTGCCGAGACGAATGTCTGCAGGTTCAAAATCCAAGGGCACACACCTCTGAATTTAATTCACCTTTTCTAAAGTTAAGTGTGTATTCTTTGTGAATTATCGCTTGCTTTAATTGTGAAGGAAAACATTGTGAGGAAATCTGCATACCTGAGAAGTTCTTTATAAGTATTTTGAGGGTATGTAAAGTATGCCAATCCGCACTAGGCCAGCGTGGTAAGGCCTAATCCCTGTCCATAGTAGTGGAGTCCCGTGCCCAACAGTGGGACAATAGCACACGGGAGTGGTCTAGATGAATCATATCTATTAATTCAACTAATTTTCTGCCAATCGACACTATGATTGCTTGTTCGGGACCAGACATATACATAATGGTACCGGAACACGACGCACTCACATGGACCGCTATGGCGGGTTTTACACCTACCACCAGCAGTCTTAGTACAATATACGTTATCAACTCACTGACCATTGGACTCCGCGAGCCGCGAAATAAATACATCAGGCAAATGCTTGACGCCGGTACACGTCACTCTGACTGACGTCTATTAACGTACCTGATCTAGCGTCTTGTTAGAGACGTCGATGCCGTTGACCTCCAGCACCTCGTCGTTGACTCCCAGCAGGCCGGTGGACTCGGCCAGGCCGCCGGGCACCAGCCGCGATATGAATATACCCGGTGATCGCTCGACGCCATTAGGCGTCACTCGGACTGACGTGCCGTCTCTGTGGGCAAATCAAGATATCAATAAGTATAAACGGAAAAGCTGCGTAACAAGTTAAAACTTAAAATTAAAATAAAATCTACAATAAATATTAACTTGTATATAGAATACTGAGTCTTATATTTTTGTAGCGTATTTTTTTCCTAATTACCCTTATGCCACTCGTATGAGATCGGCCATTTTTAAAGACGCATTCAAGGTTTTGGAGTTGCCTGTCTCACGTCATCTCACTCGTGATCTAGTCCCGAACAAACCAAACCAAGGACCCCTTGGATACTGCCAATAAACGCTGGTATTAGACTAAGGACATGAAGTTGGAATGAATATTACCTGATGAAGAATCCTAGCGGTCGATCCGAGCCGTGCTTCAGTAATTTGACCCTTCTGCACGTTTCCGGCACTATGTCTACGTCTATTATTGCTGATACCTGAAATTATTTTATTAAATTAGTTATTTTTTTAAATTCCTATCGATCAAAGGCAACTACATCAAAAATGGTTCAGGTATTCTGGAAATTATACCGAATAAATTTATATAGCTTGTTTCAACTAAGAAAAATACACAACCATAATACTACGAGTGTGTAAAACCAAATCTAAATGACATACACGTAATTTTAATTTATATTTAATTTAATCTAAGCCCGTACGATTGTCCGTACTTACCATTCTAAAATCGTGCGGGTTCGATATCGCTAGGCCCTTGTTCTTGGCGGGCGTCCCGCTGAGTATCGAGGAGATGATGTTGCGCGGGCGCATCGTTCCGTACCCATTGAGCTCTTCCAGACTGTCGCCTGTAAAGAGAAAATGATAAATTTAGACATGAGAAGAATATGATAATTATTATCTTATAATTTTGTATTTCTTTGCCAGTACAGTCAGCTACAAATTCAGTAGAACAAATCCCAAATGTTTCAACACGTTAAATTTAACCGCAATATTATTTTTTATCCTTTTTTTTTATATATTTTTTTTAATTACAAAGTATTGTTTGGTATTCCACTGCGTTCTGCGTTCGTTAACTTTAGTTTGCCTACAAGGTTATCTTAAATAAACTAAAACCTTTTAAGTTTATTTAAGCAAGGAAAAGCAATTGATGACAAGTTTACTGGCGATTTGAAATTTTGAATTTGTTCAGCCGTTTTTGTGGCTGACTGTACATAGTGAGTCAAAGTGTATATGGAGCCTGAATAATGTAAGTATAGCCTGATCGAAAGAATAAAAATCTCGCCATGCTGTAGTAAAATATAGCACTAATTTCTTGTAATGACAAAATCATCATCATCATCATCAGCCTCTATCATTGTCCATAGACAAAGGCCTCCTCCAATATGCGCTATTTTATCCTGTAGTAATCTAAGTAATGATAACGTTAACTTTAAAACAAAAAAAGCAAAAGCGGCGTCCACCATAGTAGGTGTATTATTTTCTTGGTCAAGCTATACTAGTGGAATTTACTAAATAGAGATTTCACAGAATAAATCTAGATTCAACCTTGGTATTAGAAATCTCGCAATATCTATAAAAAAAAATGGTTTCTATAAAAAAAATACGCATTAAAATCATTATTAATATTATTTTACTTGTTACTGCTAAATGCTGTTAAATATTCACATAATTTCTTATAAATATATTAAAAAAATTATCTCATGACTATGCATCTAGAATCCATTAGTAATCATTAGTTTTCTCACGAGACTAATGTTAATAGAACCTATTCAAGTCGCCAAACATGGCGGTTGGCCCAAAGGGCATGCCAGGTGGGTATTACTCATGGCCAACGAATGTTGCATATTTACGTGATGAACAGCATATCTAACTGCAAAGGCTATTATATCGCACTTCTTTCTTCTTTTCTTTCTTTCTTTCTAATAAAATAATGACCCATTCCAAAATTGCCAATAGGGGACCGGCCTATTCTTGATTTTATACATTATTCTATATGTAATGGTTAATAATACGAAAAAGAAGCACTCCTGCGAAAACTGCATAAAAATTGGTTAAAAAATGAGCGAGTAATTCATATTTAAAATATTGAAATGTGCCGAAGTGAGTGCGATGTGGGGATATCGCTTCATCTCTTTCTTTGATGACGTCACATGTGGGTATTTTGTCTCTATTCTGTTTCCTTTTAATTACCCCTTCCACCAAAATTCAAAGACTTATAATTTGTTGATTTTTTACCGGATTTTAATAATTCCTTCTGTGTTATAATTTATATTATGTAAATAGTCGATAATAGTAAAGAACAGTCCGGTACCCTATTTGTGGCAATCGTCAAACAACCAATTTCTGTTTGCGGCCTTTTAGCTTTTTCCCTTTTTTTCATGCTATAAGTTTCATTTTTTACCTATCTTTAATAATCTCAATGTTATAGCAACTTCAAAGCATACAAAAATTTGTTTTCCGACGACTGCCACAAATGAATAATTTTGAAATAGGTCATTATTTTATTAAGAGTGCGCTATATAGTTAGATTATAATCCTTTTGAGCAGTTCCTATTAGGAGACTTTGAAAATGGCGTCTTTAATTTTTTTTTCAAGAATGACAAATCGACTGCACCGCATCTGATGGTAACCGCAATGCCGTCCAGATAGAATGTGGAATGGCAACAGATGGCTATCTCATGCTATTCTACACAATCATGCCGGTCTACTGTGCTGCTTCTTAACGCTACGGCGGTCAAGAGAAGGGAGTGGAGAAAAATAGAGAAAGGAAGACATCGAGGTAAGAAAAAGTTACCAAGTTGACAAGGTGTTTTGAGGTTTTTCCATGGAATGCTTTTCTGGAGTGGGACAGAGGTTCCTTGGGTTGTCCCCTTCGCACTCTTATGTACACCTATGCTGCTTTGCGGCAGAAGCATATTATTTATTCATATTATTAAATATAATCTTACAGAAGTTACACCCAATGCGATTATATTTATATTGTCATATAGGCAATTCAGATACAGATAGTTATAGTATTTCATATAGTCGATACATTATCAGAGTTTCTATAGCTACCCTTATGACTTCCGCCAGTGTACAATTATAGATATCTATGTTGTGCCCAGCGTCATTAATTATGTTTATGGCTCTTACTACTGGAGCTAACCGAGCAGTATTTCTGCGTAGATATCAAGCAGACGTTGCAGTGATATCTACTCAGGCAGCCCCTCCCATACAAAATCCGCCACCAGCCTACGCAGTTGCCACTGGACCGTGGAGCTTACAGGAACTGAATCATTGCGGCCATGATTATAATTGCATTCCAAAACGGGTGAACGCGTCGACACAGGCGCAATGCATCAGCGATGGTCATTGATGCGTGCTCCTCAAGCGCAAGACAAGAGCGGCAGCGATTACCAAATAAACTATGAGTATTAGGGATTTAAGTTATGTGCGATGGGCGATAAATCTTATCAGGCCTTTTTGTTCATAGCAGAAAATATTGTGAGAGAAGGTGCGCTGTAGATTATGAGGACCTGGATATCATGCCCAGATGCTGCTGATTTTGCTGGTAGTAGGATTCTTATATGCAAGCCGATAGCGGCTATTGTAGACATTGTATAATCCGCCATAGTGGCCCGTAAGTGTGCCACGTACAGAGACCCCATGTACCAAACAGGCCAGCAAAATTGTGTCGACTGGCGACGTATAAACATTTCAAACTCAAACTATCTGGACCCTACTGCACTCCCATCAGGTACAGTGAGGTCAAATTAGGCCCGTATAAAAAATACAGTTCTGAAACAGTATGGGTTCGTTAAACAACCAAGTCTTTTGTACCACGCTTGAGAATTGACAGGCGGGAAGAGACAACTTCTAATCAAGTTATAGACCACAATTAATGACAAAATGTAAACTCGATGTTATCTACCCTACAAGTAGTGTTAATAAATGATTATTGTATTCTGAATTGATAGTGGTAGACCACACAAGCCATGCGTCGGCCATGTTCATTGGTGCGTGATGCACACATTTGTAAGGCACGAGTGATAGCGATGAGCGGCAGCGACAAGCGGAGCGGGTCAAGGCCCATTATGGTACAGTAGCTAATGTAATTTCTGGACACTACTGAGGACAGTTTTCTGAAATTTTAGTTCGGTAGGTATACCTAAGGTATACAACCACAATGTCTATTTCCGCTGTCAGGCAATAGAATAATATTGTATTTATATTTGAAGGTTATTGTAGCCAACACTATTAATGGACTCTCTGAGTGAGCACAGTAATTCTAAGTGAGTATACTGCAGGTAATTCTAAGGTCTAACTATGTTGTTTATAGGCAATGAGGAAGCCCAACAGCAGCCGACGTAGTAATAGCAACTCGCTTGTTTTATAACGACGAGGGAAGATAGAAGTAGACTGAAAGATTATTTACATGGAAATGCATAACCCCGACCTACCTTTTTTAAAGGCTATATATTGGGCTTAACCACCAGCACTACGCACTATGTACATAAGGTTTAAAATACCATAGCGTTATAAAAACTCCTATCGCTTATATCCTACGACACAAACCGAGAGGTCTTTGTGTACCATACGTGTCACGGTCGTGGATCGCGCTCAACAAGTGCATTCAATTATCGCGTTTTTTATAATACTCATTAACAAGACGGAGCTGATGGTAAGCCACGACTGCAATACAGAGTAACATCACATGAAGATTGAATTACAAGCTGGATGAAGCTACTTTGCAGTAATGCAAGATCTTTCCGGGACTAGGGCACACTTCATTTCCAGAATAAAATAGGAAGTACACACATAGTCACACTCTATCTCTCACATTTATACACACTCATTATCTCTCTCTAACATACACACGCACTCTTTCTGTCTCTCTCACATACACACGCGCACTCACACTCTCTCATTCTCACACACTCAATGACGCGCACGCATGCATACGCATCCCGAAAAGGCTAGGCTATCTGCAACTAGTGCATCCGCTTTTCGCCATGTTAATCCATCCCGTGATGTGAATGGTGGCCTATTACTATATTGAACACACTGAATTCCGGTCTGATAGGTACCAAGTAAAACAAACTCAATATCACTGCCCGACCCGGGATTCGAACCAAAGACTTTAGATCGGTAGCCGTATCGCACAAGCAATAAAACAACGTCACCGAGACTGGAAAAAACTAGCCTATACAACAATCTAGAGCTTAGCCTATCTGGGGCCTTATTCTCTATCGCGCACGTTATTTTAACAGTGCGTAACAAGCACGTAACACAACGCGTCATGTTTAAGACTATAGAAATTTGGCTTACAGAATACCATTCCACGCACATTTCTCGAAGATAACATGACACGTCCGCGTTACGCGTTTACACTATCATACAGAATAAGGGCCCTGATGTGCCAAATTTTATCTAAATCTTATCAGCGATTTGTACGTTTACTCTTAAACACGTTTACTAACTTTCAAATAATATTAGGAAGTGTTTTTTTCCATACGGGCACGCTATAGTGTCCCCACTGCACCTGATGGTAAGTGGAGTGGGGTCCAATAGAATGTCGACTGACGAGAGATGATTACCCCTTGACAGTCGACACAATTATGCCGGCCCGTTGGAACCGGATATACACAGGCTGATCCCGGAACAGGACACTTAGGTGGCCCACTATGGCGGGTTTTAACACCTTGCGTACGGTGGTCGCTTTCGGAGCGGATATAAAATATATCCTACCACCAGCTAATTTATATGTTAGTGGTATAATAAAGTCCAATAGAATGCAGTGACAATGAATGGTTAAATATTACCAATAAATAAAACAATTACAATTTAAAACCACAAAACGATTTTCACATAAAAACCACAATAAGAACTTTACTATGACGATGTTTATAAAACACCAATGACCTATTTTGTGACGTCATTTTATAGGAAATACTGTCGTCTGCAGTACTCACAATCATAACGCATGACGCTATTTCTCTTTTTAGGGGTAAGCAGAGGTGTAACAACCACATAAGAAGCGGCGATAGCCTGGTTGGTTGAGGAACGGACTGCCGAGACGAATGTTCATAGGTTTAAAGCCCAATGGCACACATCCCAGATTTTTCTAAAAATGATGTATTATTCTTTGTGAACGAAAAAATAAAGGCTTTCTTAGGAAGCGAAAAAAAAGGAAGCGTCCTTTAATGGTTTAGGAAGACATCGTGAGGAAACCTGCATACCTGAGAAGTTCTCTATAGGAATTTTGAAGGTGTGTGAAGTCTACCAATCCGCACTAGACCAGCGTGGTGGACTAGGACCTAATGCCTCTGAGTAGTAGTTGAGGCCTATTTACAATTCATAACATTTCCAAATCAATAAAAATGTCCGCCTTCGACTTACTACTCCCTAAATTATCACGGCAGTTTTATACCACATGGCCAGATACCAACGCCTAGTCTAGCCGTGATGTGACCATGAGCGTGACAGCTGGAAACACGCGCCAGAGCGTCACGCTTTCACCTCCGTGTGTGGGCAGTGACCGACCGACGTTTGGGCACGTTTTACAAAACCAATTAAAATTATTACTGGCGTAATGGCTCAGTTGTATTGCCGTATGAGTGTTGTCTTGAAGCTTCAAGTTCGAATCCGGGTCGGGTAAAGGATCCCGTATTTCTACGCAATAGTATTACGTTGTTTGGAATTTGTGCTCGTTATGGCGATAAGCTCGCTAACGATCGCACCGTTGACTTTAAATACCTACCAAATTCTATGTTGAATTTCTAAGATATCGTTTTATTTATTTCCTAGCTTTCGCGTGGATTTCGGACTTCAAAAATGGAGGAGGTGCTCAATTTGTCGAGATGTTTTTTTAATGTATGGTGGTATGCAGGTGGTCCGATTGTCCGGTCAGGGTCTGATGATGGGATTCAGTATTCACGCGTGATGGCTTATTATTAGCATATCATGTATAACTTTGGTGTTTCTATACCGATTTCTATGATTATTTTTTATGGAATATTTAATAATGTTAACTTTTTTAATTAGGGGATGACTGAGAGTGTTATAAACGTAAGAGTAGACAAATATAATAAGAAAGCTTCGAACTGCTAAGCTATCGGGAGTTACACGTGTTATTGTGAGTCAACCATAAAAGATAGACATATGCTGTCGTGGGATATTTTTTACATAATTTTAAGGAGAACATTTCCGTCATACATGATTTCTGTGTAGCTTTAACCATTAAGGTAGCACACGCGACGGAAGCTTAAATAATGGAGTAACTTCCCCCGTTTTCCCAACATTTCCCTTCTCTGCTCTGCTCCTATTAATTGTAGCGTGATGAAAAGTATACTATAACCAGCACAGCAGTATGACAAATAATTGTACCAAGTTTCGTTAAAATCCGTCGAGTAGTTTTTGTTTCTATAACGGTTATACAGACAGACAGACAGACAAAAATTTTACTAATTGCATTTTTGGCATCAGTATCGATCCCTAATCACCCCCTGATAGTTATTTTGGAAATATATTTCATGTACAGAATTGACCTCTCTACAGATTTATTATAAGTATAGATAGATAGATTAATAGACACACCAACGATTTATCACAGAAAAATACACATGAAAGATCTACAATATAAGGTTAAATGCTAAACAAACTTTTTTCCTTCTATTCATACATTTACGTATATTGGAAATTCATTTTAGATTGCTTTCCTTCATCTTTAAAACAATCAGTTAGTAGCAATCAATAATTGGGATTTGAAGCTGCGGCGTTCTTCTTGGAAGTCCGTTCCATTTACAATTAGGCTTTTTTTATACATTAGATTGCCCAGACGAGCTTGTCGTTCTCCTGATGGTAAGCGATACGACCGCCCATAAACAGTAGAAACATCATCCAACACCTCAAAATACAAATTATTGTTTGGTATTCCAATGCGCTCGCCATCCTGAGACATGAGATGTTAAGTCTCATTATGTCCAGTAGTTACACTGGCTATAATGTCCTTCCAACTGGAACACATTGCGTTGGTACCTACCCAGGCGGACTCTCACATATGAGAAACCTACCAGTGGCTCTCCCGTCAATTGCCTTTGAAAAGTCTTGTAAACTTCACAAAGTACATGTACCCATCACAGCTGTTACGTATCTAAGCCTTTATATTTACAACAGTATGCACGCAGCTTTACGCGTGCTCGAGTTAAATGTTACGGCATTAGCGCGACAGAAATACATCTGTAAAGAAGATTATGACGTAGTTACGTACTTGATAGTTACATGTTTTAAAATGAGAGACAATTGTTGCTGGCTGAAGTAGCAGATTCTTAATTATCAATGTATTTATATATGCATATTGTATACTTATTCATTTAAGCGGCGATAGCCTAGTTGAGTGTGGAACGGACTGCCAAGACGAATGTCCGCAGATTCAAATCCCAAGGGCACACACCTCTGACTTTTCTAAAAAAAACATTTGTGAATTTATCGTTCGCTTTAACGGTGAAGGAAAACATCGTGAGGAAACCTGCACATCTGAGAAGTTCTTTATAGGAATTTCGAAGGTGTGTGAAGTCTTCCAATCCGCACTAGGCCAGCGTGGTGGACTAAGGCCTAATCCCTCTCAGTAGTAGAGGAGGCTCGTGCTCAGCAGTGGGCAAGTGTATAATACAGGGCTGATATTATTATTTATTATTATATTTATTTATTTAGCACTTCGTATGTATACAGGCGGATTTAATGCCATAGGCTTTCTCTACCAGTCAACCTTAGGGTGGTGCAGAGATAATCATGGTAGGTGCATTAAAGAAAGTATACCGTTTTAATTTAGTTAATTTTATAATTATGTCATACATTTGTTGTATTATTACCAAGAGCGTCGCCAGCCGATGGCCCGGGGGGGGGGGGGCAAGTTGATATGGACAATGAGAAAAAGTATGAATTATAGGTAAAGTCCAGAGCACATGTTCCTCCGCCACACCTCTCCCGCTTTAACAATAACATAGGGCAGAGCGTAATTGAGCGTACGGAATATTAGGAATGGAAGTGGTGAATTCATTCGAGTTTTAGAACCTCTAGGTAGCCCCCGCCCCCTGGCTACGCCTTTGATTATTACTCTTATTATGTATTTTTATTTTGCTTTTTATTATGCATGCTTCCATGCTCTCTACACCACCTTAAGGTTGACGAGGAGAGAATGAACATGGCATTAAGATAGACAAATCGCTATATGTTATTTTTATCCCGAAAAATCCAGGACATACATAGTCACACCCATTTCACCTTTCAATTGAAAAATGCGCAATGGCTGTTGGGCCCTGAGTCCTTGGCACACGTTTTGACAGTTCATAACAAACACGTAACGCACCTCGTCGCGTTTATTATGGAAATTGTCATACAGACTACCATTTCACGATAATTTTACGAAGATAACGTAACACGACCGCGTTACGAGTTAACACTGTCATAGAGTATAAGGCCCCTGATTTTTCACAATTCTCACCCACATTTCACAATCTCTATTGGATCAAATAAGGTGTTATTGCCATTATTTAGGGCTGCCATCTGTCCGGAATATAAAGGAATAAAAATTAAAAAAACAATAACGATTTTTTATTTTTGTTGCAAAAAAATTTTTTCTCAGGTGTCCGGGGAGAAAGACATATTTCGCCCAAATGTTCGGGATTTTTTCCGTGTTTATCCGGCGTCAGCAATTTAGGTAATGGCAGCCCTGTTATTATTAGGCACTGACTCCGGATTGACAAATTCAATATCATTTTTACCGACACGGGATCGAACCCTAGACCACCAACAAACCTTTATACACAAACAATAAAATGTCAAGCGTCGTAGGAACAATCGCGATTCAATTCCATAAGCTGGACGGAAATTAATTAGCATTGAATGAGCGAGGTGTCATTATTTTTTATTTACTACCATGTGGCTCTTATTACGTAGTATTAAGGTTCATTATTAACCGCAATGTGTTGAGGTGTCATTACTTTTTATTTACAACTGTGTAGCTCTTATTACAAGGGGTTAGGGTACATGTTGGTATGTTTCAAGAGTTGAAATGTGCGGCTAATTGTAGGACGCGTTTAATATCATGACAATGGTGACGTTGGTACTCTTTAGAGAAATATGGATACTTTTTTTCTGGACGGCAAAATTATTGCAATAGACTTGATGGCATTGTACCCAGAACATTCTTGTTTAGTCGCTCCGCTCTCAGCCAATACTGGAGGCTCCGCCAAAGGGCTTAGGCGTGGTGTTACGAGTTTCAACTGTCATAGGGAATAAGGTCCCGGTTCGGAAATCGAAGTTGCTACTTAGCGTATGTGGCGTCGGAACTGTGCCGTTGTACCGCTTGCTTTGGCACTCGCTGCATACCCCACTTTCGTGGATGGGGCTGATAGAACCTATTGCTGGTGGTAGGATATATTGTATATCCGCCCGGAAAGCGACCACCGTACACTAAGTGTTAAAGCCCGCCATAGTGGCCCACGTAACTGTATCGCGTTCCGGGATCAGCCTGTGTATATCCAGTTCCAGTGGCATAATTGTGTCGACTGCCGAGCGTTAATCATCTCTCGTCAGTCGACACTCTATTGTACCACACTCCACTTACCATCAGGTGCTGTGAGGTCACTTCGCCGGGCAAGTATAAGAAAAAGAAAAAGAAAAAAAAAGAAAAAAAAGAAAAAAAATAAAAAAAGAAAAAAAAACACATACCTTTCCTCTGTATAATAACTCGCAACAGCGGCCTCGCTGTGAGGAGTGCCCGTGCCAGGTTATCATCATTGTTGATGGGCAGCAGGTCGCCATCCCGAGGGTCTGTGTAGGAGATCAGGAACGTAACGTCGTGAAGCCGGTGGAGTTTCTCTATGAGAGCCTTGAAGTCTTCGTATTTTAGTTTCTCGCTTCGACTTAACGAGAAACGGCGGAATTCTGCATCGAACTGTGGAATGGTAGAAGACGGATATATTTTTCATACATTGGTCAGATAGGGCAGTAGTTCCATTACAACTAAGCCAGGGAATGGTGGAAAATAACATTTTTCTACCGTTCGCTGTGAGCCACACAAATATAAAAAAAATATTTTTTTATATATTGGTCGGACAAAACAATAAATTATTTCTATGCATTGGTGAGAGAAGCTTTCTAGCCCACACACCACGACAACTATTGTAGCTAAAACCAGCAGTGGCACTTATTTATGACACCGAGCGGTGAAGCTCGCCGAGTCTTAGGGAACAGTAATCTGTCTTTACCCTACAACTAAAATAATCAAATAGAAAGATAGGGAGGAGTTGCATTTGCACAAAAAAGTTGAGTGCTTGGTAAATAAACATGACTCCATAAACAACATTAACTTAAATTTGGAAAGTAGTAGACAAAACACCACTCTTGTAACCAAGACATACAAATTAGTCAAGCAAGTTTTTTGACAAGCCACGACTGACCAAAAACACTAACTTACTCATGGTAGGTCTCTCGTAAGCGATGGTATGTCTGGAGAAATACCAATATAATGTCTATTTCTACTGCTAAGCAGCAGTGTGTATGCACTGTTGTGTTCCAGTTTAAAGGACATTGCTGCCAAGTTAATAACTGGGTATTATGAGACTTAACATGTCTCAGGATGACAAGCGCAGTGGAGTGCCGCACAATACTTTGAAATGTGAAGTTCAGCATTGTGTTGCTTCTTGTTTATGGTCATATTGTTTACTATCAGGCAACCGGCAAGCATTTTCAACATTCAACTGCATTATAAAAAAAACATGGAACAAGTAAATAGTGTGTGACAATGTAATGTAAATACCACTCTCGTCAACCTGTGCTGTAAGATCTACATGGATATAATCTTCAAACTTGAAGACGATAATACTTGCATATCCTCCTTAAAAACAAAAATATTGCCACTAGGCCAAGAAATATTAAGATACATCTTCCTAGTATGAATATATTCTATGAGAGACTAAACGTCTTATATAAAATAATTTGAACACATCTTATCCCACCATCATCTTCACCTATCTAATTCTCAGCATTTTCAGAAGACTTAAATATTTTCTAAACAAAGTATCATACCCAGGATCTTGTTCCTAGTCTACATAATATTATAATGCTATTAGCAATAACAGCCTTAATTAATCGTAAGTTCTGGATACAAGATCTTTAAGCCATGGTACCCAATTACCAAAGGAGAATAATGATTTTGCTTATTGCCACTTGCATGTGTGATTGTGATTGAAGAAGGCCTTGGGCGATGGCCCATTTGCCACCTCCTACCACTGGCCACTAGACAAATGTTATGAAAGGACAACTATTTCATAGCCCATTAATATTTGTATGGGTCATTATCATACATACATAATCAGGGACATATTATGTCAATTCAACATAATCATACTATATGTCAGGGTACATTTGTATGATAGATATTTAATATTTTGAAATCTTTTAAATGCATCTCTTAGAATAAATAGTATTATAAAATTGAAAGTTGACAAACAATTTGCAATATACTTAACACTGCAAATTACATTTCCTACAAGGTGACATTTTAAAACTTACTAATATTATATGAATGTTTGAATATATTTTTTGTAATGGAACTAAATCAATACTAAAATTTGCGTAATCAAGAAATATAGATTCAACAGAAATCAGTTTTTATCTTCAAAGTTATAACTTTAAACTTTACCTTCTACAACCCTAATCAAAGAATCATTCTAATTTTAATATGAATAAATATGAGAATGATAGAATGAAGATTGTTAGTAAATAATAGTTCATAATATCTTTAGCAATAACTATTAACTAATAAACATTGTGATAAAAAATGTAAAAGTATGAACAAAAAACCCTAACATTTATTTGCATGTTTAACACTAAAATATTAATTATCATTGTTTCTACCTTTATGAACGTCTAGATAACACGTTAATTAGCCATAAATCACTACAGTGCGATCGTCAACAATGCTCAAGAGCCCCACTAACCGAAAATAAAGATATTGTTTCATAAACATTAATCAACATTCCTACATAAGTTTCATATTCTTACACAAGACAATTACTCCACATCCTGCAAGCTGTGTAACACATTAAAGTAACATTTATAATATAACGAGACCACAAAAGAACATTTAAAGTTTGCGTGTCTCCAAAACTACGGCAATGAAATTAGAAATTTTTTTATCCACCTTGGTTTTTACTTCCACACTTTGACTGTCAATTCTGGCCGCTATCTTGTTTTTGGACATCTCGATAACATTTATTAAAGCACTAATATACTAAAAACTACACTCAAAACATTTAGGCACTTAATAATTAGTTAAAACATTGTAAAATATAAAAAGTTTTATCCAATAATCTCACGGTATTCAGGCACTTCGCGTCGCAATTTCAGTTTATCCGTTTTCATATACGACATTTTTGCCGCATTAGTAATGGATGACGTGTATACGACCAATGGTGTGTCGATTGTTTCATAATTTTTGTAGTAGGCGATTGTTCATTGGTTATTCTACTTTGTAGTAGAAAACAAACTGTTTTGTCCATACGCTTCGTTATACGAAAGATAAAATATAGGTGTAATATAGTAATTATTCAAGCTATATTTTTTATGCTACCATAACATCGTCGTATTAGGATACGCTTTTTTATACTTCCTAGTACATATCTGTTAAAAATATTATGGATAGCTAATTTCAAATTTGCTAGCGCATACTATTATTTCCCGAAGTCTGAACTCTGGATACACCAATGATAAAAGAGTATAGGGATACACCTTGATTTGTCACTGTCAGTATGGTCCAGCAATACAGTATGATCGAAAACAGTTGATCATAATATTTTATAAAAGTAAATAGGGCTGTCAGTCTGTTTTATAAAAATTGTGTGATTGACGAAATTACTTTCTATGTAAAAATATACAACACACAACACAACGTGAATGTTAAATAAAAATACATGATTTGATTTTATAAATTTATTAATGTATTTTCCATGACATTATTTTGGTACTGGCTGACAGCCCTGAATGTAAATGTCAAAAAAACAACATAACCCTATAAAAATTGCATAAAAAAAAGTAATAAAGTAAATAAATAGTCAAATTTCATTATTATTTCAATATGACTAAGCTAATAAATAAGGAAGCTGCTCGAATTAACCCGTGTCTAAAGGTAATATGACTTTAGGAATTACGTTTTATGTTATTTGTATTGTAATTATGTATGTTACTTTAATTATGTAACTTATTCTTTTTTTAGGAACAAGAAATGTCCTACGAATGCCTAAATAAAAATGGATTTGATCACGCTAAATGTGAAAACTATTTCGATAACTACAACACTTGTAAGAAGTTTTGGGTGTGTTACTTTTCAAGATCATATTTGATTCATATAAATCGAATGGAGTACACCAGTACTGAACTTAGGGTCCTTAAAAGGAGGGCAAATTTAATTAAGTCTAATCTAATTTTATATGGTAATGCTATCTGAAGGCTCCTTAATAAACCTTTAAATTTTACAATATAGTATAAAATACAAATAGGGTATGATCCTATAATATGTAATAGTAAATAATATACAAAAGAATATTTTGTCTAACTGCATTAAAATTGGTTTAGAAATCACAATGTTTCTGTTTTAGATTTAATATAAGGTAAATCTTTATTTATATATAAAGCTGAAGAGTTTGTTTGAATGTGCTAATCACACAAACTACTATGGACTTTTTTATTTTTTTACCACTAATAGAAATCTACATTACTCCTGAATGCTATTGGCTAATTTTATCCCATGATAATTTAACTGGCCTTTTATCCAGGCTTTTTTTTTCATATAGAGACATGAGCAAAAGCTAGTGTTTGATAAACATAAATAATGAAAATGAGTCAAATACCCATTTTGATATTACAAGCTCTATATTTAAATTTGACCAACTGCAAAAATTACCATATTATATTTCCAGGGCAAAGTGTATAGCGACAGAAGAGCAAAAGGAATTCGGCCATATCTACCTGATATTGAAGAGAGAGAGAAAATAAAAGCTGATTATATTAAGGCAGTGAGAGGCGAATGATATTTAAAAAAAAAAAATAAGTTAGGTGACTGTTTAGTATACAGACTACACTATAGGGTAATTTTGCTATTTTTTACTAAATAAAACCACATACCTATCTAATTGCAAGTAAGTATCTTTACAGTAAGTTATTTAAACCATAGATGTAAAATAAAAAAGTGTAAATTTCAAACAAAATAGATATTAATAAAAAGTAATTGTAATTGTACGCGCCCACTGCCACCACTACTTCTCTAAGAGAATTTCTCACAGCGACATCATACTTTCTTTCGATTCTTGGTGAAAATATTCATAATGGATGATTTTTGGCACAATGTCAGCAAAGGGGAAGATGAGTATGTGGTTTTATTTAGTAATGCAATGTCAAAATGACGCTCTATATATCATATTTAGGGATGGAAAGCGCATGAATAAATAGCACTAATATCTTTTTGTATAAACGGTTTCGGTTTTGTAATATTTCAACATTTGGATTAAGATATAAGGAATTAAAATACAAAGTGTCAAAGTAACATATAAATATCTATCCATCTTTTCATTACCTCTTGTACTTGACATAGTTCATAGATTCTATATTTTTAATAATTATTAATACACTAAAGGCATTATTTAAATTGTTTCTTGTTTCAATTTAATTCTTTGCATCTGTAAATATTGTATCGATTCTACAATTATTGTAATTCAGACAATATCTGTGATTTTACCATTGAAATAATTTTGAAACTGCCTTGGCAAGATTTATATTTTTGAACAATTTTTGGGCACTTCTGACTACCTCCTTGGGGGTTAAATTAAAACATAAACTTATGCTAACAAGCAGGACTGTCTTATAAGGGCCCCTGGACTATGTACACCTAAGATTGAAAGCCCTTTTTATTGGTGTACTTAGCAAAGTGGATACACAGTTATCAATACCCCCTTACTAAATGGGGATCATGGGTACACACCCCTCTGCTCTTAAGGTAAAGACGGCCGTAGTTAGTAAGACCTCTACAATTTTCAACACATTGTGATATTCTTGTTTTAGTTAAATATATTAAGTATGCTGATCTTCTGCTACTTTGCATTTAAGGAAAGTAGGACCCTGTAAATCTGTATTGAAGTACATTTATAAAAATAATCATATTGATTTCTGTCTATTCAGTTTCAGAAAAAGCTAATAAATTTAGTTATCTCTAAATCAATTGTAATGTAACTTTTACCTTTAGGTCACCATATTGACATGAATAAATGAGCATTTCAAAGTAACAGCACTAAATTTTAATAAATTATGTTGTTAATTAAAATGTTTTATTTGATTTCTATATTAAAGTAATATTAAGATATCGTCATATATCTAAAAAAACCTCTTTAGATCATCTAAAAGTTTAGGAGTGAACCATCTTTAATTTCATACAGAACAGTAGCGTATCTTGCCATGCAGGGTCTCTATATCTATATTTGTTGGGGGCTCTTCAGCGCAGTGCGAACTTTTGGGCGCTCGCTTAGTTTAATATAAGTATGGGCCAAGAGGGGCCCCAGAGCTCGGGCGTTCCATATCACTGATAGGGCGGTGGCTACACCCCTGATACAGAATATTCTATTTCATGATGTTAATATATGCATTAAAGAAATCCAAGCCACTAGTATTGAAAATTGTGTTTGGCAATTGTTTTTTTTTAAAGCTTTGATATATCTATATGTTCCTGTGGATGCAATGTCGTTTATTGGTCGAAACTATTACACATTTTTTTCAGTACTTAATGCTCTGCACTTAAAATTATGAAAGTCCGGTGTACTCTTGGCTCGATCAGGTTTAAAGTGATCAGAATAGACTAGGTTTATTTTGCCATTGGCCATCTGTCTGACACTCCTTTAGGACGTCCTGACACGTTCAAATTGACAAATCTACACGTATTTGTTGTCAACCCGCCTGGGACGTCCTAGAACATTAAATTGCATTAGAATTTCTATACGCTGAAACGTTTAAATGGTATAACGATATTCTCACCTAGGTATTTAAAGGCAACCCGCGTGGGACGTCTAATCACGTCAAAATTGTCTTGGGAATCCACACATTATGTGAATAAAAATGCAGTCTTGGTGTAATATTTTAATCGTGAAATACACAGTGGGAAGCGATGACAGTGTCAGTGTATATAGTCGAGGCTACAAAATACAATACGAAGGCAATGTTAGGAAGAACTTTGTTACTCAATTTTGATCTTTCGATACGCAAGCATAATAAATTAATTTGAAAGTCCACCGGCTTTGCGGGAATAAGTATCATTTTAGATTGTTTTGATGGCTAGGGTACGTTACCTCAGTCATCCTATAAAGAGAATAAGCTTGATAGATTTTGTCCACTTCTTTTCTGCAATTTTGGCAGTAGTGGACTGTAAAGAAATATGATATTCGACAGTAAATATTAGCTTTGGAATAATCGGTTAGCTTCGGTTTTGTTAAGCATTATCTGTCACTTAATAACTGTATGATTTTTTAATTTTGTGGCCGAATACGATTCTATTTTTATCATTCGAAGTTTACTTACTGGAGACTTTTGCAAGTTCTACCTTAATTTGGATTAATCAGGACCCAATTTAGATTTGTTAATATGGAAATCGACAATTAAGTTCCTATTATTTAAAAAATATTAACACCGAAATCGCTCACAATAGGAAGACTACGCAATGAGCTCCATACCCAACATTTATACTTCTTTATTATATGCTGAAATCCAGCCATCTTGTTTGTTAATTTTATCATGTTAGTTATTGGGATGCAGAGCCGGTAGGCAAAAATTTAAGTTTACACAACTGTAATATCAGATCTGATTAATTCTATCCCTGTAGTAGCATTTTTATTGTATAGAGAAGAAATTGTGCATCAACGTGATGCAATGTCTCCGTGATAACACGTCTGCATTGGATAAAATTAATCACATTTATTTTACACTAACATAATAGATAGATCAATTAATTTTTAACTTTACAAATAAATACTTAATCTCTATCAAAACATTATTTATACGTTGAAAATTTTCATATAGTGACAAAGGGTCTGACAAACCAATTGACCCTAAAACTTTTTAAACAAATAGATTCTTAGATCTATGTGATTCTTCGTATTTCACTGTTTGATCATACAACCCTACATCAATTTAGAACATGTATAAACTTACTAACGTAATCGCGAATAGCTATTACATGATTAAAATACACTTTACTATATGGGAGGCACTTTTTTTTGTAATGATTTAGTACTTATCTATCTATTAGTTTGCGTAGACTAAATCCAAATAAAAGGCTAGATTTATGGCATACGTTATCCCTATGATATAAAACCACGTTAATGAGGGAAGAAGAGATGCTTTGCAAAAGTATGGGCTATTGATGACAATTTTTTTGACACGAGCAGATACATATCAAGCCGAATGGTACGACTTCTTGCACCAACACATTCTCTTCCAGAAGGAACAAGTATTCAATAGATGTTTGCATTTTAAACTGATAACGTAGCCTTTGCATATTTTTTCGTTAATTCCGAAGATAGAATTACTTCTTTATATAACCAAAATCAATTATGAATAGGCTTGGTTCAAAACTTATATCTAATTAAAAAAACACTGCTTTCGAGTAGGATTCTAATAAGGAATGACAAAGAGTTAATTTTAAGACCTATAAATAGCAATATAATAACTTAAAAGAATAATATATATTGGTGCAATAATAATTAAAAGTTGAATAAAAATACGAATAAAGAGATTAAACTTAAATTGGGAATAAATTACATATTTATGACAAATTGATTCTTCGTACCATAAGCATTAATGTCACGATTTTTATTGATCATAACTATTTTTGATCACAATTCCACATATGTATTTATATTTATATATCATCGATATTTTATATGTCAATTGGTAAAAATGGGCTTAATCTAAAAGCGGTATTTTGAAAACTGTAGCTCTATTTTTTACAATAGGTGGGTGTAGCGTGAAATAAAGCGTTGATTCGTTTATCAAATTGTAATTTTATAACTAACAGAATGTGTTGGGACGTCATGCAACTTGACTTATGAGATAGTAATCATTAAAATTATGCAACTGGCTTAAAAATTACTACAAAATGAGATCACTACACAGGACGTCATATGACGTCGAATTCATTCATTCATTTTTGCCGGCCGTTTTTTTATTTTAAATATATTAAAATGTATTAACCGTAAACAAAATATTAGTGGCGAAGCATCCATATAACGCGATTCCCGCCAGATTCCCTTTCATGTACAATCTATTTATAATTAAAATGATTCGCATACCGCATTTATGCATAACAGTACCTATAAGTAGTGTAGGGTTACCTTTCAGAAAATTTCACTCTACGCCACTGCAAAATATCGATTGATCGCCAAGTGTTTGCATATTGATGTGTAGTTGCAGCGTCTCAACACATCTTGTCTACAATACTTAAATAAATTTATTTTGGAATACAAACATAAATGCTTTACGAATGGACAAATATTATCTTAACACAAATTAGTTTACAACATCTACTTACATTAAGGGAAATGCACAAATTGTGGAATGGATATATCTTAGCTGAATTAAAATAAACCTTGATAATATGTAAACAAGATTTGATTCATCAAAGCATCTAATTAAAGATGGTTACATTGAACTGTTCGATTTATTGTTTTAATCTAATCAAGGTCATGCGATTTTGTTTACAGATTTTTGTTCGTTGACTCGGATGTTAGTTATTCCATAGTTAATTATTTTTGATAATACATTATAATTTAAGAGTAAGAAAATATTATTATTACTTGAACACACAAATAAATTCGTGGAAGGCGTAACTTATAAGAGATTTCTAATAATCATTTATATCTAAGCTATATACCTCTAAGGTCATAAAAGCTTATATTTCTTCAATAACCTATAAATAAAATATATTTTGTCAATAAACGTGTGAAATATAACCAAGTGTGAGGATTTGTTAAAACTATAATCTCATTTTTTAATACTGTTAATCTAAAAGCCTCCTACACTAACATACATACATAATAAAAATAATAATGTGAGGCTTTGATTTATCAGTTAGTAGTGAAGAACGATTAATTAGATATCAAAACGAGTTACTAATTTCTTAATGTAAGGCATGTGTTATGCATTAACCAAATAATGGAGGGATCGCAACACCCTCATTGAATAAAAACCTTTTTTCTAATTTATATTTGTTGGTTTACCCATTCCACAATTTATTTAAAAAATAAGCATCGATCACGACTGTGCGGCAATGATTTTCAATTAAATATTTGATGACGTAAGCCAATAGGACGTAACACATCGTTAATTGACGTCAATATGTGTAAGCCAACGTGTTATGACGTCAAGGAATATAAGACGTACTATTGCGTCTGCCGCATAGAATGGATCTGAGATAATTATTCAAAACACATTTAAAGCTACCTATTAAGGTACGCAATACAAACGCTAAATAAAGGTCAGCCCACACATTCGGAAGGCAGTGAATGCGATAATAAAACGGTGTTGATAAGGTAATCTCAGTAGCGTAGCTTACCGGCAAAGGCCCGTAACAAATTAATCTATGGGGATCCACGTAACATAAAAAATATGTACCTATATGGAAATTTTCCACAACCCTTTTTAGGTGCCAATACACATAAAATCTCAACAAATTATATAAAATTTTAAGGCCCCCTGAAATCGCGTGAACTAGACTTTTTTGCCGTCATGCGACACTATAAATACGATGGGCAATCTGGTAATTATTGGGGATTTGTAATCATACAAAATAGAACTTTTGTACCATCCACTTGTAAATATGGATGGTCCGTGCAACATGAGAGGCCTAAATAATGCATTAAAATTTTAGAAACCCAAAAAACATCACTGGTATGTAAACTTAGTATTAGAACAATAATCAAACATCTAAGCCATCTTAAAATGATCCAGTATGACATTTTTAATGATTATAAATGAGTACCAAATTTTTTCGAACGACTCCTGGCTATAAGTAATAGACTACAATGACTTCGAATAACATAAATACAAAAATAATACAAGTGGGCTGACCTGTCATAAACTAAAATATAAAATAATGAGATAAAAACCAGGACAATGCGTGCTATGAACCCTTGAAATAAAGACGTACACGTAACAAAGGAAAAGCGATGTGGACTATAATGGGAGAGTTGTAAACCGAGCTTTGAAAAGGAGAAAATATTTTTGTAAAATCTACAAAAAAAATTTTTTTTTTCACAAATTATGATACAAACGTCAATAAATTGAAAATGAAAAAAAGTGATTAAATTTTATAAAAAAAAATGCTCGGTCTTTTTTTTATATAAGTATCGCTTGGATTATAAGTTCTTCATAAAAAAAGTCCAGCTGAAAATACACAGAGTTAAATTATATTCACACAATATAATTCAAGTTACTAAACTGGGGCCTTATTCTCTATCCCGCACGTTATTTTGACAGTGCGTAACAAGCACGTAATACAACGCATCATGTTTAGGACTATAGAGATTTGGCTTACAGAATACCATTCCACGCACATTTCTCGAAGATAACATGACACGGCCGCGTTACGCGTTTACACTATCATACAAAATAAGGGCCCTGTAAGAAAATATATATTGACGGTTGAAAGTCTAATTGTCTTAAGCGAAAATTTTTCGAATTTTTTTAACTAGGTTTAAAAAAACATAGAAAAAAGTGCTGATTTTAAATATTTATGAAAATTAGTGTAGCAAAAAATGTCGTTTAAATAAATAAGCTTTTAAACCGTCAACATATTGAAATAATTATGACATGTTTTTTTCTACAGTGTAGGAGCACCTTTTTATTATCCTTTAGTTTTTTTTTAACCTTTTTTATGAAGAACTTGTTAACTGAATACTGGAGTACTACTGGTATATGTGATTTCTTTTTTGTTTTTCCCATGTGTACAATCTTCATAAAAACATAACATTGATTTAAAACAACATCACTGCTTCTTTTTTTCCGATTTCGTTGAAAAAAATAACTTAGCTTCCCCTAAATGGATTTTTTTCAAATGTGATCACTTTGTAAAAAAATCATTTTAATTGAAATTTTAGACAAAACATTGAAATATTTAAAATAAATAACAATGTAAACTTGTAGATATTTTATGATTATAACGGGGGATATGTAAAGGCGTTGTGATGTTGTTATTGTTGTACAACAACTATGTTGTGTTGTTATACAACTGCGAATGTTATGTTATCTAGCACGCATTGTCGTCTAAGAGTCAATCTGCACGCTGTTTTATGTAGAAACAGCTTATTCGGAAGTGATCACACATTTGACGTACCTGGAAAAAATATTATATGGCGTTAGATATCATGGGTCAAAAAAGGAACGCGATCCTCATGTGATCCGTGATAAAAAAAAATAACCGTATCATAATTACGTAATATATATACACTATTTTTTTTTAAATTAGCTCTTTAGTAAGTACTGAAAAAATAAAGTAGCCATTTTTTGCAAAATGAAAATTTTATTTCAACTCGCTACTATCTACTTAAAAAACCTTTAAATCGATACGCAATTTTATAAAGTAAAATCATTTTTTACCATCTGTATTTAAACATACCCACTATGTTTATATACTTATACATAATTTTAGTTAAATTTTGATCCCTGATCCCAATACTTACGACACAAGATCCGTAATGCACATGCGCCAACACGCAAAGCGTTGTGATCGCGTAAAACACAGTAGGTTCGTAGTGCGGTAACGCGAGCGACATTAACGCAGCACCAGCTAACGGCCATGACAGCCAACAGACAGCCTCGCAGCGTTGGTTGCTCATCTGAGCCACTATTAGACGACACTGTGGATGAATAGATCTTTTTAGGGACAATTTTATTAAGGTTATAGCTTAAGGTCCATTTTTCATACATTTTGTTTCACCTTTAATCTGGGTAACTAAACAAGTATTGAAAATTTAATATGACGAAATTTTAAAGGCCGAAATATCCATGCATATTTATTATTTTTACGTTTTTCTTTCAACTGCGAGAACTAATCACTAACTATACGTGAATTTAAATTCTTTACTTGTCAATACTTGTTTAGTTACCCAGATTAAAGGTGAAACAAAATGTAAGAAAAATGGACCTTAAGCTATAACCTTAAATCAAAAGCATTTGCGCTGGTCTTGGGGTCATTTTTGACCCAACTGGGAATATATAGGATAAATTTCGTATTTAAATATTTATTAACTTATACGAAAATCCAGTCATAATATTTTCTGGTGAGGATTCTTTATTTGCTCGGGTATACCAAGCAAGACAACACAAGCCAGAATATTTGTGGACATACCATTATTTATCATTTTTGACCCGCTACTTTCAAGCATACAATTTGAACATAGTCAATATCAAATAAAAAAATCTACTTTCCACTCACCGCGACATTACTAAACAGCGTGCCGATCAGCAGGAACAGCGCTCTAAGATCGTAGCCAGGCAACCGCTCCGACTTGTGCACCCACACCGTGCATATAACAAATACGATGAGCAACGACCATAAAGGCCGTATCGCCTCTGTGAACGAACGCATCTTGCCCGTGCGCAGTTTGTATGATCTAAAATGCGGTTTAGATGTGTTAAATAAAAAAAAAAGAAAAAAAAAAACTTGATCTATTGGTCACGTAGGAGAACAAAGTTGCACTTATGACACATCAAAATGTATAAGAATTTTATTTCTAAATAACAATAAAAATTACTTATATAACTATGGACATTTTAAATTAGGGATAAATTTATAAGGAATACAAAGTACAAACCAAAGTAGCCAGCTTGGGCTGGCAGGTAGGGGGAAATAAAAGGATAACGCGTCACGATCCTCACCGGTAAGGATATGAGCTCTAACCTAGCTAACCTACCAGCCTTTCACTAGTACATAAGCAATGACTATTTGAAAAATTTGGATACAACTGTATCCACCCACACTCCACAAACTTTAGCATTCATAACAAGAATGATAAACCATTTAAACCATTTATTTCTCTACACACACATAAATACAACAAAAAAAAAGGATAAAAAGAAAAAAAAACACAAAGCTAAAATGCCTTACTTGTGAACATTATAAAGTGCGACGGGCAGGTTTGTTACCACCCCAGTGGAGTATATGACCAATTCGAACGCGTTCGCCAGCGTGTACCCGTCGAATAAGTACTTCTTATAGAATATCGTGCCTTTGACACCGGTCCACACGAAACATATAGTTGATGCCTGTGAATAAATAATATGGCATTTTAAAATAATGCAAAATTTTTTATTCAACGTTTAGGTTTCTGGTGAATCCATATTAGCCGAATTTTGGCGGTCAATCTCAACGGAGATCAGTCATACAGGTGATATTATAGTGCACAAGTTTGTGAAATACACAAGTGTACTATGTTCTTTCACTCTCACAGTTTGGTAAGAGCGCAAATTAAAACTGGCCATAGAGTTTCAAGTAAGTGTGTTCCGTTCCGGGGTCAGCCAGTGAGAATTCGGTTCTAACAGGCCGGCATAATTGTGTCGATATCCAAGGGGTAATCATCTCTAGTCAGTCGACATTAGATCCCACTCCACTTGCCATCAGTTGTAGTATGGTCACATTGCAGTACATGTATGCAAAAAAAAAAACTAATTGCATCCTTAGCTATGCTCCAGCCGGCCTCTAGGAAAGAGGTTCCAGCAGGAAGGAAAATAATTACCACAAGTCCTTATTTACAGATGCGGTTATTACTTCGTACGATCACGAGTTATGCTCCAAAAAAAACTCCTGCAACAATGGCCCTGGAAAGTTGGCCTGTTCAACATCCATTTAAGCTGCTTCTGTGATATTTACTGAGCGGCGCCGCGGGCTAAAGTTAGTTTTGGTATAAATTCAACTTACCCACATACTAAAATCATAACCCCAGGGTAAGAAGAGAACACCAGTATTGTATTTCTCCCAATGGCTGAGGTAGAAATTCAGCAAGAGATTCCACATTACATAGTAAATTCTGAAACAAGCATTTAAGTGTAAAGAGAATGTATTCCCATTATTAAAATTATTGTTGGCATATAAAAAATCTAGTTTTAAAAAAATCCAAAATTGTAAATAAAGATAGAATTTAAATATTTTATAATTATACTTTGTGATGAAAAATAAAATTCATATAATTTCTTTTATGTTAAAATTATTGTTGGCACATAAGAAATCTAGTTTAAAAAAGAATTCCAAAATTAATGTCACATGAAAATAAAGATAGAATTAAATTATTTTTTAATTATACTTTCTGATGAAAAATAAACTTTATGTGTCATTTCTTTTACGAACAAAAAGCAATACAGAAGTTGCAATTTAAACAATCAATATAAATAACTGTTCTTATATATGTATTATAATAATAATAATATATATCAACGGTTAAAAGGCGAATTGATTAAAGCGACATTTTTTTCGAAAAATGTTAACTAGCTTAAAAAACATATAAGAATGTGCTAATTTTAAATATGTATGAAACTTGTGTAGCAAAAAAATGTGGCTTAAGCCAATTGTCTATACTGTCCCACAGCTGGGCATAGGCCTCTAATAGAGAGTAGGTAAAAATATATTATGCAATTCTTGTGGTTATTAATACAGCTATTTAATATAATTCTAAGTAATTTTTAAATAAAATTATCCTGCAACTAACATATTATTGGCCTCAATAAACTATACAAAATAGATCAGAATAAAGTTTATTTCAAATTTTTACTGATGACTTATTTTGATTGGTTTTATAAAATAAGGACCACTGATATAGGCTGTCATTTTAGATTTAAGTAAAAATTCATCAAAATGAAAATAAATAATCAAATAAAAAATACCAAACAATTGCATAATGATTGCCTGTTTACGCGAATGTTAGACATTAAAATTAAACTATTTTGAACTCCCAGTGTCTGAGACTGTAAGCTCATTCTGCGTAGATCTGACCACCAACTGCTAAATAATTAAGTTGTATAATTGTATAATGTAGGTAGATATTATAACTTTGACTTTGCCGATGACCAACACCTCAGTCCCCCCGTGACCACGATGCCTGCAAAATCTTCGAAACGTCGGGAGAAAATTAAAATAAAAACACCGCAATAAAATCCTAAAAATAGTTTCAACATCAAATTTTAATAACAAACAATAGATCAATAAATATTAATCTAATAGATTTTCCAAATCATAATTCTAAGCAATGCAATAAAAAGATTTAGAATATTGTTTTGATTTTTTTTTGGATATTTTATCATCACTACGCATTAGTTGATATTTCCTTACATAGATAAAGACTTGATAAAACATCGACTGATGCAAATATTTATGATTTATTTATGCGTGTTACAACGTTTATAGCGAGTACAAAGATAGGTTTGGGTACGTATGTACTAACACTATTGAATACTTTTTTGTTATTGTTTTACAATAAAATATTTATCACAGACTTATGAATATAGTTATTATTGCATGTGTTTAACGTATGGGGTGTCGGATGGGTGGACGGGGGGAGGGTCCGCTATTTTATACGTAGCTCGTCCCCAAACTATTGAATATTTAGGTGGGATACATAGGTATTAATATAAATATAGGCATACTTTTAGAGCCTCCTGTCGGCGTAATCACTTTCAAGTATGTTGCAAATATTTAGCTAAGTCTTTCCGATTGTCTATTTGACCTCAACCCTTGTGGGGATTCAATGAATCACAGGTAAATTAGAAGTCTAGAAGAACCTTCTTAATTTTTTCAGGTCTGGTCTGATAGGGGCTTCCTAGACCAAAGTCTATGTGTATGCTACCTTAGGCCTTACATGTTTTTCTATAATTTTATAATTTATCACATGTACCAATGCCACAATTTTTAATATAATTATGGAGTTATTGACAAAAGTATCGTTGTTAAAAAATTAAAAAAAGTCAATGACAAAAGTGTCAATTTATTCACTGTATACCGCTCTAATAGCAAAAAGAAAAATGTTCTTTAAGAGATTAGTTAAATTAATTCGACGCAACATAGCCATATATTGAATTTGTTTCATTATCCTATCTTTGTCAACATCATTAATATATTTTTTATCATTTGCGATATCTACTCTGCTTAGAGTTAGGACATTGTTATTCGCTGTGATTATGTCCTAATGCTAGCCATTTGCATCATGATGATTTTCAAAAATGGTGAAGGCCCTAATTAAAGAAACATGATTTAGCTATTTTGTTTCGTACAAGTTACAACATATATAATAATATCAGCCCTGTATTATATTCTGTCCCACTGCTGGGCACGGGTCTCCTCTACTACTGAGAGGGATTGGGCCTTAGTCCACCACGCTGGCCTAGTGCGGATTGGTAGACTTGATATATCTTCAAAATTCCTATAGAGAACTTCTCAGGTATGCAGGTTTCCTCAGGACGTTTTGCTTCACCGTTAAAGCAAGTGATAATTTACAAAGAATACACAAATATATTTTTTGTACGTCAGAAGTGCATGCCTAGGCTTTTGAACCTGCGGACTTTTGTCTCAGCAGTCCGTTTCACTATCAATTAGGCTATCACTGTTTTTTAAGTTACAATATAATTTGACAAAAACAACCCCTATTGCATTGACGTTATCATCCGATAAGCCATAGCTGTCAATAAAAATTAGTAAGACCATCTCTATTTTGAATATACCACAATAATCAATCATAGATATTTAGTCTCTTAATGCTCAGTAATTATACTGATTAAATAATTAAACAGCAACAACAGTGATCTATCACTATGGACCTATGTAGCTGTAATAGTATAGAACTATTATATAGGAAAAGTTGGTAGATTTGTAGGGTCAGATCTCTGGAACTACTGCACTGATTTTAAATATTCATACACTAATAAGAAGCTACATTACTCCCGAGTGATACAGGCTTTAGACTTGTCCTGGAACACTATCAGATGGGGTAAAAGCTAGTTGTTATATAAGACAAACAAAATGATCTGGTGGTAGGATAAACTTAAATATACAATAACTATTGATTTGTTCACATTTAGGTGTCAGGGGGGAGCGGGTTTCCGCTATTTGATACGTAGCTCGCCCCTAGCAAAGGTATATTAGCGACTTTCCGGTACTTTGCGTGACATAATTGTGAATATTAGAAAAAAAAAGACACTTTAGAGTTAAGTAACTTTGGCGAGGGGGGGGGTGGTCATACAAGAAAACGTTTCGGCGCGATAGGAGGGGGGGGGGGAGAGTCTAAAATCTTCAAAAACTGCGTTACGTAATATTTGAACGGCCCCTTACCACCAGGGCTATTGATGGCAATTTGCCAAATTCCTATAAAAAGTCGAATTTCAATAGGTCACGTTCAAATCGTATGGCAACCCTCCAAATCGATTCCATGATTTATAAAAAAATATGAATAAATATTAAAATTTCAAACTGGATTATCATAGTCGTTTATAAGTAGTATTAAAAAACATACCTAATAGGAGGTATTGAGTAATCCAATCTCCCAAATATGGAGTACAGGCAGGCAGGTATGAAAAAAACCGTGTAAGAGTCCAATCCATGATCAAACAGCTCCCCAAGAGGTCCGGATGTCTGCGTGCGACGCGCTTGCTTTCCGTCGATACCATCTAAAAAAAAAACAAATCTTTGGTAATAGTGTTGAGAATCAGTGTTGTCATACTCTCTTAGTTCTCTATACTTCATAACTGGTAAGTCCAGTATAATTCGTCACTTCCTTACATCATCGAAAAAGGATGGGCCATGAACATGTAATGAAAAAATTCTGGCACAACACGCACACAAGTGTGTAATACACACACTTGATATAAGTGTGTGTTGCACTCGTTTTGTGTCTTTATGATCAAACATAAATAAATCTTAAACATTTATCTGTTTTACACACACTTATCTGCTAAAGACGACAGTTTTGATCAAAAAGTGCATCTGTTCTTAAATTTGGCAGAAAGAAAGACTATACAAGCGGTGTCCATTATACAAGGGCATTTTGCAGGTGCATTACTTAATAGCTGATTTTTCGCAAAATGTTAGCAGAGATAAAGGCGAGTATATGCTTTCGTTTATTAACGCAATATCCAAATGACCCTGTATATTGTCTAAGCACTAAGGTAAGTTATCAAGTGAAAACCTATGGTTTAGTTTTGTTTTCAATAGCAGTTGTTTTGGGATTGCCATTTGTGATAACATACCACCATCACGAGACAGAGGCCATCCTCTGCTCAACATAGGCTTAATTAAATTAATAATTTCCTTACTTATATTCTTTACATTAGTATATTAAAGATTTACCTTTCTCGTCACAAAATAATTCTATTAGACAATTGTCAATATTTTTGATAAAATTAATGTTAAACTAATTGATAAGTCATGTTCAATTAAAACATTTTATCAGTACATTTATCAAACACGTAACTTACCTAAAGTGTAAGCCAGGAACAAGAACACCGCTATGGCATACCATAAAGACTGAGGTATCACCTCCACATATCCATTGAGCGGTGTGTCTGTCAATGTGGTGTTATGGGCCTGGGAGCTGGCGGCGTAGTAGTCGTAGTCATAGTACGATAGAAGTAAGAAGTTGAATACTACTAGGAGGAACCCGGCAAATGTTAGGACGTTCGGTGCCACCCATTTTGGTACGAGCTGTAATTGAATGAATTAAATGTATAATGATTTCTTATGTAGGTACGTAGTTGGACCACCAACAGTTAAACTTTAAAAAGTTGTGTTATTGTAAAATGTAGGTAGATATTGTAACTTTGACTTTGCGGATGATCAACACCTCCATTCCTAAATTTCCATCAATTTTAGGTTTGAAAAGCACACACAAGACACTATAATTTTTTTTATATGCTATATATAAAAAAAATTATAGTGTATTATAAAAAAAGTCTGGCTGGTACATAATATTCTTTAAGTTCACACTCCACTCAAAAATGCTGTTTTAAAAAACCACTTACCTCGACAACTTTGTTCCAGAATGGGTGCATAACATACACACTGAGGGGGCTTGTATCTATTGCCATGTACTGAAATAAAAGTAATTGTCATGAGCATGGAGGAATGTTTTTTTAAGTCTGAAGGCCATTGCAACCAATTTAATTATATACTATTGGGACAAGGTGAAAATTGGAATGCTACAATGCATTTCACTTAAAAAACAGGTGTTTTATTGTTGTGATGTACACATACAGAGCAAGTAAATTACATGTCTGGAATTATATATATTTCTTATCATATTGCATTGTGAAGGATGACTTTTTATAGGGTGACAAACAAGCCTTGACTGATTATAAGCATTACAATGGCTATAAATAGTTTGACAGTCCCTACATTAGTAGGGATTGTCAAATATACATAGCTTGTTTAGTGTTTATTACCATGGTGATAAACACTTCCATCCTTATAGTCTTAAATAAATGCAGTTCATTTTAATAAGAACTATTCAAATATCGACAGTCCCTACGCAAAGTATAGTATACGTAGGGACCATCGACTTAATAAAGCCAAGCAGAACTTTGGGTTACAAAGGAATGCTATCCTTGTTACCTTCAGGCATTTTGTTCAAATTGGCATGGCAAAGTGACTTCAATGCAACTGATAGTAATTGGAGTAAGGTCCAGATAGTGTTGACTGATGGTATAATTACCCCCCACCAGTCTACACAATTTGCCGGCTTTTTGGAATGGGATATATCCCACGCCCAACAGTGGGACAGTATATAATACAGAGCTAATAGTATATATCATACTTAATAATAGCACTAGCTAGTGGCAATGTCCTTGAAACAAGAGTATGAATCCCAATATCAGCAAATAATAATCGGAGTCTTTAATCACTATTATTATATCTTGTTGAATATACAACTTGTAGGCATATATTTGTGGAAGATAATTATGTTTGATAGTACCGTGATGTTTAATTGAACAGTTGATATCTCTGTTTCAGTATGTTACTGTTAATTTAAGGTGATCTATATTTAGATGTCAGCGACAGGAATGTTACATAAAATAAGACATGAAAATATTTTATTCAGAAAAAAATTAGGTTTTTTCCTGTTTTTCCTAGTTTTCCCACAAATGTGTATTGTTGAATATCTGAAGAACAGTATTGACTACATTTTCAATTTCATAAATTTGTATAAGTTCATAAATTAATTAATAATTAAATAAAAATAAATTAATAATTAATTTTATAATTCTCAATACTTGCTGAATTGGTAATCCGTAAAATTGTTTCTAAAAATCATATAAGCATAGAGAATGTGTTTAAACACGCGAACTGATGAAAGATTTATAATGAAACGTAGTTAACGAAACTGCGCGACCTATTCTGTTGCGCAAATCTATTATAGGTTAAGTTATTTTCGTTGTTTTTATCCTTCCATTTTCTAATTATAAACGGCTACTAACTCGTATTAGGGTAGCTGCAAGTTATATAATTGATACATTAAATATTTACCTTATAATTGTCGAAGCCTTCCAGGTGATCGCGGCTTAGGTATTTATAGTTAAACATTTTTACGAATTTCACTTACACTACACAAATATAAATAAATTAATAGCTTTTTTATATTATTCTGCAAAATTTCTAATCAGATTTAAATACATTTTTAATTGATTTTTAAACTAAAATGCTGTATACGAGTTTTGAAATAAAAAATCGCCTTTGGTGGCCGATTATGACATTGACATTTGCAAATTGCAGGTTTTAATTTTTGTATCTGCGTTTGCGAAGGAATCTGTATCATACATCCATTATGGTTATTGTATTAATTACTTAAGAATGCAATAGATGGCGCTGGCAGACAATGTTAATGTCATATTTTTTATAAGGTATCGACCAGTAATTTTAAACACTAGCTTTTATTCATGGCTTCGGCTGTAATAATCAAAAATATAATTTGATGTAAATTATAGCATACATGGCGCTTTCCGTACTACTCAGCATTATCTTTAGGAAAAGTAGTAAATTTAATAAATAAAAGTTTTTTAAATTTTTAAATAAACCTCCATAAAAAGATCCAACACTAAAAGAAATTTTCCATTCGAATCAGTATGTAGTTCCTGAGATTAGCACTTTCAAATAAACAATCTTTTCAGATTTGTATAATAGTATAGATAGATAGAGAGTAGATAAATATGCCCATCTAGTACCTGAAGGAGAAATTCACCATCTGCATTCAATATAAAATATTGAGACATTTTTCTTGGCAGACATCCCGTTATTCAATCAATAGCATTGGCGAAGCTAGGCCGGGGGCTGGGGGAGTATAGGGGTGGGCACTGTGTGCTCCAGTTTGAAGGACATTGCCGCAAGCCTATTTACTGGACATTTTGAGGCTATCTTATGTCACAAGGTGAGGAGCATGGTCACCGTTAAGATTAGTTTAAGGGAGGTGCATCTGCAACTATACACTATTTAAATAGGTATTACATATGATAAAATAATAAATTATCGTATATAAACGGAGTTAGTTTTATAGGGAAATTACACGAGTTGAAGCGTGAAAGAAGACAGCGTACAGTATTTTCTTTTTAGAAGAAACCTATGCAGTCACAATAAATTACATTACAAGGAGGTTGCGTTCATATTTCTTCAACATAATACCATTATTTCTTTTTTTGAAATAAAATTCGCACATGTATTTCTATATGCCAAACTATAGGTAATCTGTGGTCGCCAGTTCACAGTTCAGTTTTTTGTATTTGTTCTGGATAAAGGAGTGCACGTGCACTGCCTTTCATTCCCCTCACGGCGCCCATGTTGAGGAACGTAATGGAGTGCCACGCACTTACGAACATGTCTTTTTTCTGGTGGTAAGCGATACCACCGCCCTAATCAGTTGCAACACCATACAGAACTTGCAATGACTAAGTACTGCGTGGCCGGGTCGTCATTCATAATATGAAAAAAAAAATGATCACAAGAGCAAGCGGTATTCGATTAGATTGACATGGAATGGACGATACCTTCATTTGAATATCATTAATGGCTGTTACATGATTCTACAAGATATATTTAACATACGGATTATAAATTATCATTCAAGGTGCATGATTTATCTTCAAAACACGGCGAAAACAAACAACTCAATGTTTCTACGACGCCCACATTTTTGTTTGTTGATGTCATTATTTTATAGATGCAAAAACCTCGGAACTGCGCTATCACCTTGACTTAGTTAGCAGGCGTAGACGTCATTACGGGAATAGTGTACTGATTCACGAGTTTAGTAATTGTTTTTGTATTTTATACCATTTTATTTTGCAAATTAACTGAACTTTGTACGGGAAGATGAAAATACTTCTTTAGGTTTTCCGGCGCGACGTTTGGATCAAAATGACCAGGTTTTTACAATATATTTGAAGGACAAAGAAACACATTTTAATTTACACTTTTTGGAGCATTGCTTTTCAAACGGCGCGCCCTCCAAAGGAGGTGTGACGACACGTAAAGGGTGGTTAATGTAGATTTTCTCAATCAATTTCTATCCCTCGGGAATAGTACATTTTTTTTGGACAAATGGTACCATATTCCCTTCTGCACACCTGGAAATGAGTATACAGAATTTCATGATCATCAGTTGGACTATTAAAGACCTGTAGGAGTAAGTTGTAAAAGAAATTCACTTTTATAATAGATCAACTTGATGGGGCAGATTGAGGAGCTAAGAAAGCAAGTTGCTGTTCTATCCTCTACCCGCGCTGGTTGCTTTAGGTCTCCGGATCGCTCCTCATATTTATAATAGAAGTACTTGTTGAGTTTTCTGGCTTCCTCTATCTTGCAATGATATGGGGTGCGTAGGCATTTTTGTTTTAGGCACCAGGGTTGCCCTTTTCTTACGTGCTTGGCAAAGTGGCCCCATTGCACCTGATGGTGAGGTGATTGGGGTCCAATAGAATATCGAATGATGAGAGAGACCCTTCGACAGTCGACACAATTACGCCGGCCTGTTGGAACCAGATTTACACAAGCTGATTCCGTAACGAAACACATTTACGTGGGCCATTATGATGGGCTTTAACACCTTGTTCTTGGTGGTCGCTATTCGAGCGGATATTAAATATATCCTACCAGCAAAATCTATTACTGTATATAAAAATGAATCCTTTTTTCTCTATTTTTTTTTGTTGTGTTTGTTATTGTCAGGAGTAGGTTCTTATGAAAGAAAAAATTAAGGAAGTTGAGCGGAACATTAGAAAATATAAGCAAACTTAATGACAATATTAATTTTATAGAACTGTCAATTGTTTGAAATAACTGTCAGCGATTGACGGAATGCGCGCTGCAAATTCATAGTTAAGACGGGACAACGTCTGTCGGGTCAACTAGTTACTGTATAAAATTGTATGTTACTAATAATCTCGGTTACTAGCCCACTGCCGACTTTATGACCATCGCAATCACACAATGATAAATCTTTGTTGATGCAATTAGCATTAATTAAAATTGCAAATCACCGATGCAGACAAAAATTAGCATCAGAAACATAGCATTGCGGTTAGTCATCTTAATTATACCAATGTACAGACAAGCAGATCACTTAATTAGTAAGCTTTATGATCGTCCATTAATTTTTAAATGGCCCAGCAAACACACAAATATTCACTCTTATACTAGGCAGAGGTGCAACTGATGCACTCTCTTTCCGTCGTGTGAGTTAGTAGGGGGAAAGTGTTTTGCCATATCTGACACAAATTCAAGACTCCAGGTTGATGTGACATTTAGGGCAAGTTTCTCAAGTTTTAAGTAAATATTTGACAGTTATCGTATTAAACTACGAATGTAGAGACTCTATTCGACCGCGTTAAGTGCAGACGGCCACGTTCAGTTTTGAGAGACCCAGAGGATGATATCATACTTATTATTTATCCATCGTAAAAACGAGTTCTTGAATACCTTACACTCTGTAAGATCGCAGTTACATCCTCGCTGACGAGGACGTTCCTCTCTCTTCCTTCCGTTTCTCAGGTATTCTCTACAAATACATTAATAGATACATTGTTTTAGTACGCTCATCCCTAATTTTTGATGTCTTATCCTCTCCCGACGGCCGTCTTGAGCCGAGGTTTGTTACCTGTTAGTGGGTTGCCCTCAGCATGTTCACTTAATATTCCAGTGTGTTTATAATTTAAAAATCTAGTGTAGACAGTGCATAAGTGTAGTTATATCATCCAAAAAACCTTTATCAAGCGGTAGTGTGTTTAAGTTGTTTGCCGCTTTACACGGGGCTCGATGGATGGTCAATGAACGTTTTATACACTTTTTAAATTATACGTGTCATTTTTGTCAAACTAAAAATATTCCCTTATCACTTGGTTCAAAAGGTCACACTTATTAAAATGTATTTAATCACACTCTAACTTATCTTGAAGTGACAAAACATTTATTCATTTTAAATAAAAACAATCAATCATTTGCCGTTTTTCATATATGTACATAGCAATAACCCAAGCTGACCTTTTTTTCGCGTGAAAAAAACGCGTTATCGCTACCGCCACTTGAGGGTAAGTAGACCGGTTATTTCTTTTTTGTTATGACTTTAAATGACGAGCTTGCCGTTCGCCTGATGGTAAGCGATACGACCGCCCATAAATAGTAAAAAACACCATCTAATACCTTCAGTAACGAAGTATTGTTTGGTATTCCATTGCGTTCGCCAGCCTGAAACAAGAGATTTTAAGTCTTATTATATCCAATAGTTATACTGGCCACAGTGTTCACAACAGTGACTGCACACTGCTGTTTGCTGGCAGAAATAATAGACAAACAAACAAGCGCTCCGCCTGATGGTAAGCGACCCCCGCTGCCTATGTACTAAAGCAATGCCAGAGGCACACCTTAGCCGTTGCCTTCCGAGAGGCGAGAACTCTTTAAAACATAACAGTCAATTAAATTTAATTGATAATTGAGAAACAGGTCCTTAGTTCTTTTTGTTGTTGACTGCAGTTCGTTTATTTGCTTACTCAACGTCAATGTTTAATCCATCATCTTCTGCCTTCCATCATTCCTTTTCTTTTAAAATGCTTTCATGATTCTAGAATTGTAGGTTACATGGATGAATGTATCCCTCTTGGCCGAATTTCGGCCATGACGGCAAATCTCAACGAAGATCAGGTACGCAGGAGATATTGTTAAGCCTGTTATCTCACTCTCTTGGTCCAGTGAGACGGCAATCCGACATGACTGGAAAGAGTTCAGGCGCAGGACCAACGGGTTTACGTGATTTCTGAGGTACGAGAGTATCAAACCGCCAACTTCTTGACTCCGGGCTGCGACAGAGTTTTGTTTTTAAGACGGGAAACCCAGTCACAATTATTTTTGGAATACCCCGGAATTGAACCCAGGGCCTCAGTGCGGTAGGCGTACTCGCCGTGTACGCATTTCAACTACGCTACTGAGCCAGTGAGGTATCACTTATCATTAGCTGCTTCATTTGCTAAAAAATAACACAGCAAAAAACATATTTAGTATTCAAAGTGTTTGGTAGGTGTGGTTTGTAATTTGGTCATTAAATTGCTTAAGGTCTGTTGCAGTGCGCATAGCAATTAGCAAAGGAATTTGGTATGCGAAAAGCTTTTCCTGTTATGGCAAATTTAAAACTGTGATAGTCAAGATGTTGATGTGTTTCCAGAGGTCATTTAACACGTACGTGATCACTCTGTATGGAACTTACTCAAACGGTGTTTCTTCTGCGCTATAACTTATCCCTTAAATGAGGTTTAAAAAGAGTTTTTACGGTAGGCAACGGCTTAGCTGTGTTCCTGGCAATTGCGTCCATGGACACCACTTATCACTAGGTGGGTCGATAGCTCGTATGCCTTCGGAGGCAATAAAAAAAATAGAAGCCACTTTTTCGTATTTTTGGCGACGTCCTTGGCTACGACCCCTGTGCCTTCCTTAATCCCAATAAAAAAAATAAAATAAAAATGCTTTATTCATCACGTAGGCGAACATAGTTGCACTTATGATAAGTCAAGATCAATTCCCTTAAGGTCTCATCTCACTCGAACTAAGGTAAGGTATTGACTCCCTTGGTGGCGTAGTTGTTATTGTACACGGTATGAGTGCTACCATTGCGCTTAGTTCCGGGGTTCGAAACCCGGGTCAGGATGAAATAATTGTTACTGGGCTTTTCCATCTTAAAAAATACTCAGTTAGAGCTTGGAGTCAGAAAGTTGCCGGTGTTATACCCCCGTGCCATGAAAGGGCGTAAAGCTGTTAGTACTGCATCTGATCTCTCTCCGGTCATGTCGGAATGCCGTGTCACCGGACTACGAGAAAGGTAAGTAAAGGAATAGACAGTGCATCTGTGTATTACACACACTTGTGCACATATCTGTGTACTTGGCTTATCTTCGTTAAGATTGGCCGCTGTGAAATTCGGTTAAAAAGTATCAATCAAAGTATCGCATCCCTAATTCTTTATTGTGGAGTTCATGTATTTCCAGACCGTTACTATGTAGTCTTACAAAGCTGATGACTCCTCTGGTTGTGGGTGTTATGGGCGACGTCAGATGACCCACTTGTTCCTTTGCCAGTTTATATCCCACCAAATTCTATACGTTTATGTCATAACATGAAGATATCTGCCTTCTCTCACGCCCGGCCATGAGTTTACAATTTCAACCGAGAATAACATTAACCAAAGCGGAATACTAAACCATTCAATGAGCTAAGTTTCTGAACGCACCTGATGTGAATCAGATATTTCAATGCACTGCAATATCGCCTTTACACACTTGGCATAGACTTTTAAATCGCGCCAAGCGGTGGCGTTTATGATCTTAGGTAGCTTGAGGATTTTAAATAGAGGTGCAATTTTGGATGCATAAACACAACGTGACGTCATAAGGGATGTTTGTCCGTGGAATGCAGTTCATATTTAAGATATTTTCGTGTTGGAATTAATCGGGAGTACGTCTAGTTGATGATTGAATTGTGGAGGGATGTTATTATATGATGCATTTAATAGTATAAGTATTTTTTTAGCTCCTTTAGGCGCCGTTTAAACATTGACCGGTTTTTATTGTGTATTGGACCCGCAGTTAAGACTAGGGGAAACCTGCAAAACCAGGATCCTGGAAGATAGTTCGGAGGGGATAACTGGGGAAGAAATGTGGGGGAAGGAAAAAGGAAGCCTCTTAAGGGCAGGGGGGAGAAGGCCAGTGTTGTTGCTGAGAAACACTGAATTGTTTTTAGGTTATTATATCCAGATAAGGGCAGCGGTTTCATCATCATCAGCCCTGTATTACATACTGTCCCACTGTTAGGCACGGGCCTCCTCTGCTACTGAGAGGGATTAGGCCTTAGTCGACCACGCTGGTCTAGTGCGGATTGGTAGACTTCACACACCCTCAAAATTTCGATAGAGAACTTCTCAGGTATGCAGGTTTCCTCACGATTTTTTCCTTCACAGTTAAAGCAAGTGATAATTCACAAAGAATACACACATTTTTTTTTATAAAAGTCAGAGCCACCGACATCCGTCTCGGCAGTCCGTTAGGTCCGGTAGGGCAGCGGTTTTACTACTGATAAATATCAACTTTCTTATTATATTAGCCAAAAGTAGGGAAGGATTTGTACAGTGCAATATTTTGTCTAAACGAGAAGAAATTTGGCTTTATATTATGTATAAATTAATGCTTCAAGTATATTTGTACCAATTTACTATCCCATTTCAAAGGGATTTGTATGAGAGAAAGCAATTGAAATCTAGGTCTCGTTAGGTCCAACTCTGACCCTTAGGTCGAGCTGGTTTACGATTTAGCATGCCTAACAATTATGACAGTTGTTTTGTAGCGAAACTGAACTCTGAACTACACGCGACTGGTTAGCAGGGCCGGACTTGGGGAATGATTTTGGGGGTTAAGACCTCACTATTTATTTCGCACTCACGTTTGCTGTAAATACGTCTTTTTAATAAATATGTTTTTTAACTGTCTGAATGACTTATTGACTGATGTAAATTCGTTTTTGTAGGAATAAAGCCTAAATCTCCGCAGTAACAGAGATCAACTACCTTCACTGGTATGAAAAGAAATACAAGGCCTTATGGACTTTTTTGACTACACTTATCGGGCGACGAACGCCTCAATCCCCCCGTGACCATGAAGGCTGCAGTCTTCGAAACGTCGAAAGTAAATTATAATATGAAAAGCTGCAATAAAATAAAAAAAAAGTTTCATTTCGAAGTCTCACATTCGCGTGAACACAAATCATTAAACAGATCTGTTTTTATTTTAAGAACCGTTACCGCTTCTGTAATCTGAATTTTAGTCTGTAAGTGCATTAAGAACATGTTTTTTACCCAGTTTTGGATACAAGACTGTGAATGCACTCTGAGGTTAGATAAGGCCTTAAAATTAAGATAGCCTTCTGGATTAAACCAGTTTTAGAGAACGAAAAATTATACAACGTTGTATTTTCGGACAGAGCCGTATTTAGAGGTTGGAAAGTAGGGTCAGATTTGGTCGTAACCTGTGGAGTAAGTTGACGTCAAGTGTGTGGTCTTCGAAGCTAATTCATTGTTATGGTATCATTAAAAAAAATTTTGCGCATCTCTGCAATAATATAAAGGCATAGAAATAGAGGCCGAGAAGGTGGGGATAGTTTTCTATAGGAATTTTGAGGGTATGTGAAGTCTGTCAATCCGTACTAAGCCAGCGTGGTGGACTAACAATTAATCCCTCTATGTGATAAAGGAAGCTAGAAGATGTCCATGCTCAGCAGCAGGCAGTATATAATACAGGGCTGATATTATTATATTTGTCAGTTAGTAAGTGTAGGACAACAAAACATTGACTCTCGTTGCCATATTGCATCCCATTAGATGACAGAATTGGGCATCAAACCCAAAAAAATAACGGTTTATTCGACCAGCGGCGAAGAATTGCACTTCCCATCAGAGAAATACTACATAAAAATTCTAAATACATCCCTGCATTGACTCTGGGTTTCGAGTAACAGTATTTAGTACTAGCTCGATGTAAATTATGAACATTTTCTTTTGATGTAAGCGAATAAATTTGAATCAAGAACAAACAATTTGAGTGAATCGAAACATTTAAAAATATTATGTTTTGTTTATTACACCAATAAGTTTATGTGGATTATATTAGACGTTCACTGTTTTGTGGCTTGAACAAGAAAATAAAAAACCTCACCTTGTAAAATATGAAACTAATTTATTGTATTCAAAAGGTTAGCTTAAAAACGGAAAAGCAAAAGTGGCGCCGCCAAAGCAGGTTTTTTATTTTCTTGGTCAGGCTATAAGTACGTTTTTGTTGTGTATATCCGAGTATAAACATTTTTAAATCCTATTTGATTTTATATGAATACCCCGGGTAAATATTAACCCGCGGTCTTATATTTCAAAACCGACTAAAGTCATTTGCACCAAACACAAAATGGCGGTAGCTAACTGTTAATATTTTATGAAACTGAACAGTCAATCATTCTATTGAAAGTTGTATATTAGATGCTTTAACTGAATTTCTATTCTAATGAATTTGATACAAGTTCGGCGTCTGCGCGGTGTGTTAACCTCAACTCACATCGCTTTGATAACTTTTTACGTTCCCCCTTAATTTTGATATCCTTCGCCATTATCCTGCCCCGATACATGGGCTACCCAAAAGTAAAAGAATTTTTCAATTCGGACTAGTAATTTCTGAGATTAGCTCAAACAAACTCTTCAGCTTTATATAAAAGTATAGATATATACGTAATTATTGGTAATTATGTATTAAATTACAAATCAATCAACTCTAAAGTTTTTGTCAGTTAAAAAACCAAATGCTATCGTCTAACAAGAACGAAGTGAAAGATGACAGATCAGATTTTAGGGATCCTTGGAAATATCAATTTTAGTGAAAAATTTACCTATATAACTCTCTTATTTTGCTCTTAACCCGAAGAAGTCTTATACACCGTGATTTTATAGTCGTTTTGGAACCAAAATGTGGTTACTTAGAACAATTTGTAGGACAAAAAAAAATAGTGAATTAATTATAGTGTTGATAGCTAAAATAAAATGTTTTTGATAATGTTATTTTTCACTTGTTTGAGTTTGATAATGATAGTAACGTCGCGACAACTATTCATAGTTATGAATGGCACCGATCATAATGATTGTAGTAGTACGTGAGATTTAGTTGCATACGCAGTTCTCACTTATTACTCATAAACATTAATTTTAATGACTATAAAAATATTTTTATTTTATTACCTTGGTACAAATCTATTATTAATACAGAATTTAAAATTTTATAAAATCACAGTGTGTAAACAGTCTCGCAAACAAAACCTCATCTACATCTTTACATAAATTAAAATTAAATTTTAACAGGCCGATGTCCGCACATTATAGATCAAAATATTTTAGCTCACACTGGAACACTGTAAAATATCTTCTACACTGCGAAATCCAGAATTAGACAACTCTATATTTAGGTATATTAACACTATTACCACATGACAAACACTCAAATTATCTTCTTCACCCTACACTTTTACACACACACACACACACACACAATATGACGCTCTCTAACTCGCGCTTAACAAATTAATGCAATTAATTGGTTTCTCAAGACACAGGCTCAGCCTAATTTGAGAACCTCTGTAATTTTTTTGTACTTTTCTTATTTTTAAATAAAGGTTTTTTCATTTCATTTTCAAAGGTACAATTTTCCGAAAAGGAATCCGATGCAACATATAGGTACTTATATGCATGAATGTCTGCAAATTGTTCTGATGTTAAGATTCTATATAAAGGGAAGCAGGAATCAAGTTATATGGACTTCGCTATAGTTATAGATATTGTAAAAAAACTGGGGTCTTTATTAGTGTAATATAAACCGGAACATTGTTGTTAGAATTGTTATCTGGGCCCTTATTCTCTATGCCACACGTTACTTTGGTAGTGCGTAACAAGCAGGTAACGCAACGCGTCACGTTTAGGACTATAGGATTTGGCATTCAGAATACCATTGTAAGCACATTTCACGAAGATAACATGACACAGCCGCGTTACGCCTTTACACAGTGCTTGTACACGCATCACGCAAATACTTCATGGAATTCAATGCAGTTCTTACTGATGTATTGCTAGAGGTTTAACTTAAAATATAGGCTCCATTTTATCTTGAAAAAATATAAGACGGGACTTTTATGCTTAAAAAACTTTTTCACGCAGTCAGATCTGCGAGCAAAAGCTAATATTTAAAGTTATTTGATAAGTATGTATAGCCAATTTAGATTATGTTTTGCTTAAATGCTCTGTGAAGCCAAAGGTACAGAATACTTCAATGAATCTATAATGTCGAATTACCGCATCATACATAGCAGGAAGAGTCGCGTGCAAAATTTGGTGTTAAAATAAACGTAGCCAATAAATTCTGGGAAAATGTTTTTCCTGCAATTCACATGGTCATTGATTTGCGTACGTTCACATTAAAGATAATATTAATTAATAGTTTATATTTACTTGTTATTTACCTCTTTAATTAAAATAAGTGATTAAATTATTGAGAATCCTCACCAATTTAATTAAATAACAAATTATTGATAGCAAATGAGGATGAAATTGACGAATATACGTATAGTAAATACAATAATTATGCGACTCCTTAAGTACTTTTTCATCTACTTCTCTATTTCTCAACTGGCATTACAAAATGACTCCACCTGATGGTAAGTGTAGTGGGGTCCAATAGAATGTCGACTGACAAGAGGTGACTAGACCTCGACAGTCGACACAATTATACCGGCCTGTTCGAACCGGATATACACAGGCTGATCCCGGAACGCGACACTTATATGGGCCATCATGGCGGGTTTTAACACCTTGTGTACCTTGTGATATAAAATATATCGTCCCACTAGCAATCGTATACTATCTCATAGACCTTTTCCGTCAACTTAAGATCACGGTGAATAAATGTGGGCGGACCCTTAAAAACATTTGAATCATTGTTATTCAGCAACAGAAATAGAATCATGCGGAATTCTATTTTTAAAATAAATACTTACCTTTCCGTTGATACATGATTGATGGCTAAAACCGGTTGGTAGGTTTTGCCGCGGTTTCGCTTTGCAATAATAGAAAGTTCTTTAGGCGAAGGCAGATATCTCATACAGTTTATGACCGGTATTTAACTTTAATAAAAGAATGTTCTCTATTGAGAGATGATTTGAAAGAATACAAACAAATTTCGACCATAGAGAAATGGTTTAGAGGATCTATTTTAGTACATCAAGTAGTTTTGTCAATTTTTTTTTTCATTCTAAAAGAGATAAATGCTGCCGCTATCATTGGAGGCGCGGCAGCCTCCAGCTAGACGGTCTTAGGGCCCGGGAGGAAGAAGGGAGGGGATAGAGGGAAGGAAGAGAAGAGGAAGGAGTAGCAGTTATTAGGATGGTTGGAAGGGAAGGGAAGGGAAATGTTTATGAACCCTTAGATAGACCTAACTGTGAATATAGCAACCATGAGATATATGCACGAGCTGTGTGCCTAGGGTCGCGGCAAATGTTCCCCCGTGCATGGGCGTGCATTTGGTGTGGAGACCAAGCGCACAAGAATTGCCTTAGGGGGGGCCTTATACAGGGTTAGGTACTCGGTCTAATGCTCGCTCGGATGATGATATATTCCCGTCTGGACATTGGCCGTAAGACCGGTGAAACCAACATAACCGTTCCACTCAACTTCTCAGTCATATCGATATCGCGTTTTTCCCCACAAACAACAAAAAACCGTTGCTATTTATAAGTCGATATTAAATAAGTGACCTCTATTGTTTATGGATAATTAAACCAGAGAATGTTGCACTTTGGAAGGGAATAAAGATTGGGCATATAGGTTCGTGCTTGGAGTGTGTTCAACGCTGCCAAAATATCCAGCAATGTATTAAAATAAAACGTACATATCGGTGAGAAATACATTTATTTCTTTGAATTTGAAAACTTAAGTATATTGGTAAGCGAATCTTGACATCGCCATTCAATTATTTATAGTTTTTATTCAACACCGTCTATTGGCATATCTATGACAATATTTATTTATAATTTAAATGAATACATGATTGGACAGAGTGTTTCTGTCATTTCACTCATCACGCAAAATTTGCTGGTGGTAGATAATTTGTATCCGCCCGGATAGCGACCACCATACAAAGTTAAAATCCGCCATAGTAGCCTTGTAAGTGTGTTGCGTTCCGGGTTCAGCCGTATCGGGTACAAACAGGCCGGCATAATTTTGTCGACTGGCGAAGGATAATCATTTTGTCAGTCGACTTAATCTGCATTCTTGACCTCGCTTACCAGGTGCAGTGGAGGCCACGTTGCCGGCATAAAAATAAGAACAAGGGCAACCATGCAGACAAATGCGCATGCGCAACCATTATTTCCCAATAAAAGATACAAATATAATCGTTTATCCAAACGTCATAATACGTTTATACAAAAAACAACATTCCAGATAAGTTTTCAGTGGTTTAAAAATGCTAAAATTAACCTTTAGCTCAAAGATTTCGTTTCCATTAACGTAGTAGGTATTATTTGTCGAGTGGGGTGATACAGACGGGATTCTCGTGCGATTTTTTTGTCGCATTTTTGCTTTTCTTAGTATTTTTAATGCTATTGGCCTATTAAAGCTTGTCTAATTTATTGTATTTATAGTTTTCGAATAGTAGAACCTCGTTATATTATTGTTACGTAAAGCCGTTGGTCCTGCGCCTGATCTCTCTCCGGTCATGTCGGATTGCCGTCTCACTGGACTATAAGAGTGAAGGAACAGAGAGTGCACCTGTATATTGCGCACACACTTGTGCACTATAATATGTCCTGCGTGGCTGATCTCCGTTGAGATTGGCCGCCGTGGCCGAAAGTTGGCTAGGAGGGATTCATTCACATATTCTACATTTTTAGTACTATAATAATGTAGCTTTCTATTAGTGAAAAAAATTATAATCGGTTTAGTTGAGATTACCGCGGTCAAACAACGAAACAAATTAATATTTATATAATAATAATATATCTTTATTTTGAATAGTAATACAAGTTTATTTTAAACACAATTTTACATGTTATATAGATTTAAGTGCAGGTAAATAAAAAAAGCGGAGTTAAATAATAACTCTTGCGTACCTAGCTCGGAGGAATTCATTCATTGGTATCAGTAGTTGCAAACCTTGTTAGACCCTACATTTTGTCTTACGGTATAGATTAGGAATCGAGGAGGTACTCTACCGACTTTAACTTGTCGTGGGTATTTACAAAATATTTACAAAACCCCCTTTAAAATTTCGCGCCGAAATTCTTAGTAGATTGCTAACTATAACTTTTGTTAGTAGTTAGTTAGGGGGAGGGGGGTATCAATTGCAATTTTTTATCATTATTCTTAAGCAACGCTTGGAATTATCAAAACTTAATTCAAAGGCTGCAGTTTTTAACACGCCGTAAGAAAATAATTATTTAAAACCGCGATAAAATCCAAAAAAAAATCTATTTCAATATCTAACATTCGCTTAAACATCAAAAATCATTATAAAAATTGTGTAAATAAAATTAAACTTAAACGCAAAATCGCCGGTCTACACCCTCCGCACCATATCGTTTACCGTGTACATCATTTTATTTCAGTTTGTGCGTGGGCGCACGCCCGATCATAATTTTAAACAGATTAAAACAATTTCAAGTGTGAATTGTTTGTGACTGTTTAATTGCATCTGCTTTGCATATCAACGAACGGACGTGCATGCGATCTAGAATTGTTTTGGGAGAATGGGGTCATGACCTTACTCGTTTAAAAACTATCAGATTTCAATGTGCAAATGGAGCTTGTTTACGAACTGAAACATAAAGTAAACGTTTTAGGATAGTATGTAGACCTACTCAAAAGTATGAAAAATACAGTGAAATAATCAAGGTCTCTAGATTATGCCCGATAAAGCACTGTTAAGTTAAAGAGTGCTCTATTAAAATTCAGAATTTCCTTAAAAATCTCCTTGGTCCTTGGTCATAAATAGGTACTATTAAGAAACTGATTTAAAATTATGTCCCACTCAGTGATAACAATTTTATTTTATGCACAATAAGTTTGTACATTGTTTTAGGTTACCATTAATTTTGTTTCGTTTTCTTTTGCCTTTTATTTTTCCTTTCGTCCTAAGTCTCAGTTTAGTTTAACTCTGTCGCTGGTAGCCCGAGATACAGGCTTTGCCTAGTTTGGGTACCTCTGGAATATCTAGTTTTAAGGATCTCATACTTTTATATAAATTTATTTTAAGGCGATACCTCAAGGTCCATTTTCATACATTTTGTTTCGGCTTTAATCTGGGTAACTAAACAAGTATTGGCAAGTAAAGAATTTAAATTCACGTCTAGTTAGTGATTAGTTCTCGCAGTTGAAAGAAAAACGTAAAAATAATTAATAATCATGGATATTTCGGCCTTTAAAATTTAATATGACGAAATTTACTTGCCAATACTTGTTTAGTTACCCAGATTAAAGGCGAAACAAAATGTATGAAAATAGACCTTGAGGTATCGCCTTAAGTAGAATTAAGTGTCTATTAGTCTGTTTTTCAATAAACGATTTCATTTCATAATTGCGATTGGTATTCTATAGTTAATTAGAGAAGTAAGGAAGCCCTACAAACTTGTTAAGCTGCTCTCCCCTCGGGGCAATTCTTGTGCGCTCAATCTCCACCCTGAATACACCCCCATGCACGGGAGACATTTGTCGCGGCCCTAGACACACAACCAAGTGTATGTACCTCATGATTGCCATTTAATATTTAATATTGCCTACGAAAGCTCGCAAACATTTCCTGGTCGTCTCCTTTCCTCCAAATCTAAGAGACTTCCTTCTCAGTCGCCCAAACTTCTTTCCCAGCTATCCCCATCTAACTTTCTTCCAGGTTTGTGCAGTTGCTAAGCCAGGGGATTCCAGTGTCGCATTCGCAGATTTTCCCGGGTGTTGACTGTGGGGTCCCAAAGAATATGTTAAGCTGAAGCTATCATGATTATATTGGAATGAGAATGGTTTCTTCCGATGTTGACTACGGGGACCGATACACAAAGGCTGAACCTATCATGATTATAGTGGAATGCGACGTTTTTTGAATTTCGTATCTCAAAAGGAAACCTTATAGGATCATTTTGCTGTCGATCTGTACGTCTATCCGTCAGTCAAGCCCCTTTTTCTAAGAACGCGTAGTGGTATCAAATTGACATTTATATCAAACTAGTTGTAGTCCATTGAAAAGTTACATTTGGGGTTGCGTTTTTTAGAGGACGCAATTTTATTTTTTTGAAGTGTAGGGGGGGTCAGTCTAAAGCTAAAACCAAGTTTGTGGGGTCGCCACCCTTGTCCCACGGCCGCCATCTTGAAAATAGGGGTTGAAATGGTTTTACGATGTATCTCTTAAACTATTTATCTGACAAAAAATGTATAAACATTTTTGTTGCAAATTAAATTCTCTACAACTTTGGTTTAGTAACTTTTGTCGTAAAACTATAAATAAAAAGTTATAAGCGAAAATGTTAAGAAATTCAATGTTAAGCAATGTCCATTGCAACGTCATCAGAACGTGTGTTTATAAGGTTCATAATACTTTTTTGTACTCATTAATACCCAAATACCCAAGGGACCATTAGGGAACAAAAGAACATCTGCCTGCTATTATTATTATTATTTCTAACCTCTCTTATTGTAAGAATAGCTGATAATATTGTGTTGAAGTTTTCCTAAGTTAGTTTTCATTAGCATTTTGATTTTTAAAAGTCTTTTAAAAGTCAAAATGCTAATAAAAAAAAAGTAGTTTTCACTAAAGTTAAAATCGTGTCTTAAATCATTCGAAATCGTCTGCAGAATTAAAAACAGAATAAAATACATTCGCACAGTACAGAAATATGTAGCACAACTAAAAGATATAAGTTGAACGACAACTTCAACACAATATTATCAGCTATTCTTACAATAAGAGAGGTTAGAAATAATAATAATAATAGCAGGCAGATGTTCTTTTGTTCCCTAATTGTCCCTTGGGTATTTGGGTATTAATGAGTACAAAAAAAGTATTATGAACCTTATAAACACACGTTCTGATGACGTTGCAATCGACATTGCTTAACATTGAATTTCTTAACATTTTCGCTTATAACTTTTTTATTTATAGTTCTACGACAAAAGTTACTAAACCAAAGTTGTAGAAAATTTAATTTGCAACAAAAAGTGTTTATACATTTTTTTTGTCAGATAAATAGTTTAAGAGATACATCGTAAAAACCATTTCAACCCCTATTTTCAAGATGGCGGCCGTGGGACAAGGGTGGCGACCCCACAAACTTGGTTTTAGCTTTAGACTGACCCCCCCTACACATCAAAAAAATAAAATTGCGTCCTCTAAAAAACGCAAGGTAAGGCCTAAAAAATGTAACATTTCAATGGACTATTGACCCGACAGACGTTGTCCCGTCTTAACTATGAATTTGCAACGCGCATTCTTTCAACCGCTGACAGTTATTTGAAATAATTGACAGTTATATAAAATTAATATTTTCGTTAAGTTTTCTTAAATTTCCTAATTTTCCGCGCAATTTTTTGAATTTTTTCTTTTATAAGAACCTTCTCCTGACAATAACAAACAACAACAAAAATAGTGAAATCGGCCCAGTCGTTCACGCGTGATGGCGTGACCCAGGGAAATAGGAATTCATTTTTATATATGTATATAGATATTCGGATTGATCTGATATTGCCACACGTTAGAGTATAGTGGTCCAGGATCAGCCTGTGATCCGGCTGCGAATACATCGTTCAGCAAAACAAAGCTTTGGAAGGTAAGTATGAGATCAACATAACACGGTCCATTATCTCAATTTAAAATGATCCCTCAGGAAAACTTATGACGTCATCCCCGAAAAAACAATTCAGGTCGCGATCTCATTCGGCGCATAAATTCAGGATTCTCGGAACATTTTGGCCGGTTGATTGACGTTTTATTGGTCAATAAATCAGGAACAAAGTCGCCTTGTTTAGGTGTTATTGTCGCATATGACGTCACACGTCAATTGGGTTGCATTTATTGAAAACTTACGGTTGTCTTTGGTAACTATTTTTAACCTCGAATGTCCCCATCAGTATTATGACTTGACCTTTAAATGCTTAAAAAAGATGCTCACGTCTTGGTAGCACTTTCGAAGCAATACGGCTTTTTTATACTTTTTACTTCTGCAGCACGAGGCGTTTCACACCTGTCATGAATATATACTTTTCTTTGTCGCACTCTTAGCAAGACATGCACAAGATGTTTCTGATCTGGTTTCGCACTCAACGTGGTAGGCAACGGCTAGTGCCTTTGGGTTAGTTAGATTTCATGGTTGGTGGATACGTCTTCCACCCGGCGGTTCACTTTCTTTTTACTTTACTATCGAAAAAAAAAACTTTTCCATCTGTTTAATAGGTAATCAGATCAAGGTTTTCCCAAATACTTGTCAGTCTAACTCAGTAGTAGAAAATCGAGAGTATTATTAATATTTCCTTCTGTCAAAAGCTCGGATTTCATTTTGCATCATGAACTAGACATATCTTGGTCCATTTCTCACGCCATTTTGATTACAAATTCTTATTATCGCATCTAAACTAAGCGCCAAAATAGCTCAAACATTTTGATACAATTAGTACATTACATGCAATTCTAGGAAACTGCTGCAATGGCCTCAATTGGCTTCTAACGTAGCCTCGAGTTGATAGACTATAATTTTTTTCATGGGTGTCATGGTAACAGATCGTGCGAATTTGCTAATGTTTCGCTTGCATGGAATTTTCTTTGACAAAAAAGTAGATTTCCTTCATTGGAGTGTTTAAGACCAAAATTAGAGATTAAAATCAAAAGTAGCATTAATTTACATGTAAATATGGTTATATTTTCGTTGTATTTCTAATAATACATGGACACACTATGCATTCTAGCAATGTACTAATGATTTCTTATGTTTATGAATGTTAGACATTAAAAATAAAAATATTTTACGGATTTTATTTCGATTTCGAATTGAATTTTATTCGGACGTTTCGAAGACTGCAATCTTTTACTGCGGAGGACTTGGTGCTAGTAACATCCAAGTCTACAGGAATAGTAGAGTCATATTTTATGCCCATATTAACGAAAACTACTAAACCTCCGTGAATTCTATCTACTTACGCGCTTAATAAGCACGTAAAGCTGTTATGCGTCTAATCTCTCTCCGGTCAAGTCGGACTGCCGTCTCACCGGACTATGAGAGTGAAGGAACAGAGAGTGCACCTGTGTACTGCGCAAACACTTGTGCACTATAATATCTCCTGCGTACCTGACTTATGTCTGTTACGATTGACCGCAGGAGCCGAAATTCGTCTAGAAGGATTCATTCATTCATTCTGTCATTAATTCACTCAATCATTCAATCATTCATTCACTACCTACTAAACACTAAAGAGAATTTACAGTGGTATGCGCGATCTAACGAAAGTATTCTCAAACACAATCAGCGGTCCCATTTCGCCTCCTGTCCCATAATTGAGCGTCACAACTGATTTATTTACGCGACACAAGACACATAAAGAAGGGATCGTACATAAATCAATTAAAAAACGTATAAAAAAATGTTTTAATGGACTTCGTGAGTGCAAATACAATGAGTTTGATTAAGAATTTCATAACTTTCAGTTATTTTTAATGGGAGTTATGAGGTGTAGTTCATTGACTTTAATATTGCCTCAGTGGCTTAGTTGCTTTAGGGTACGAATGCAGTGTTGAGGTCTCGGGTTCGATGCTCGGACAAAGATTTTTTACTGAATGTCGACCCAGAGTCTGGGATTTGTGTGCCTATGTGATAGGCCACTCTATCACGTTATGGGACGGAATACGCACGGGGATATGTGGATGTCTTATTTGTGTCTCTGATTACTCCGTTTAATAAATACACGTATATACAGTCGCTTTTTGTATGGAACGGTTTGGTAGAATCGGAACTAGTTGATTATAGATCATTTTAAAGAAGTTATACAAAGTTTCTTTATAAACGCATTTATTATGTAGTGAATATTGAGGTGTATTTGTAAACGTTTTTTGTTATTTAATTTCCGCCGTGAGTAACACTGTCGCTTCCTCTTGTGTCAAAATACGTGGAACTATTAATTTAGATTATGAACAATGAATCTAGGCAATCTTACTCAATTTTATTGAAATATGGTTATAACCCAACACTACGACGATTAGTCGCATACTTAGGTTCTTCTAATGTAATCTATTCTTACAATTTTGTTTTAAGCAAAGCACTGAACCCCCACAAAACCAAAAGAAGCATTAGGCCTTAAGAAAATAGAGATCATGAGTTTTGAGTCAAGATGGCGAGCGTAACGTGCCACGCAACACTTTGTAGTCAAAGTTCTGGTGTTGCTATTGCTATTGTTAATGGGCGATTGTATCACTTACCATCAGGTGAGCGGGAAGCTCGTCTCGTCCTTCAATAAAAAAATATCCCTTGTAATTGGAATCCCGAATCAAATTCTAGATTTTATATTGACACACAATCGCTGCAGGATGTTTTATAGGACATGTTCGCTACAGAAAAATAAAGTTACAAAGATCACAAAATCGGAGACCTTTAAAATTAAATGATCTATTTCAATTGCTTTCATTGGTGATAGGTCTCCTATATGTGAGAGTCCGCTTGGGTAGGCACTACTGCAATGTCCATTTCTGCCACCAAGCAGCAGTGTGTAGTCACTGTTGTGTTCCGGTTTGAAGGACATTGTAGTCAGCGTAACTGCTGAACATAATATGACTTAACATCTCACGTCTCAGGATGAGGAGCGCAGTGGAATACTAAACAATACTTTGTAATTCAGGGTGTCGGATGGTGTTTCTACTATTTTTGGGCGCTGGTCTCGCTTACCATCAGACAAACAGCAAGCTCTTCTCATCATTTGAAGCAATAAAAAATATGTAAATTATCTTGGTTAGAATTTCTGTCGAATTTACCGTTTTTGGACACGTCCCTTTTTCACTGTAACCGCATTATGGAATTCCCGCTACGCGCGACGAATTCATTTATTCCCCGAATTATTATTCATGAATTTTGCCTGTTGTTAGTTTATTTAATGATACAACGAAGTCAGTGTTTATCAATTGGAAATTCAATATTATTAATAAACCATAATATTATCAGTTTCTTAATTATAAAACAAATTTCCCGGTGTCAATGCGTCTAAACGCGATAAACTCAAAGGCGAAGAACAGAACTACTTAATTAAATTAGATCAAATTTGGTATTAGAACTTGGGGTGGACATAGGCTACTTATTGTCCCAGGAAAGTATATAGCGGGAATTTAATCGTGGCAAATTTAACGCGAGTGAAGCCGCGAGCAAAAGCTAGTTAAAAATTATACTAAAATTAGGAATATTATAGGCATTATAGGGTTATGGGTTTCATTAGGAACTTCAATAATATTTATATGAATTTATATTAGCAGAGCAAAAACAGTCCCATCAGAATGTCACAAAAAACGCGACTCGTATGTTGATGTTTAATTTTAGTCAGTCATGTGTTAGTTTCTCAACCAATATTTTTGCCGTATTCTAAACACACTCTATGTTTCTTGGATCATTTTTCATGGAAAGAAATTATCGCTTTTCGCCAAGTGTGTTCCATGCCATGATGTGATAGGGGCATATCCCTATATCGGACACAAATTCCAGACCCCGGGCTGATACTCAGTAGAAAAACCGAAATATAATTTTGACCCAACCGAGATTCGAACGCAGGACCTCAGAGCACCATACCGCGCATGCAGTACAACCACGTCACCGAGGCAGTCATGTATAATTTAATTTTATATAATACTGAGTTTTGAAAGTCGCCAGAATTATGTCGGTTTATTGTCATAAATTCATAATGGTCAGCAAACCCATTCTCACGATCTTTAATGAAAAAGCGTCAACCGCGACCTTATTTTGCGATTAAGTTTATTTTTAAAGATTTGTGAACGCATCTTTCTGGGTTTTTAGGCCGTTTATAAAAATCTGTGGCTGGCATATAGGGTTGCTTGCCAACTGTAATTCTTTTTTAAATTCATTCAATTTCATTAAGTACATATATATTCATGAAGTTGGAACGGAGTTTTGGTACCTGATTTTTTAACCTCTTTGTTTTGCATCTATTATTATTACTCGACGTTGTCAAAATCACCAATAAATAAACGGTGGAAGTCAATGGGGTTGATTGATCCATTAGAACCAAGAATGTTCATCAACATTTCAGCCGGGAATCGTCCTCTGGTCGACATAGGCTCCCACATTGAGCGCCACAGGGACCGGTTCTGGGCCGCCCTCATCCATCGAACTCCGGCGACCCTCACCAGGTCGTCGGTCCTTCTCGTGGGGTGCCTGCCTATGCTGTGTCTCCTGGTTCATGGTCGCCACACGGAAACAGTTCAATCCGTGATATTTTTTAGATTGTTTTAAGGGGGTTGATTCATTCACGATCAATATGGAAACAATTCAGTCTGTCATCTTAATATGACTGTCATTCATAGTATAATGTATTATCTACAAATGCTTCATGTCATAGTCTTCAATCATGTGTAGATTAAAGGTAATAACAAATTAACTGGTAAAACCTAGATCCGACTGTTTACGATTTTTTATTTATAAACTAAACTGATATCAGATTGAACGTTGATACTCAATTATAATGTGAAGCTGAGCAAAACAAAAAATCTTTCGCCCATCCTTAAAGGGTTTCCATCCTTTTCCCAATTCCCTCTGGGCCATACCCTGCCCTGTAGGTATACGCCTACTCTGTAAAATGAAATACAACAATACAAGCATGATAAACCCATATTACATACTTATAATTTGCTCACCCAACCCTAAGATCCTTGAAGGATAATTGCATTCAGACGGACTGTTTATGGCGTTCAAACTTTATTGTTGCCATTTTTATGCGTCAGATCTTATTTCAGGTGTCGTAAAGTTTAAGATGCGGTCGCGGCTCCAGGCGTTCGTCATTTGTGCCGCGAGAGAAATTACGTTTGTAGTCATATATATGCTAACTTTAATATGGATATATTTCACCTTTTATGTCAAGGGTGTAGGTAGAGGTGCAAATAGGCGCTCACTTTGCTATGTGTTTCATCTCCAATTCTGATAGGGGGAGCACAAATTGCAGAGTCTGGGCTGATACTGGGAAGAAAACTATATCATTTTCCCCGACCCGGATTCGAATCTGAGACTTTAACAGCGTGTTAAACTCCGCCATAGTCGCCCACGTAAGTGTCACGTTCCGGGATCAGCCTGTGTATACCCGGTTCCAACAGGCCGGCATAATTATGTCGACTGCCGAGTGGTAATCATCTCTCGTTGGTCGATATTCTATTGCATCCCACTCCACTTACCACCAGTTGGGATCACTTTGCCCTGCCATATAAATAAATCACTGTTGGTAAAGTTAATATTGACGAAATGTTTAACATTTATGGCTCTCAATTCGTTCGTTTCAGTATAATCTCTCAGCTTTATGACTAAGAATGTTTACTGTAATCAGACGAAATATCTCGTCATACGATTATGTAAAAACCCAAATGCGCCGGTATGCAGATGACATCACTGAAATCAATGCGCGAACTGGCGTCACTTTAGAGTTTCGGTATGGCAAACAAAGCCACCGTCTCGGCATCCGCAAATAACTTGGTCGTAAACAGGTGAGTTTGTAAAGCTTAGTGCAGGATTATAAATAGTATTAAGTGTCTGGAGTGCCTAGGCGTAGTTGTAATTGTATGGGTTCGAATCCCGGGTCGGGCCAAAAATAACAGACTGAGTTTTTAAAAAAATAACTCAGTCGCAGTTCGAAGGAATTTGGCGATATAAGCTGTCTTGCGGCTGATCTCTCTCCGGTCATGTCAGACCGTCGCACCGAACTATGAGAGTGAAGAAACAATAATGAAGGTGTTGTAGTAACTTTCCGGTATTTTGCCCAAAATAATTGAGAATATTACAAAAAGAATAGTCACTTTAGAGTTACATAGCTTTTGGAGGGGGAGGGGGGGGGGGGCGTGCAGTGCGAATGTTTCGTGAACGCTGTAAATACCTTAAACAGGCATGTGTATCAGAAATATAAAACGATATTGTCATATCCTGTTATTTTGCTAAAGTATGTGCTGCTGGTGTCAATTTTATAAATAAATAAAAATAAATATTTATGCCAAAATTTTTATAGTGCAGAGGGTTCTTCGTTTCCTCATATCCAGACTTCACAAACTTACTCTTTATAATATACGTCAATGCATTTATATTATTAGTAAGATTAGTAATAAGATTATACTGGCATGTGAAAGTGAGTGTACCTGGATATTTTTATTGCAGAACGTAAGCAGACGAGACGTCATATATTAGTAAGCTAAACCAAATTGTTTTTGCAGATACAAAGTTTCATCGATCTCAATTAAGAATGGAAATAAACAGAAATGAAAACGTGGGCAAACTCACGCGCTACGAAAATTTCCATCTAAGAGGCCATTCTTTAAAGTTGCATACCAGCTTCCCAAACAATAATCCACACAAGCACTTCTTAAGTAATAGAGTGGTCAGAGCGTGGAATAAACACCCAGAACATGTGGTTACAGCTGGAAACATAAACCAGTTTAAGAACCGACTGGACAAATACTTAGCTGCAAATGAAAACCTGTAGTAATAGCGAAATACGGGCATTATCAGTTATTTGCCTAAAAAAAAAAAATTACCAGCTTGGATAAGTAGCTAGAAACTCTATGCGGCGAAGCTTTGCCTTTCAGAAGATGGTATGAAGATTCGAAAAATAACAACAGATTAATTTATTAGAATGTCTCTTGTTACTGCCTAATAATACTGCCAATTTACGCCGGTCTTCTGAAACATATTGTTACTAATCCTTGTCCGTTCTGCTCGAACTACTCTAAACAACTATAAGAAATCCAATTGTATTTTTTTTTCTCTGTATAATGTACTGTAGTTTATGCTTTAAACTGATTTTGAAAACCGCAACACCAGAGTTTCTTGGCCGTTTTAGTCTGGTGAAAACTGATTCCGAACTGGTGATAGAGTTAATATGGACGGAATTTAAATAATGTAAACATTTTACACACACACAAACATCACGCATTTATCCTCGAAAGGGTATGCAGAGGCGCAACCAGGGTACACAGTTTTCGCCAAATGTGTTCCGTCCCACGATGTGATAGGGGGCGAGCCTATCATCCTATCGGGCACAAATTCCAGACTCCGGGCTGATACTGAGCAGAAAATCCCAAATATCACTTTGCCCGGCCCGGGATTCGAACCCAGGACCTCATAGCGCTGTCGTACCGTGCATGCAGTACAGCTACGCCACCGAGGCAGTTATAACATTTTATGACATTTATTTTATAACATTCCACAAGTTCAAATAAATTATTGCATTTCATAAACGTCTGAAATATATTTCTAAAGTTAACAAAAAACAACCAAATAAGATTGATACGCCACTTCCATCTGAATCGAAACGGCGCAAATAAGGCACTGAAAGACCTTGAGACTCAATTGTACGCAAATGTCCAATGTGCTCCCAACCTAACTGACTATTGTATTTCCAATGACATTCGATGGTCAATAATATTTTATGAAGGTTACGCACGCGTCCCGGTTGTTAGTTGCTAACTAAGGTTCCAAGGTCGTCGAAGCCCACACATTCGCGCTGATTATTCCAGGCGTAGGCAGAGGCGCAAGTAGTGCATCAACTTTTACCAGGATGTATTCCAATGATTTTCTAATACATGTAAAACATTTATTTGGACACAGCTCGCAAAAACGACAGCCTAGAAATGATAATATTGATGGGAAAAGTGGAGAGTAAGCTCCCTTGTTGGAGATCACCGGCCGAATGGAAAGAACAAATCACTAAACCTTTGCAACTTAAGCTGCACGATGCAATTCGCGCTACCGATGATAAAACTATATAGAAGGCGTTTATAGACTCAGCCTACCGCGGTCATGATCCTCAGCATTGAGGGAACGACTGAATGAATTCCGGTGATGTGATTTGGTGCAAGCCTATTGCCATATTGGACACGAATTCTAAGCATTGCGTTGCATAATGACAGATTTTACTGGTGGTAGGATATAGTTTATATTCGTCCGAATAGCGACCATCGTAAACTAGGTGTTAAAATCCACCATAGTGGCCCACGTAACTGTGTCGCGTTCCGGGATTCGTTTGTATATATACGGTTCAAACAGCCTGCATAATTGTGTAAACTGCCGTGGGCTAATCATCTCCTGTCACTCGACATTTTATTGGACCCTACTCCAATTATAATAAAGTGCAGTGTCTCCACTATACTATTCTTCTTTTACCCTTTGAATTAGTGGCAGATTTGTTGACAAAATTTTAGCATGTCGAAAATAAGGTTAATAAACAGTTGGTCCAATAGGATCTCTGCCCACCCCTACGGTTGTTTCCATGTCATTACTGGACCATGTCATACAATAATGCGGTAGCGTTCTATTGAATTTAATTGATTCATGTCTATTGTGTAACTATGCACTCGTTCCTAAATGGTTATCAACTGCCAAGGACTCGTGACGTCACTTTGTTGTACGCCTAAATTAAAATTAGATTGCAGTGCATTTAGACTGCACAATGAGAGGAAGGATTGCTTGGTAACAGGGGCGTAGCTACCTTAGGGCAAGGCGGTGCAATGCATTTTTTTGGACATTGGACCCCCTAGTCCACACCGGGGGAAAATCCGCGAATGGGATACTGGTATCCCCGGATTAGCGACTACAGGGCCTTGGAGAAAGATTAGGAGAGGAAGATTTCGAAGAAGGAGTTGAGGGAAAAGAAACCCTTGATCAATAACTAAAGCTCAAAGATACAGGATGTAAAGCTAACCAACGCTTAGATCTGGACCATTTTCATCAGTAAAGTATGCATACTTCATCATCATCAGCCTGTTGTCTGATGCTGGACACAGGCCTCTCCCAAGGTACGTCACAGAGCTCAGTCTGCTGCTTTATTTATGCATACTTAATAAAAAAAAAACGTGACAAACTCTGGACTGCGAAAGCGACGTCATGGCCAGGCCCACTAGGAAAAAGAAACAGAGGAAGACCTTTGGCACGCTTGACACGACATAGTAAGAATAGCTGAAGTTTTTTGGATGTAATTAGCAAACGATAGAGAACGTTAGTTATCTCTGGAGGAGGCCTTTACCTTCGACAAAGGAGTTCTTGCAATATTATTTACAAAATTTTTAATATAAATGAATTGCAATTCAACAATGATATAATAATGATAATTATATACACATAACATGATTGTAACATATTAATAATGAATTCCAGTTGATGTTTATATTCTGGTGAATGTAATCGTAATTAATATTTTCAACTGTAACTTTTTTAGCAAGAAATAAAAGGTTTTTGTATTTATTTTTTTATTTAATGAAAAAACTAGTTCACCCAACTACATTAGCTGCAATAAAATTTAATACACATTTGCTGTTGGAATGTGTCTGGAACAAAGATGAACGTGACTTGCTGTTGAACGAATTCAAAACGTATTTCTTATTTACGGCCAATTAGCCGAAATCAGAGCTCGTTAGAAAATACTTTAATTAATTAACAGTGGTTCAACAGTAATTTGTTAATACCTATCTAAATTAAGATTGTTTTTTTTATTTAAATTAGGTATTTACATTGAAACAAGTTATCACGGTATTGCCATGTCTGCTAAAGATAAACTCCCTAAATTAAAAACATGATTAAAAAAGCTACAGGACCTTTTTGAGATTACCATCCTATAAAAACTTAAATGAAGCATATTATCTACCATAAATTTAAGTCGGTGACTTTATTGCTCCCTTAGGACCTTATATCTTAACGCCACCACTAGTCCTGTTTCAGATACTGGGCTGGGATCACCTTTATACAGTTGGACCTCCCATGTGCGTAACTTAATTTTTCAAGGGAGGAGGGTGGCGAGACCTAAGTATATTTGCTTAGTTTAAAAATATTTTAGTGATAGTAAACTGTTTTAAAGTGCTGTGGGTAGATAATAGGAAATTCTGAAATGGGTAATAGACTGTTATTGGTTATACAATGTGGTTTAAGTATTATGAGACACACCATCTTCTGTCTCAGGGTAAGGAGAGCAGTGAAATGCTAAATGTTGGGTTGTGTTGCTGTCAACGGGCTTTGGATAATCGTGTCGCTTACCATAAGGCGAGCAGCTAGCTTGTCTCGTCAATTTGTATAGAAAACTATTCGCAGGCAAAAAAATATGACATCATAGTCTGTGGAAAAATTGAAATCTTATCCATATTTTGCAAGTCTTAACTTTTGTCCACAAGTTATAAATAATCGATAGATCTCTGCAAATACAGATCAAGAGATTATGTAAGATAAGGCTAGATAAGATTAATCTGTAGATCTGTAAAAATATTCACTAGAAGCTATACTTCAGGGGCAAGGTGACCCATTAGTACACTATAGTATTGTTCTTTTTATAGAATGCAAACGTACAAGATCATCTGATATAGGATAAGAAGTTTACATCTGATAGAATAGCAACTATAAAAATCACACAGACTCACGCCTTTATTCTCGAGAGGGTAGGCAGAGGCGCAACCAGGATCAGTATAAATATATTCGGCTTTAAACCGGCATAATTGTGCGAGAGACGAGAGATGATTAACTTCTTACCAGTCGTCGCTCTATCTGGACCCTCCACTTATCAACAAATGCAGTGCTATATTAAAAATATTGCGTTCGGTCTCTGGAATCTCATGGATTTATATGGCTTATACCAGGAGCTCCCAATATTTGTAACCCGCGGCGCAGTTACAAGTTTAGTATTTTTTCACAGCGCTCTATCCTAGCTAACTATTTGAAGAAGACAGTCGAAAGAAATAGGTACCTACAATAATAGTAGTTAGGTTAGGTTGATCGAAACGAAAATTAAAACACCACAATATAAAATTGACGACAATATTTGTGGTGTCCAATAATAGGGGACCGTCCTGTGTTAGATTTTGTACATTATTCTATATGGTATGGTTAATAATACGAAAAAGAAACCCTCCTGCGAAAATTGCATTAAAATTGGTAAAAAAATAAGCTAGTAATTCATATTTCAAATATTACTATGTGCCGAAGTGGGCGCGAAGTGGTAATATCGCTTCATTCCTTTCTTTCGCACGCGTCGTAATGCCCGATGACGTCACACGTGGGTATTGTGCCTCTTTTCTGTTTCTCGTTACTTACCCCTTCTATCGAAATTGAAAGTCATAATTTGTTGATTTTTTACCGGATTTAAATAATTCTTTCTGTGTTATAATTTATATAACGTAAATATTTGATAATAATAAAGAACAAAAATGAGTCCGGTCCCCTATTAGAGGATCGACTCACGGCGCCCCTTTACTTTGTACGGCGCACACTTAGGGAACCCCTGAGTTATACAATAGAAGTGGCGATATCCTATTTGGGAGTGAACCGGACTGTCAAATGTTTGCACATTCAGAACCCAAAGGCACGCACTTCTGACTTTTATAAAATTATGTGTGTATTCTTTGTGAATTATCGCTTGCTTCGATGAAGAAAAACGTCGTCAGGAAACCTACATACCTAAGATATATGTGTAAGAACTTTGAGAGTATTCGAAGTTTGCCAATTTGCACTAGGCAATCGTGGTGGACTGAAGCTTAACCCCTGTAGTCTAGTAGTAGGAGGTCCGTGCCCAGCAGGGTAGATATGATTGATATATTTATATACAATATGGTATTAAAACGATAATGCCAGCTTTAGGATGCCTAAATGTAAATTTAAAACCACAAACAAAATACATTTATTACTCTGAAGTGAAAAACAATTAATGATATCATCTTTCGTTTATATTCATATGTCCTGAATGACACTTAAATATTTAGCAACGTCACTCGTTGTTTTACTGGCACCACAAACTTATATATGAACTTAATTTCAGATATAACATCAATATATTACAAAAACAGGAATATAAGCAGCAATATTTAATGCGTTAGAGTAAAACGAATACATATTAACGGTCATTTTCAATAAAAAATTCCAATTGCTTTTTCGATCTATCTCTAAAATGGACCAATCAAAATAAAGATTTTTGACATACTTACAAATGATTTACTGTCATTGGTTCTTTCTCGAAATGGGATTTAAGATTGAATTTAGGATTGTTTATTTTAACCAACTGTAAATGAAATTATACGAATAATCGACTGAATACATAATAAGCTAAAGCAGGACACTTCAACATTTGTATGTGAATGATGTACGGTGAATAGTCCTCCAGTGAAACTTAACTGCACCTTAAATAGAGTATCGACTCACAAGATGATTATTCCTCGCAAATCGACACAGTGTAAACCGATGACGTTTTACAAATAGACGCGTCATAGACTAATAAAATTGCACATAAAAACAGCGCAGTATTTACTAAAGTCACAGTCCTAGCAACTCGAATTGATACGGACCGAGTGTGTCCGAATGGGCCCGAGCGTCAACCGCCCCGTCGCGTCTTTATGACAGTCGAATAAAATGCATTTATTAGTTTAAAAACAAGTTAAATAGTGTATACTTATTAATAACGTATGAAATGAAACGTTTTTTGCATTCACAGTTGGAGTATAATTTGTACATCGTCTAAAACACAGGAAGGCATTTTATTTATAAAAATACAAAAAGTTAGTTAGCCGACTAGCCGCGACTGTGGTTGGAGGTTGACTAAGTGAATGTCGGGCAATTGCCTTGCTTTTATCTTGCCAGTATTGAGCTCGGACAACGTACCTATGTAATAAGAACATCTTAGGTGTAAACGGCGTCAGTCATGAGCCACTGATGAACAGTGGTGGGGGCGAGCTCACCTATATCTAATTAGACGGCATCCGCTTGGCTAAGATCGTAGTGCTGGTGAAATTTAGGTGTAATAACACGTCTGCCTAACCCTGGAAATAGGAAAGCGATGCTATAGATCGTGTTAATAAATCAGTCTCAAATTTAGTAAAATGTCAAGTAGACATTAAATGTATTAAACTATTTATTAAGCCAAGCTTGAGCTGTTACTTAAGAGTTTGTAAGCTGAGTGCGCTTACGAACCAAAACTCAACTATCGATATCCGTCATATACTGTAACTTAAGATATCATTTGAGCTCATGTTAATATGGGCTTATTCTAAGATGTTTTTATTACATAGATACGTTGTCCGAGCTCAATACTGGTAAGACGAAAGTAAGATAATTGCCCGACTTGACGGCCAATGAGCGTGCGGCACTAACGTTGTTACGTAACTGTCCATGTATACATATCCTTTTCTAACGAATGTATGCTACATCTTTTTATTCCTTCTTCGAGCCAATTTGTAATTATATGTACAGGTACGTGACTATAGCAAATAGTGTGCCGTTTTTATGTGCCATTTTGTTAGTGTATGACGTATCTATTTGTAAAACGTCATTGGGTTTATTAAGTTTTCTTTATATTCTCTCGTCAGTCGACATTCTAGTGGACCCCACTCTACTTACCATCAGGTGTAGTGGGGTCACCTAAACGTGTCCGTATAACAAAAACCAATTGCCTTTTTTAGAGTTTAATAGAATATCGCCTGACGAGACATGATTACCATTCGACAGTCGCTACAATTATGCCGGCATTTTGGAATTCTCAATGACAGTGTATACTCGTAAGGCGCCGTATTAATCTCCGTGAAATCAGCTTAGAATAGTACTCTGGAAATTTCTTTTATCTTAAATGTGACGTGATGCGTTACGTGCTTGTTACGCACTGTCAAAATATCGTGTGTCATATAGAATACGACCCTAGCAGTATGATAATAGTGTAGTGTTTCCGGTAGCAAGTTGACGGCGTCTGCACGACACCTTACTGTAATCGGCTTCTAAAATATAAATAAAACATAAACATTTCAGTGTCATTGTTCAGGACATAAGAATTTTAAAATAGAATGATATCATTTGTTTTTCCCATCAGAGTATTAAGGCCGTCGCTAACCAAATAACCTTGAATATTCGTTCTAAACATTTATAGCGCACGAGTGAGGATTGAGAATAATAATAATAAAATAGATCTCTTTATTGGACAACCGATAAAATATACAGAAGAACATAGAAGAAAACATATACTTACAAGACCATTGATACACAGTATTACTTACTAGATTTGGTATTCCGAACATTCACTGTGTTCAACTGAATTGAACTGCAATCCATCTGACTTTAGTATGGTTAATATTGACAGCTTGTGGTTGTGTACGGAGTGGCGCTCATAATATAACAACTCGAAGTGTAAACCTGTATGTGAATAAAAATATTAGTCAAATAAGTAAAATTATTGTTGTTCAAGTGAATAAATAGGTTATAACAGTGACGTTTTTTTATTATTGATTTGTGAAGAGATTAGTTTGCCATTCGCCTGATGGTAAGCGATACGATCGCCCATAAACAATGAAAACACCATCCAGCACCTTGAATTAGAAAGTATTGTTTGGTATTCCACTGCAATCTCCATCCTGATACATGCGATGTTAAGTCTTATGATGTCCAGTAGTTACATTGGTTCAAACTTCAAACCGGAACACAACAGTGTCCACACACTGCTACTTGGCGACAGAAATAGATATTGCGGTAGTACCTACCCAGACGGACTCACACACACATAGGTTCTGAAAGTACGGTTACAGCCGTTTTACTGACAGGACCTTAAATATTGTTTTAGTTTGTAACTGCATGATTTTCCTTGTAATTGTGGTTTTATATGAGGAAAAAAGAAAGTACCTATATGTAGTTTGTTACAAATGACAATATTGTTATTATAAAATGAAATGATTGCTTCGGTGGCGCTATATTATGTATGCAAGAAAATCGCTCTGCGGTCCTGGGTTCGAATCCTAAGTCGGGCAATGATATTGGGTTTTTCTGCTCAGTATCAGGCTGGTCTGAATTTGTGCTCGATTTGGCGATAAGATAGTCCCGTTTATCATGGGTCGAAGGACACGAGGCAAAAAATGGGTGCAATTGCATCTCTGCCTACCCCTACCCACATGATGTGTGTTTAGTTGTTACAGCATTGATCCCAAACATTGGGATTTGGGACCAAATTAAATCCAATGTACATAGCTATTGACACGGTTCCTACGTTCAAAGGGGCTAGGGTTTTATAAAAAAAAAACGATCGTGAAAATTTATTCAACACCGATGAAAGCGGACGTACGGACATGGTCGTGAAAATATTACGGTCAAGCTCTTTAAATAAAAATGAAAAAAAAAAAAAAACTGTAGACATATTGTTTTGGTATGCAGTTACCTAAAAAAAATACTGCAAAAACATATTATCTCATTCAGTTTTATTTCTCATAGAGGCTCTATGTATATGTAAATGAGATGAATAAAGAGCATGAATAAGTAATTATTTCCATCGCATGAATGAATAAACATAATATAATTGACTAGCTTTTGTCTGCGGATTCGCCGCGTGAATTTTTTTCCGGGATAAATATTGTCTAGGCATAAAAAGGACCTTATAACATTCAAGAGTAATGTAGCTGCCTATTATTGCAAAAAAAATCAAAATCGGTTCAGTAGTTCCTGAGATTACCACGTTCAATCAAACAAGCAATCTCTTCAGCTTTTTTCTTTAGGAAACTACATTACTACTGAGTGCTATAAGCTATTTTTATCCCGGGAAAATATAATGCGAAAAAGTAGTCTATCCATAACACTCAGGATAATCTAGCTTCCTACTATTGCAAAAAAATCAAAATCGGTTTAATAGCTCTTGAGATTAGCGCGTTTAAAGTTTAAACAAACAAACTCTTCAGCTATTTTTTCTATTACTTCTGCGTGCTATAAGCTGCCTATTATCCCGGGAAAATAAAGCGGGAGTTGAATCCCGGAAAAAATAGCCCACGCGTGCGGTGCCACAAGCAAAAGCTAGTATTTCATATCTAAATTCAGAAATGTCTACGTAATGCATATTAAAACAAATTACACAATGCAGTGGAATGTTTATTATGAGTATAATTAAGGAAGGTCGTACCAAGAACATATCCAAATTTAATCAGAAATATTTTAACATTCCATACAAGTTATCATAGTACACAGTACAATGTAGGTTTGATTTATTATGCGCTGCGATCTGGAAGGTTGAAATTCTCAAAATAATGTACATGATTTGGGCTGGAACTAAAATGCTAGGATTCGTTTGTGTTAAGCTGATCATAAAAAAATAAATACATGAGTTCACACCCTCATTATAGAATGGTTAGGTAAAGGTATAACGGTTACCGCTATATTTACTATTTAGCCGAATTTATACCCTATGTTTAGAGGACTTTTTCATACCCGTCGTATGTGACAAACCTATCGACATCTCAGACACAAATTCCAAAACCGAACAACTCAAGTATGTACCAAATACAGCCTCTAGGTATGAATCCCTAGCGGAATTTCGGCCACGCCGGCCAATCTCAATGGAGATCAGCCAGGTACGTAGGATATTTTATAGTGCACAAGTGTGTGCAATGCACAGGTGCTCTCTCTATCCTTTCACTCTTCATAGTCCGGTGAGACGGCAATCCGACATTACCGGAGAGATTAGGTGCAGGACTAACGGCTTTACGTGTTTTCCGAGGCACGGTATCACACCGCCAACTTCCTGACTCCGAGCTGCGTCTGTGTGATTTTTAAGATAGAAAAACCCAGTCACAATTATATAGCCCGACCCGGGATTCGAACCCATGACCTCAGCGCGGTAGTCGTACTTGTACCGTGTACAATTCCAACTACGCCACCGAAGCATATAATATATAGCACTGAACATGACTGGTAACTAAGTCAAATGATTAAATCATTATATGTTATAGGACATTTATATCCCGGGTAGCTTCTACTGTACAAGGTCTAAAACCCATACGACATTTATATCCCGGGTATCGTCTACTGTTCAAGGTCTAAAACCTGCCATAATGCACCAACTATGTCGCATCCCAGAATCAAACTGCACATCTGATTTTAAACAGGCCGGCATTATTGTGTCGACTGGATAACCATCTCTAGTCGAAACTGTGTGAAACCACTTCGCTTAGGGGCCGTTCATCCCCCTATGTAACGCGCCGTAACGTTTTCCTGCAGCCCCCCCCCCCCAAGTTATGTAACTCTAAAGTTACAATATTTTCTCATACTCACAATTATTTTACGCAAAATACCGGAAAGTCGCTAAAATACCTTTGTTATTCTTTTAAAAAAAAACATGTTACATAACCGTTTGTACGAACACCCCTCCTGCCCCTGTTACGCATCGTAACGTTCTACAATGTCTCCCTACCCCCAAATTGTGTTACGTAATACTTGAACAGCCAGAACATCTGGTATAATGTGGTTCCTTTGCGTATAAAAAGAAAAAACAGCCACTTATCGTGAAAAAGTATATGACTATTCTTTCATAAATTTTGTTGATTGGCGTGAGGTAATCATCGCTCGTTAATCGCCATTGTATTTCAACCTTACTTCCCTTAACATAAGGTGCAGATGAGTGACTATGCCCTGATAATGAAATCTGCAATATGCTTCTTTCATGCCTCTTGTGTGTGAAACCTGTCGTACTGTCAGTTAACACATGCATCATCTCTCGTCTTCATCCGAAGTCTGATATTATCCAAATGCAGTAAATGTTTCTATAATCGAGCGGAATACACGTTAAACGGTCACTTTTAATCGACCTTTTCTCCTCATAGGAAAAATGTATTATTAAATATTATTTATTCGAACTTTTCAATTTATATTTACCTACTAATTATAAAGAGATAAAGGTAGGCGCTGTTTCACAAGATTAAAGTAAATTTTATTGGACTTATAGTAATATTATAAAGCTGAAGAGATTGTTTTTTAAACGCTTTTTAATATCAGGAACTATTTTGAATACTTTCTAGTACTCTAGGCTACTTTTTATCCCGAAAAACTTTTGACCACTAGTTTTATTAATTCGATCTTGGCAACCATAGTAATAATTTACAGCGACATTGTTACCATCATTCATGATAATCATTTGTGTACATCGTAAATCTAAACACGTTAAAAGGATAATCATAGTAAGAAAATTTTATGCGTGTGACGGAACGAGAATTATTGCGAGTCATAAACACTCTTGTTTATTTTTAAAACTGTATACTTTTATTATATAAAAAAGCGGCAATAGCCTAGTTGGTTGTGGAACGGACTGTCGAAAGGAATGTCGTTAGGTTCAAATACCCAGGGCACGCACCTCAGACTTTTCTAAAATTATGTGTGTTTTCTTTGTGAATTATCGCTTGCTCTAACGGTGAAGGAAAACATCGTGAGGAAACTTGAATGTCTGAGAAATTCTCTACTAGGAATTTTCGAGGGTGTGTGAAGTCTACCAACCCGCACTAGGCCAGCGTGGTGTACTAAGGCCTATTCCCTCTCAGTAGTAGAGGAGGCCCGTGCCCAACAGTGGGGCAGTATATAATACAGGGCTGATATTATTATATTATTTATACTTTTATATGAAGTATTAGGTTACGATTGCGTACGTCTTAAAAGGCTTTTCCCATTAAAAAATCTAAGCGACAATAAGTACATTTTTGATTAGAGTGTTTAAATGTTGGATTTTAATATGAAAATTCATAACAATTAAACTTTTTATTTTATAAACATATAGTCAATGATATTAAAATTGTCCTAGACCTACAAAACCTAGATCAAATGACACAGAAAAAATTGGCGATTCTAAATATTTATGTAATTTATTTCGGTATATATGTCGCTTAGATATAATTGCCTTTTAAGCGTCGTAGTGCTCATCTCCTTAAGCCCTTCATCTAATAAAACGGCCTTGAACATTCGTCCCATACATTTAGAGACGAAAACACGCAAAGATTTACAAATTATTTCTATAAAAATCTATTTTAGTTGTTTACATTGGCATGGCAATTCTCAGTTGTCAGGCGAGACTCGCCTCAACAACTTGCCGCAAGAAACTCGCTCTGTTTACGTAAGGCACAAGTCTCGCTTGCTTCTTTCATTCGTGAGTTAAAACTTGTAGGGTATGACTAAAGTTTTGGACTTGTCCAACCCGTGTTTTTCCTTATTATCTCTGGATTGACGTAGTTATAATGATTCATAATAATATTCAATTTATATAGTTGAATAAATAATAATTATTCATAATGATAAGTTATTAATAGTAATTTGTAACATATTATTGACTAATACGAAATAACAAGCATGTAGAAAACAATAGATATATTCTTGACCTGCGGATTGACGCTGCGACGCTGTGCGTCGTGTTATTTGAGAAATGTCCAATTTACTAATGTAAGCCATACACGCTACGGTCCATGGGAAAGATCCATCGGTGCAGGTATGCCTGCGCCGGTAGACCGCAATGTGTGTGGGAATAGACCTGTGCAGATTTTTGAGCCTGTGCAGGCGACCGGCGCGGGATCGAAAATCAATTCTTTCAGTTGATACCTGCGCAGGCATACCTGCACAGATGACCTCTCCGGTAGACCGTAGCGTGTATGGCTTACATTAGAAGTTATGGAGGATTTTAGTTAATTTTGCATTCTGTAATTGACGGTCTTTATTGAATGAACGGTCAGTCACCCTTCCTTCTCCTCGCATCGTATTCCTCATTGCTTAAGGTTGTGATCTCCTAGGAGTAATCTTTGTTTTGATTAAGTTGTGCCACCTATCTTTGGCATCATGGAGCGCAATAAAGTTACCCTTACTTTTGCAAATCTCCTGAACATGGAGTAATCTTTGTTTTGATTAAGTTGTGCCACCTATCTTTGGCATCATGGAGCGCAACATGAAGTTACCCTTACTTTTGCAAATCTCCTGAACATGGAGTAATCTTTGTTTTGATTAAGTTGTGCCACCTATCTTTGGCATCATGGAGCGCAACATGAAGTTACCCTTACTTTTGCAAATCTCCTGAACATGGAGTAATCTTTGTTTTGATTAAGTTGTGCCACCTATCTTTGGCATCATGGAGCGCAACATGAAGTTACCCTTACTTTTGCAAATCTCCTGAACATGGAGTAATCTTTGTTTTGATTAAGTTGTGCCACCTATCTTTGGCATCATGGAGCGCAATAAAGTTACCCTGACTTTTGCAAATCTCCTGAACATGGAGTAATCTTTGTTTTGATTAAGTTGTGCCACCTATCTTTGGCATCATGGAGCGCAATAAAGTTACCCTTACTTTTGCAAATTTCCTGAACATAGAGTAATCTTTGTTTTGATTAAGTTGTGCCACCTATCTTTGGCATCATGGAGCGCAACATGAAGTTACCCTTACTTTTGCAAAAAATATGACGTTACTTATGTATTATTTCTTATGTTTACCCGAGTATTAGGCATCCAAATATAATTAGTTCTCAGATTTTATCGCGGTTTTATATTTTACGCAGAATGACCTGTCAGACTTTAAGATATGAGCTCTTATGCGTGGAATGGACCGTTAACAGCAATTTCTTTTCAATTTCGTATAACTGTAAAATGTAGGTAAATATTGTAACTTGAATTTTCGAACGACCAACACCTCAGTTCGCCCCGTGACTGTTAAGGCAGCAAAATCGTCGAAACGTCGGAAAAAAAAAAAAAAAAAAACCGTGATAAAGCCAGTCAGTTCTGGGTTTTGAACCCGCAGACTTTCGCCTGAGCAATCCATTGCATTCTCAACTACGTGTACTTTTTTTTTGCAAATTTATTTCTTGGCGACTAAACTCTAAGGTGCATTTTTTGTAGCCATTTTGAAATATTTTTTAAATTATTTTATAAATAAAAATATCAGCCCTGTATTATATACTGTCCCACTGCTGGACACGGCCCTCCACTGCTGAGAGGGATTAGGCCTTAGTCCACCACGCTAGTCTAGTGCGGATTGGTAGACTTCACACACCATCAAAATTCCTATAGAGAACTTCTTAGGTATGTAAGTTTCCTTACAATATTTTCCTTCACCGTTAAAGCAAACGATAATTCAAAAAAAATACACACATCATTTTAGAAAAGTCAGAAGTGTGCCTTTGGAATTTGAACCTGCAAGCATTCGTCTCGACAGTCCGTTCCGAACCCTAGGCTATCGTGCTCTTATTTTAAAGATTATATTATTTTAAAACTATTTTATTAGTTAATTATTATGGTTGTCAGGTAGAGATCGCCTCGAGCGATAACATCGCCATTTGGACCGCCGATGTTTTAATCATTTCCACCGTCTGTATTCATTGTCTTGTTTCTTATATTTACGGTATACAATAAAGTTTTAAATAAATCTATATATATAAAAATGAATCCCTATTTCTCTTGGTCACGCCATCATGTGTGAACGGCTGGACCGATATCACTATTTTTTTTGTTGTGTTTATTGTCAGGAGGTTCTTATGAAGGAAAAAATCAAAACATGGCGCGGAAAATTAAAAAAAGTAAGAAAACTTAACGAAAATATTAACTTTATATAACTGTCAATTGTTTGAAATAACTGTCAGCGATTGACAGAATGCGCGCTGCATATTCATAGTTAAGACGGGATAACGTCTGTCGGGTTAACTAGTAAATAAAAAATAATAAATTATTAGATTCGTAACTTACGTAAAAAGTTCTATTTACCGTACAATCTGCAACACAGTTTCAATGAATGAACGAATCAAGTTCCCTATAATTGTTTGTGGTACTCACGGCCGTGCCAATTAACTATTAATTAACAAACACGTCACTATTTGCCGGCGATAACGTCATTTTATAGTTTTAGAGCGACTTTTAGTATTTTTAATCGCATACTGCAAAGTGACCTCACCGCCCCTGATTGTAAGTTGGGTCCAATAGAATGTCGACTGACGAGAGATGATTAACCCTCAACAGTTGAAATAATTATGCCGGCCTGTTGGAACCGGATATACAGGCTGATCCCGGAACGAGTCACACATATATGGGCCACTATGGGATTTAACACCTTGTGCGGATATAAAATGTACCCTACCACCCGGAGATTAGCAATAAAACTTACGAAATTAACTTTCCTAAGCAATTTTTTACTAAAAAGGCAGCAAGCAGACATCGCAAATTTTGAATCTTGCAGAATTTGAGGCAACTCGCATATGTATTTTTTTTTTATTGTTTTGAATGCCGAGATGAGCTTACCGTTCTCCTGATGGTATGTGGTATTTGTTGAAATATGCAGCTAATGTAAGCACATATGAAAGTTCTTGCGCAATATAAAGCTGCCAGGATGTGTTCAAAACTTAGCTAAACACTCGCTACGGGACAGAAGTTATAGAACAATGGATTATGGAGAACGAGAATATTTTTTTTTTATTTTTTAACAAAAGGCATAGCATGAATATTGAACTTAAAATATTTGTAGTCTTAAACATAGTAGCGTAGCTTGCAATAGAGGGGCCTTTATCTATATTTGTGAGGGCTTTTTAGGGCAGTGCGGACTTTTAGGCGCCCGCTTAGTTTAATGTAGTTATGGGCCAAGAGGGGCCCTAAAGCTCCTGGGCCCCGTACCACTGATACGGCGAAAGCTACGCTGCTTAGACACGTATACGTAGTATCTATTTTTAAATGAGTTGAAGTCATTTTATAATAGCGGTTAGCTTTCTGACCGCTTTAGCGTAGTAATGTGGTACGACTGTGCAACCACGCTGAGGTAACAAGTTCGATTCCGGTCGGGCAAAGTGATGTTTCATACTACATACTAGGTATTATCTCGGAGTCTAGCATTTTTTTTTTTTGGTGTTGGTTATTACAAGTAACAAGTGTATTTGCTGATTTACTTATACTAAGAAAACTAATCACGGCAACCTTTGCAAAATAACAGATAGATAATATTGTTATACTACTCTTTTTTTCCTTTATGGCTTCCCAGTTTAGTTTAGCCAATGTCAAGTTATTAATTTTCTCTTTACTATAGAACTAAGTTTATCTCATTATGCTCGAAGAGTTAAGTATATAGAGGGTCGAGGAAAGAAACAGCTCTGGTTATGAAAAAGTTTCCGTCAAAAACCGTCTAATTATGGTGGCGCCACTGTACCAAATGGGTTAATTTAGATAGCGTCATAAATTATGAAGGAAAAGGCTTCCATTATGAACACCCTGTATACTTAACCACTTTTGGGCACAGACTTCCTCTGCTACTAAGAGTATTTGGCCATCGTCCACCAACATAGTGCGGACAAATTTCATATATCTACTTAAATACTTTGAAAATTCCCACGAAAAAATATTGAGATACATGCAAGCTCCCTCGTCATAAATATTTATATTAAATTAGGTCATGCTTAAAAGTGGTCGCTAATTATTATGTTATATTATCACCTCTTGTTTTTAAATAACATAAGACGTCATTTTTATAATATTTAATATGTATTTATGAAAGAGGTTGATAGCTTTACCAACTGTTTCAACGGATTAGAAAAAAAAAAACAATTAAGAATATAGCAAATAATGCTCTTTATTTGTTTCTTTGAAGGAAAAAAAGTGTGACCTTTTCAGCTGCTAAAACAGATGTCGCTCTACATTTTTAAATTAAGACAGACAATTCAAAGGCTTCTAAAATGTACTCAAATGCAAAAACAAATAGAGTTTCATCTTTGTCTCATCTCATTGGACTGTACCTACGAACAAAAAATAAGGCTTACAAGACATCTTCAATTTATAAAATTCAGCGTGAACTCATTGTTAAAAAATGAGACATTATTAATTCGACATAACGTATCTTTGCTATTAAACATTTGGTTATGTTTTCGCGGCATATTAAAATCAGGAGTTCCCGCGCACCGAGCTCAGTCTGCGGGCGATTTCGGAGCGAAACTGACGCGCGGCCGTTCGAAAACTTCGTTGTGTCTCGTATTTTTTTAAATAAACTGCCAGTGTTTTTGGACAGCGCAAAATGGGCAGATGATTTTTTAAATTTTGTTTTTAATTTTTTATTGAACTCTGTGGACTGCACTGCATTTTTAATATTTTGGCCTTTTCGCCGATTGTGTTTTATTAGTGTTAAGCCGTCATGACGAATACGTAAGTGCTTTTGTAATGTATATTCGTTAGAAATATTTAAATTATTTCGTTTTCAGGCGGATGTGTTGTGAAAGGCTGTATTTTAATGCAAATTATGTTGGTCTAACAAAACGTTTTACAACTACCTTCAACAGTAAGAATTTGTTTTTATGCCTACCTTTGCTTTATAAATATTCAGTTTTCTCCATGGGTTTACCCATTTTAAATATCGGTATTCGGCACAATGATTTGTTTAACGACTACAATACCAAATAGAATCAGAATAGGAAAAAAATACGGCTTATTTAAAAAAAATCATATCTAATAATAATAATTTAAATTATTTGAAAACATGCGGCATATTTGTTTTTCTTTCGCTAAATAAAGTGCAGATTGTGGTACTACAAAAAAACAAATAAAAATTATTAATGCGTAGGTAAATGAAAATTTACATACCCACCTACGCTCGTAAAAAAAACCTGTTCGCAAATTAGCAACACTTCGATAAAAGTTATCTAGTTTAAAAAGGCTTTCAAGCATTCAATCTCTCTCAATATCGCCAAATAAAATTAATATTCGATAACATAAAATGAATTATACACGTTTTACGACTCATAAAATTCTAAACTAATTTAATAACCTATAAAAATATAAGCGTTAAATATTCAAGTGGAAACAATGTCACTATTAGAATAACTTATTACTTCAACAGTACAAACAGTAATTAATTAGGCGAAGTATTTACATAAATGCAAAGTTTAGAATACTGAACTTGATGTTGCGTTAAATATAGGTTTTGTGCACGACTTCACTCGTGAAACACCATTTCGTGAATAAAGGACACATTCCAGGATAAATGTTTTTTTTTATTTATTTTTTTATTGCCATGGCATAGTAATTATTGTACATGATGGTAAGCGAAGGTGGATCTAGATCGTGCCGATTGACGAGATTTGGGTATCTCCTTCGACGAAAATGCCGGCCTGTTTTAAGCCGGATACACAGGGTGATCCCAGGACGCAACTACGTGATTATGATGGGTTTAAAACTTAGTATACCTTTGTCCTAGTCAGGCGGATACACGACTAGCAAAATCCAGGTCTATCCCTGAAGGGGTGTCCAGGGAAGCAACTGATGCACCCATATGTGCAAATAAAATTCGATTCAACAATTTCTGCCTTTACTTCTAACAAACCAATCTTCACAAACTTTAATATATTGTGGACAATAGTATGGACAGAACAGCAAGATATGTTTATTCATTATTGTACAACAGTTATCGTAAATCTCTATGGCTATACAAGTTAAAGTGGTGTTTTCAAATACAGCACTAAATGTAGCAAGCATCTTGCTTGGGAATTAAGATAGGATCTTAGTTGGACTTTATCTAAAAAACAATTGAAAATTCAGTCATTATTTTAATTAAAGTTATTACAACCTCTGACAATTTTTTCTGTACCTTTCTTATATTTAAATTAAGATTTTTTCATTTTCATATCAGACTGGCCGTATTTGATGCGGGCTGTATATTTTTCATTCCTTGGAGTCCCTCGTATTTCTGAACTATTTAAAAATAGAACACTCTTCGCTCTATATTGGTAGATGTAACAATACATAGCTAGACAGAGACGTACTATATAATAAATGTAGGTATTTATGTTAAACATGATTTAAATTATATAAAAAATTTTGTGTAATAAAATGTCGTGTACCTAAATTAATGTGAATAATTATAAATGCGTAAATACGAAGCGGCGCTAACTTCGGTTGTTTAAAGTTCTTCGCGATTATATCAAAAAAATCAGTGCCTCACCATGATAATAAAACAGTAAACCAAATTATAATCTTTAGATAAGATGTCAATTAATGTACAAGATTTATGGCTCGAAATTGTCTGTCTGTGGCTTATGTTATAGAGAAATTATTTCGTTCAAAATGATTAAATTATTAGCTAGACTTCTAGTTTGCTGGTGATGGGATACCTAAGTATATTTTATATCCGCCCGGATAGCGACCAACGTACACCAGGTGTTAAGCCCGCCATAGTGGCCTACATGAGCCGCGTTCCAGGATCAGCCTGCGTATATAAGGTTCCAACAGGCCGGCATAATTGTGTCGATTGTCTATTGGTAATCATCACTGGCCAGTCGACATTCTATTGGACCACTCCACTTATCATCAGGTGCAGGGGGGTCAATTTTCCGTGCTCGAACAAAAAAAAAATTGTTAAGATAAAAATATTGAAATACGTTTGGTCGCTTTGGCTGCTTAAAAGTTCTTTCCTGGTTCTCCCAATAGAAATATTTCAGGATAAAATGTAAGCTTTAAATTAATCCATGATTTAGACTGTATTTTGAAATTCTGCGCTTTCTGAGTACTCTCCTAACAACCAAACATGTTCACAAACTTTGAAATTTAGGTATAGTATAAGTTAGAATTATAATTTTGTTGAACATACCGGTCCATTTCTCAAAACCTGTTAATGTCGTTTCTAAATTCATAAAAATATATGTCTGATTATAAACGTATATTTGCATCCACGAAGACGCGCCCCACTACTTCTCCTGACTGCTTTCAATGTGCGGGAGCAGTATAACACAGGCACACTATGATGGATGGTATTGGAAGAAGTGCTTGGATCAGTCCTCTTACTCTGCGACCGCCCCTTTTTAAAAGGTAGTGAAGCGCGTTTTCGTGGATGGAATATCCTATATCTATTGCCTGCTATCTACTATATATTTTCCTTTTAAAATTATAAATTCGTGCAGAAGCTTCATTTTTCGAACTAAGTTCTATTAACGATATATTTTTTCATTCTTAATTACTTAAAGATATAAATTCTCAGCGTTTGATTTTATAGTGTTACCTGTAGCACTCACAGCCGTCTCGAAGAGATTTCTTCATTAAAGCTTTTTTGGATTTCTTCATTATTTTATCTTAATTACCTTCGATAATGGTCCTCCTTTCTTCGTCTATTCGTGGCTCGTGTACTCGTAGGTCAAACATTCGAAATAAGCATCAGTGAGTGTTAGTTTTTCTGTAATTATAGTCCCTAGACATGATGACGTCAGATGTTGATAAAACCGCCAATCCACAACATTCCTATGCACCGACATCACTTGGAATAAAGATTCATTATACTAGACAATAATTTGTAGGAAAATTTAATTCGATTAAACAAAGTCACTTCACAGGATCTGTATTCGATAATTATTATTATGCCGACATTATTTTAGAACTAAAATAATTACAATGAGTCTACATTAGCTGTACATCTTTTTTTATTGCTTTGAATGATGAGTACTGCTGCTATGTACACACGACCACCCATAAACAATAGAAACACTATCCAACACCTTGAATTATAAAGTATTGTTTGTTATTCCACTGCGCTCGCCATCCAGAGACATGAGATGTTAAGTCTTATTATGTCCAGTAGTGACACTGGCTACAATGTCCTTCAAGCCGGAACATAACAGTGACTACACACTACACACAGTGTTGCTTGGCGGCAGAAATAGACATTACGGTGGCATCTATCCAGGCGGACTCTCACATGAGACACCTACCAACAGTAATGAGAAGTTTGCCTTTTTGCCAGCTAAAAGGAAATAGATAATAACTATCCATGACGTGTTACTAGAAAAAAATCCAAATCCGGTTAACATCAGCCATATTTGGGCTTTATCAAAAAGAAAGCGGAGTCATAGCATACACTTGTCATGAATGAATCGTTTCCTTATCTATTTGGTATGTACAAATTCTAGATAGATTATTGAAAGTATGCTTTTTGGGTCAATGTTAAGTAGGGTTGATATCGGAGTAGTGAAGATACGCAGTAATTGTAGTTCTAGATGTTGTTACTACAGTTTATAGGAAGATGTGATTATATTAGACGAGCTGCTAGCTCGTTTTGTTCAGTAGTGAATTATGTTCGACTGTATAATTATTCTTTATGTAATAACTAATAATAAAAAGAAAAAGCTATTTCATTGATTTAAAATTAAAGAATGGTGGAAATCGCAGTTTGACAGGGAAAAAATCTTCTTTTCGAATAATGTACTTTTCTAATAGCTATTTCGTCTTTATTTCATGATGTCCACTGCTGAACAATAGCATCCCCCAAAATATCCAGATCGAGCTATTGAAAGCCAGCATCCAGCGACTTCCATTGTCTTTTATTTGTCCTTATTCACTCCATTGTAGTTTCCTTTTGAAGTATCTTGCAGTTTGGCTTCGTCTGTAAACTTGTCGTCAACATCCTAAGCCATTCTGTATTATTATTCTTGGAAAAATACATTAACATGCATTTATGCGGACTAGTGGTCGTCTAGTCGTCTTAATTTTACCGTCGAATTTATTTTATATTTGTAATATATATCGACGGTTGGGAAGGCTGATTGACTTAAGCGAATCATTTTTTCCGAAATTTTTTCATAATAATAATAATATCAGCCCTGAATTATATACTTGCCCACTGCTGAGCACGGGCCTCCTCTACTACTGAGAGGGATTAGGCCTTGCGGATTGGTAGACTTCACACCCCTTCGAAATTCCTATAGAGAACTTCTCAGGTATGCAGGTTTCCTCACGATGTTTCCCTTCACCGTTAAAGCAAGCGATAATTCACAAAGAATACACACATAAAACTTTCTCTCTTTCTCTGCACTCCTTTATATGGACTTTAATCATACCAATTCTCACACTCCTTCATGCGTAGCAAGGAGCTTAAACAGGGGTGCAAACATTTTTTTTCCCGTATTGATGTATAGATTGAGGGAACCGCCAAACAGCTGTTTGGTTGAGTAGATGTATTATGTGTGCGATACTGCTACGAGGTTTCCGGTTCGAATCCAGGGGGACGAACTGATATTGGGTTTTTCTGCTCAATTATAACTTGGAGTCTGGAATTTGTGTCCGATATGGAGAAAGCCTCCACATCTATTACATCATGGGACGGAATAAACTGGCTTAAATTGGAAGCCCTGGTTACACCTTTGCCTACCCCTTCAGGGATAAAGACGTCATTGTGTGTATTTGTGAGAGTGTGTGGAATCTGCCAAATATTTCCTAGAATTTACTCACTGCGAAATGACCTAATGAATGAAATATTTCGAACTTATTTCAAACTTTAATGCAATTAGCATGATAAGTGTTGCCCTTGACACGATACCATAGTTTTAGCGATAATGTTGTCAAAAATATACGGTGATAATACATTTTTAAATTATTTTGCAAATTCCTGAGCTGTTATAACATTGATGTTATGGTGTTTATAACTACTTCTCTTTATAAAAATAATACTGTTACCCCGTTAACTGTTTCTGTGAGTGTGATGAACCTGAATGAATCCCTCTTAGCCGAATTACGGCGATTGCGGCCTATCTCAACGGAGATAATCCAGGCACGCAGGAGATCTCTGTTCCTCACTCATAGTCCGACGAGACGGCGATCTGACATGACCCGAGAGAGATCAGGCGAAGCACCAACGGCTTAACGTTCGTTTCGAGGAGGTATCACACTGCCAACTTCCTGACTTTGAGCTGCAACTGAGTAATTTTTTAAGATAGAAAAACCTTATTATTTTTTACCAGACCCAGGATTTGAATCCAGGACTTCAGCGCTATAGTCGTACTTGTACCGCATTCGCATAACAACTTCGCCACCGAGACATTCAAACCTATCAAGTAGATGTATGCAATCTACCGACATAGGTACTGGCCGTAAATTCGTTTCGTTCCTTTCGAAATTGTGTTCAATTTTTGGTTTAGTTTATTTATATCCCTATGACCTAACTTAGTATTAACAGAAATTCTCAGTAAAGGTCCTTCAGTTGACATTTGAATGCAAAATAAACATGCAGTTACACGTCTGTCGCGATTATGTTACGTTATATAGTTTAGGATAATGTGAACAATTTCGACGTCAAAATATGTTTTCATTTATGACATTATTTTTTCCAAATTAAGATTTCTATGTTGAGATAGAAAAATATATTCAAATTAATGTAAAGGCTTACTAAAATACTCCTTTCACAATACTAAATTGTATGCTGGTAATTGAATCAACATGGCGTGATGTAATGGTTGCACCTCTAAAGAAAAATAATTATAGATTATATTGGTGCCACGTATCTATGAATCAAATTCGTTTATTCAATATGAAGTCTGATATTTTTATAAAGACGGGCGTTCTATAATGCTGCTGTTTGGTATTACATACATAATGAATGCATATTTTATCTGGTGAATGTTAAGATGTATTAAGGATAATGAACGGGAGGTTTCGGGTACAGTTTCTGGAGCAACTGCACTATTCAAACCTCTATCTACCGCTTCAGGATTAAAATACGTATGAGTGTATACAGAGACGTGTGCCCTATGTATGTTCTTCGGAGTGTGTGCGGAGCGGACCTCACACTCTAAACAACAATGTGGGCATTATAAATAGTTTTTTATCGGTTGCTTTATCGGCTTTATTAAAAAAATATTTCGATATCATGAGAAGTGAATAGGCACCGGTAAAAGCGGACGTACGGAGCGACATAGTCGTGAAATAACGACCAAGCTTCTTAAATAAAGAAATAAAAATTCTAAGGGGATAAATTTTCAAAAATTCTTTCTCAGTCACCCACGTTATGTTAAGAACAGGGTCATCATCTATCAGGGTCAAATTTTTATAGATGACATAATACTTCAGTTATCTACGAGTTATTTAGCGTAAATGCCGTTAACACATCTTGCTAATTAGTTTATTTACCGTAAATAAAAATGGGGGTTTCCGCCATTGTATTTTCTTGTTTTTATATTTATATTTCACTTAAAGGTATGAAGTCTCCTTTTAAGCAAAATATAATTGCTTGTATCAAATGTAAATCGTGTTAATTGCTTGTTCGTGTTTTGATAATTTATAATCATTGTAAATACTTATTTTATGTCGAAAGTCGAGGCGGGTCAGCATTTCTGATAAGTGATCGTCACCGGCAAAAATACCGAAATTTTACAAAGCATTTCGCCGATTTTCATGTTCTTATACTGATGCGGAAAAGTGACCCACAGCATCTGATGATAAGTGAAGTTGTGTCTACATAGTGTCGACTGACGAGAGATGATCGTCGCCAGTAAAAAAGTTGCTTAAGCACAATGGCGAGGCAATTCTTGCCCGACGCGAGTCTTTCAAAAAACTTGCTGCAAGATTCTAGCTCCGTATTTAAGCTGTGTATTCATGGACAGCATACCAGTGTACCTACCCTAATGAGTACAAATGAAGATGTCAGTCCCAACTAGGCTATAATCTATTGTACTATACATTATGGTTTCTAAATCTATATATATAAAAATGAATCCTTATTTCCCTTGGTCACGCCATCACGCGTGAGCGGCTGGACCGACTTCACTGTTTTTTTGTTGTTGTTGTGTATGTTATTGTCAGGAGAAGGTTCTTATGAAAGAAAACATTCAAAAAATTGCGCGGAAAATTAGAAAATTTAAGAAAACTTAACGAACATATTAATTTTATATATGTATCAATTGTTTGAAATAACTGTCAGCGATTGACAGAATGCGCGCTGCAAATTCATAGTTAAGACGGGTCAACTAGTAGTATACAGAAAAATATGACATATCGTTTCGATAAAAAAGTCGGTCCGATCTATTACGAACATCTAGCATGGTAACAGATCATCCTCAAGTGGTTGAAACGTGCTATTATTTTTGTAAAGATTTATAGTTCTGTTTTCGTAGGGAATTTGTTTTAAAAATAGCTCATCCCAATTCCGATGTGATTGGGTTTTCAAGGGAATTTTATAAATATCACGATTTTACTTTGCTTAGGTAGGCAGATGTTTATCATATTTCGTCAGCGTTAAGTGTGTAATGGATGGTTTTATTACTACTAGTCTAGAGGCAGTAGACAGTGGACGAGAAGGCCCTTGGTTCGATTCCCGTGTCGGGCAACTTATGGATTTTTATAAAATCATTTACATAATATTAAATTCCTCATTTCGTTTGTTTATGCATAATTCGTTTTGACATTCGAACAATAACTAGAGGTCATTGGCCATACATTCGTAGACTTGAGAGGTTGAAGTCGTAACGCCTTCGCAAAAACAGCTACTCAAGTCCGGCTTGCAAAACTGCGTGCATTTCGTCATCCTGAGATATTCTGTCTTATAATCGGAATAGATATTTTGTAATATGAAGCATTCCTGTCCATTTAACGTAGTCATTATGAATGCAAATACCTATTCTCTAAGCTATGCCTGTGACGTCACAGAAGCATCTGTACTATAAAAAAGTATCTGTACAACATACTATTATCATTCTAATAAAAAAAAAACATTCTCATATACATATAAGACTTGATTTTCATAAAAAACAATTTATATGATTTATTTATTTTTAAATGTAATCAATCCATCTGTCATTATTAACGCGTTTAATAAACAAAAAATGTTTTTGCATAAGCATTTAAAAAAAGAACAAAAAAAAACCTGTTATTAAACGGTGTTATACAAAAAGGTGTCAATATTTTATTCTTGTAACGGGCCGCATTTAAATTCATTTTACACTGTTAAATTGTTTATTTCTTTTGAAAGTGGGTCTTGGTCCCGATTCTGTAGGGTACCGAGGGCCAAAACCAGTAGCCACAATCTTAAATTTACGTTTACGCGTTGTGCTGGAGGGTTAAGCAGAGGCGACACTTCTTTATAGTCCTTTCGGGATATTTCAATAATTTCTGGGGAAAAATTAGCGGGAAATAGAATCTGGCTGGAGCCTAAAGGGATTTCAGGTTAAGGTTAAAGAAAATTGTCAATAAAAGAATATCATTTACATAAGAATATCATGTGGCTCACACCGTTCAGTTGCATCATCGTCATGAGACCCTTAGTTTGGTTTCCTTCTTTTTTATATTTTACAAAAGAGTCTTTAAGAGTATAATTTAACGCAGTTAAAAAAATAAATATTATGGCGATACCTCAAGGTCCATTTTCATACATTTTGTTTCGGCTTTAATCTGGGTAACTAAACAAGTATTGGCAAGTAAAGAATTTAAATTCACGTCTAGTTAGTGATTAGTTCTCGCAGTTGAAAGAAAAATGTAAAAATACCACCTTATGCTTACGTTTTCCAAGTATGCTGTCGGAGGGCCGGTGGGGGGGTGATACGTAGCTTGCCCACCAGCCATCAGTCAGTAGACCAGAGGCGTTCAAATGTTATCGTGCGGAAATGTAATTCATTTATCGAAAGCGATTGTAAAGATTAGGCTACACGATAACGCATTCCAGAATGACGTATTTATTTCAGTCCGTCATAATATTACGCAGCAACAACTTACGAAGTAAACGTTGAAACCACTCAATGAATTTGGATGATATTTGACATACGGGTAAACCATGTCCGGGATTAGCACGTTGACTTTTTATCTCCACATTTGGCTCCAATAGAAAATTATGGAATTAAATTTGATTTTATTTTAATAGATGACGCTGGCGTCGTTAAATGTTTTAATCATTTTCTACAGTTTTTAACACGAGCGAAGTCGCGAGCTGTTGTCCATTTATTATAATCTCTGTTTCAAATCAAAGAAAAGATTTACTGCGCGTAAATGTAATAAAAAAACCAAACAAACACACATCACGCCTCATACTCGAAGGAGTAGGCAGAGGTGTAACCAGAGCACCCACTTTTCGCCAAATGTGTTCCATCCCATAATGTCATAGGGGGAGAGCCAAAAATTTCAAACCTCAGACTCCAGCCGCACTCTGTTCTAACGCGAAATAAAATATTTGACAATATATTTTCTACTATCAAACTATATTCCACAGTAGATATACTAAAGAAGCCGATATTCATAAAATATGTAGATATAACTGTACCAAAGAAGCCGACAATCATAGAAAAGATATACGGAACCGAGTTATTTTTTATAGTTTTTTTTTCGTCGGCTTGGCGCCGGCGTCGATTAACGGGCTCCGTGAGAGCACGCGACCGCCGAAAACTGACCTTTTTGTTGACAGCTAATTAAAGAGATAAAAACCCGGCGCCTGCGCAGAATTGAGTATTACATAGTTAATATACTTTTTTGTTTAACGCCCGCATTTTTAACACAATCATCTCCCCATTTCAATAGCAAAGGATCAAATTTTAACACAACCATCTGCCTAATTTTGTGGTGAAGTATGTAATTATCCCAAAGGGAACCCATCACAACTTCTGAAAATAGTTTTAATGAAGATTAGATTTTACATCAATTTCTAAAGAGAAATCAACAGTAATCGGAGTATATGAGCCCTTCACCAGTGCTGCCCATATTCCATTCCCATTAAAATGTGGGGCACCACAATTTTTTTGTATTTATGCACATTATTGCGTTTTCTCTTATATTCATCTAATGGTGATTTGTAAGAGATTGCCTTGTACGAAAAACCGTCATTTGTCCTTTTTTTTCTTGTTCCATGTTTTATGTGTAGGTACAATAAAGTGTTTAAAAAAATTGATTACCCAAGCCGATGATGATAGATAAAAATTTAACCAATATCTGATGTGGAAATAGAATCCAGGATCGGCCTGTCAACATTACAAGCTCAGATTCCGATACACATTTATTATAAATATTTATTACGTAGGCTTAATACTAAATCATTCATTTAGACCTAACTAAAACCTAAAGCCTAAATGTATCTAGAACCGGTTGTTCCCGGCATTGGCTAACGATATCGCGGCCAGACTAAACAGACATTACATAACCGGTCACCTACGCCTCCGCTTACATCCGCTGCGGGGGTCTAGATAAACTGGACGTTGTAATTCAATAATTTACATTTCATTCATGATCAAAATATTGTTTAATTATTGTTTGATATCTCTGGATTAAGGCGTTTAATAACATCTCAAGTGATATCTTAAGTCGCAGCGACTGACGGATTTTGACAGTCGAGTTTTGTTTATTTAACAGCGGCGACTCAGAAAACATGTTCTTAAATGGCAGCTCAAGCTTGGTTTCTTAAATAGTTCAATACATTAAACGCGTACTTGAGATCCCACTTAAAGGTGAGTTTCGCCTATGATAAGTTTTGACGATCATGGACTGGATGGACTTTAACAATGCTAGGGGCAATCTAGATACCTTCTCAGAAAAGAGCAGTCTTTCTAAGCCTCGTTAAAGGCGAACGGTTCACAGCGCTTAGGGTTCATTCCTGTATTATAAAAGTAGAGGGAACGCCAATGCATAGTCCGATGGTGTATGATTTAACATCATTTGATGACGAGTTCTCTGCAAGAATTACTACATTACTGGTGGTAGGTCTCTCATATGTGAGAGTCCGCATGGGTAGGTACCACCGCAATGTCTGTTACTACCGCCAAGCAGCAGTCTGTAGTCACTGTTGTGTTCCGGTTTGAAGGACATTGTAGCCAGTGTAACTACTGGACATTATAAGACTTAACATCTCATGTCTTAAGATGGCGAGCGCATTGGAATACTAAACAATACTTTGTAATTCAAGGTGGAGCTTGGTGTTTCTACTGTTTTTTGGCGGTCGTATCGCTTACCATCACGCTAACGGCAAGCTCGTCTCGTCATTCAAAGCAAATACAATAAAAAAAAGTAACAACATACGGTCCTTAGATATGAGATAATACAACCGAGCTATAAATGGCTCCTCAATAACACGCTAACTGCCTAATAGCCCGTTGTTAGCTGTATCACTGAACACACATTAACTAACAGTTAATTAGCAACCGCTCGGCCTTCGGATTCTTACAAACGCTTTAAAATGAATCCAACGTTGTTCCTAGAATGGCTGGTAAATTATAAACTGGTGCTTGCTACGTTGCGAATTTACCGGAATCAAAGTACAAAATTTTCCGGAATATAATTAGGGTCCAGGATTAACGGAATGACATAAAACCGATTTTTCATGGGTTCTTATCGTTTAACATCATTAATAAAAAAAGTGACAACTTGATTTAAATTTTATCACATTTAAATTTAACTATATTGGGTTCCTTATGTTAAATTATGACGAAACTATGGAAGTAAGTTTTGTTACAATATATCAATATTGTCTCATTAGTTACCTTAGGTTATATGTCGTAATTACTGCTCCAACTTCGTTCCTTACTGAATTTCTTCTATGAACAGCCAACGTTTTGTCATGGTTAATAAATATCCAAACACAATCTTTTTAGCAGGAAGGAGGATTATATGTGGGTCTTATCAATAAATTTTAATTCAATGACTCATTGTTTTTCCTCTGACTATAAATAAGTTGACAAAACAAATTAGTTAAAAAAAATCTTTCTATTGTGAAATCGGTAATCGGTAAAGTGGCAGCGGATTGGCTGTGGGCTGGAAGGTTCTAGAATTCGAAGTCAGGGAACATTTTGTAAAATTATATTCACGGAATTCAAGAAAATAACCCCAGAGTGTTAAGTAGATATCCGCGCCGTTTCATAAATGTAAGCTTGAAATTTTCTGCGGTTGTATATTTGGGGTCGACCCCAAGTCGAGTGGAATAAGGCATGTGGATGAATAATGATTTTCATATTTGTTTCTTACGCAATTAACAATAATTGAGAATTCATCCCCATCCTCTGGTTTGAAAGCATTCTAACGATATGATTTGTAAAGAAAATTCTTATTCAACATCATATGGGATCTATCGGATCGATATTTATAGATCTTAAAATTGATAGTTCTCCTAGAAAAGGCTATTTCATTAATCACTAGCTTTTACGCGTGGCTCCGCGTGCATGAAACTTTTCCGGGATAAAAAGCCACAGAAACAAAAGAACTCGGAATTAATATAGCTTTCTACAAGTGAAAAAAATTCAAAATCGGTTCAGTAATAAATAAACGAAATTTACCTATCTGATTGTGAATATTTCGCAACCGCAAATATAAGTTTGTCATTGAATTTTTTACACAATTTTTTTTTATACAATTTCTTGCTTGTATTGTGAGATATTTGGCACACTTATACAATTTTCATTATTTATCATAATTAACTCTTAACAACATCGTACTTTAGCACTGGTTAGTCGTTAGTGGACGCAGTAAATGCCTACCTAGCCCAGTTAGCTTTGACATTTCAAATTAGCGATTGCGTGTGTCTATGATAATGTAGAAGGGGCTTGTCAGAGACCTTGGAGGCTATGATAAGCATCTGTCCTATGTTATTTTAAATGGCGATAGGTCACCTTATGGTAAAGGAATAGGGCTTAAATAAATACTTAAAGCAAAGGGAATCTTGCTTTCTTGGACTGTGAAGGTTGTAGAATATATGTGCAGATTTTTTCCCTATGACTAAGCTATAGTAGCACTTTTAGGTAACTAAGTCATAAATAAGATAGGCGCTACAATGATGATTATTGGGGATACAACAATTCTAATTGAAAACTATTTGGACTATACTGTGCATCATACTACTTAATTGTACCAAGATAAAGGAAGATACACTGTTAATTCACGATGCGGAAGCGGCACCAGCCATCATTAGCCCTACATGTCTATTGACCTAAATAACCTCTATAAGCTAATGTCATCAGAACAAGTCAATCATACTTATAAATTTTCTATGTTGCGGAACGAATCTCTTCATTGTAAAGGAGTCCGCACAAGATACTAAACGTCATAAATCAATCTGTCCAGTGTAAATGCACCGTTTGACGTTATAGCATCAATTTATCATAATTAAATGGAACACCCATTCGCATGACAAAGTTAAAGTGCAGTGAAACGATTAAGGGCCAATTCAAATGATGTTTGGTAATCCAGTTTCGTAGCTGCAAATATAAGTTTGTTTGCGGAATAAATGGAGTTTTGTTCGTCTTTAGATTCGAAATTTGAATTCGTACATTAACTTTGATAAATTCTGTTGGAGCTGTTGTCAAAACAATGTTCACAATAACTTTATTACAAGGAGATAAGGGGCACATTGTTTGTTTTTATCCGGTGATTAAAAACATAATTATCGACGTAATTAAGATATTTTTTATAACACATTCACGGGGGAAAGTCCGAACGAAATTGCACAATTATGTACAAATTAAATCAAAAGTTATGAATGAACGATTGTCAGTAAAATTGAGCACCAAAATACATCCTTTTTTTCCGGAAAGCACATCGAGACTTCCAGAAAGGCTTGCAGGTATATTTGCAAGTAATATCTAGTTTGATAAACAAACAAATCGGAACAAGAAAACATTCCGTCCATGTCACAAAGAAAACGAAGGTTATCTAAACAAAATATTTTGCATCCAACGATGCGTGATAATATTCGGTCTTTGTTAAATCGACTTTGATATCTAAAGATATGGAGATAAGAAAGAAAATGATATTGTGAAAGTCAATGTCGATGTTTTGATTTGATTTTATAGCTTGACTAGAAAAATAAAATCCTGCTTTGGAACGGGCAGTTGCTTTTTTGTTTTAAAGTTGTAGTGTCAGTATAAGAAATTAGTTCCACATTTTACAATATGGCCTGACTTTTTTTCTTGGTTAGGTTAAAATATTTTGTTTCGTTCATGTAAAAGATTTTTATCAATTGCTGACTTTTAGTTTTATATCCACACAACTTCACAAATTTCCTGTAAAATTAGCAGCACTAGCGAAATATCCCGGTTTTGTACAAGTGTAAAAAAACACAGTACAGTGTGTTACTGGTGGTAGGTCTCTCATGTAAGAGTCCGCTTGGGTAGGTACCACCGCAATGTCTATTTCTACCGCCAAGCAGCAGTGATTAGTCACTGTTGTGTACCAGTTTGAAGGGCATTGTAGCCAGTGTAAATACTGGACATAATTAGACTTAACATCTCATGTCTCAGGATGGCGAGCGCAGTGGAATACCAAACAATACTTTGTAAATCAAGGTGTTGGATGGTGTTTCTTCTGTTTATGGGCGGTCATATTGCTTACCATCAGGCGAAAAGGCAAGCTTGTCTCGTCATTCAAAGCAATAAAAAAATTGTCAGTAATCGCTCTGCTTATTTTCACCATTATAAAACTCCATAAAAACCATCAAGCAACTTCAAAATACAAAATAAACAAATTATCCAACAATGATTATGCGTCTCGGCAGGCCGGCAAAGCAATCAGTGATTGTGTTGCTAGTTGCCCTAGTTTTATGATTTGAAATTGTCATTACACTTGCCCCAGTAATCTGGCAGATGGATTAATGTCGAGCTCTTTTGTGATACATAAGCATATGTTAGGTTTTATGGCACAGGCTGGTACATTGGTAAATAGGTCACTGAAAATTTGAAATAGTTGACTGCCGCGGTGGCGTAGTTGTAATTGTACACGGTAGAAATACGACTGCCGCGCTGAGGTCCTGGGTTCGAATCCCGGGTCGGGCCAAAATAACTGTGACTGGGATTTTCCATCTTAAAAATTACTCAGTCGCAGCTCGGAGTCAGGAAGGCGGTGTGACACCCCTGTGCTTCGGAAAGCACGTAAAGCCGTTGGTCCTGCGCCTGATCTCTCTCCGGTCATGTCGGATTGCCGTCTCACTGGACTATAAGCGTGAAGGAACAGAGAGTGCTTGTGTATTGCGCACACACTTGTGCACTATAATATGTCCTGCGTGGCTGATCTCCGTTGAGATTGGCCGCCGTGGTCGAAATTCGGCTAGGAGGGATTCATTCATTCAAATAGATCACCTTATTTGATACAGGCTTGGTAAAGTGACTTCACTGCACCTGATGGTAAGTCGTATTGCCGTCAGATAGTGTCGACTGACGGGAGATGATAACCTCTTACCAGTCGACAGACTAATACTGGTCTTTTTGGTATAGGATATGCATTTTTTTATTGCTTTGAATGACAGGACTTGCCGTTCGCCTGATGGTAAGCGATACGACCGCCCATAAACAGTAAACATCCAACACCTTGAATTACAAAGTATTGGTTGGTATTCCACTGCGCTTGCTATCCTGAGACATGAGATGTTAAGTCTAATTATGTCGAGTTACACTGGCTACAAAGTCCTTTAAACTACTATGTTCTTGCCACAATGTCAAAAGGTAAATATTTTTACATGACATTTGTCATATAGCCTGAGTTAACCAGACCAATATTCCAAAGAACTGCAAGGAAATTGTTAAAATCAAGAAAGGTTTTTATACATAGTACGTAAAGGTTTCCTTCATACAAAAGGCATTCTCTAGCAGTAAAATTAGGGTGATGTAGAAACAAAACATGTACTAGAAGCTGGTGTATCTCACTAAAATTAATATTACTAAGATGCAAATGAATATGTGGTTTTATTTAGTAAATGTAAAAAATACCCTGTATAGCCATCTGATATCATAGCGGAAGATTATATTGACATCACCGTAATCACTTAGCGTATTCATGTTAAATATAAAATAACGTCATGTATCCGTAACTTGATGACGCGAAGTCTCAAATCATATTTTTGAACATGCTCTATTTTCTATGATTTGGAATCGGGTCAAACAGGGACTTAGGAAGTAAACGTCAAAATTTAGTCAAATCCATTCTGCATCATTAGGTTTAAAGAGCACACTCACACTCACCAGCCCGGGATCTAAGGGGGGCTAGCCAGGGCCCATGCCCCGTGCGGCGAATTCAGACGGCGGCAAATTCAAACTTAGCAGACGAATACATAACTCATAATTAATGCAACTTGGCTACTAAGACATACAGTACATTCAATACTAAAATTATTTCCCGCGGGACGCAAAATGATGATGAAGATGACAAACAAAAATATAGGTGAGAGCGGGCGGCACACTCACTCACTTATAATGAGATACATTAATGTATTTCTTAAAGTAATAATATTACTTAGTTACTGTTACTCGTCGCGATAACATGTAAGTTTTTTTTTTAAGTATTTGCACTTTTACTGTCTTTCACATTATTCGGTAATTTATTATACAGCTGTGCACACTAATATAGAATGGTCTTCTTTCTTGAAAATATGTGTAGGGCCTACATTTTTGAGGGGAAGAAGTTCCAATTCCTCTGATATTCTTTGTGTAAGGTTCAGCTGCAACATTGATATCTTCCCATCCCTTGGTGATTTACTACCAAGTAAGCCACCTGACATGGACATAAAATCAATTTTAATATGTCATAATAAATACTGGTGGTATGTCTCTCATATGTGAGAGTCTGCCTTGGTAGGCACTACCGCAATATCTATATCTGCCGCTATGCAGCAGTGTGTAGTCACTGTTGTATTCCGGGTTGCAGAACATTGTAGACAGTGTAACTTGGACATAATAACACTTAATATCTCATGTCTCAGGATGGCGAGCGCATTGGAATACCAAACAATACTTTGTAATTCAAGGTGTTGGATGGTGGTCGTATCGCTTAACCTTGGGTGAACGGCAAGCTCGTCTCATCATTTAAAGCAATAAAAAAATAATATATATTATTGTCAGTTATTTCCCTGCCAACACAAAAGCCTATTGTTACAAGCCGGTCAGAATTCTCGAAATATTTTATGTAAATATGGTCGTGTTTGGCACATTTCTGTTTTAGAGGTCAAAGCTTAAGGGCCTGTTTATCGGATTCCGGGAACAGAGGTGACGTAATATGGAGTAAGGAAAAAATAAACTTACTTTACCGAATGGTTAAGCATAGGTACAGCGTCAGCATTTTGTTACGCTTATCCAATTAAAGATAGGACTTTGTGGACAAAAACCCTAAACAAATTAAATAAAAAAAAGAACTGTCTCGGTAGTATATTTGTATTGCGGTTGTCTGCAGTTTTGAAGTCTCAGATTCGATTCTCGGGTAAAGTGATATTGAGCTTTTTGTGTATTTTGGAGTCTGTAATTTGTAGGCTAGACCCCATCGCGGACGAAATATATATGGCAAAAACTGATCTAGTTTCGCCTCTGTCTACCCTTTAAATAAAGGCGTAATTTTACGGTTCATTGCCCAGGCCACCAAGACAGTCGTGTGAGATTAAAACGCGATATGTCAATGCATCGTAAATTCGGTATTCAAGTTCGATTTATTGGTGAAATCGAGCTGGGACGTAACTGAATATCGGATGCATTTGTTTTCGAAATTGGGTATTGTTTGCCAAAGAAATGAATACAAGATTTGTACCGGCTTTCTGGTAGGCGTTAGTTATTATTTAAACAAGTAAGGATATTAGGGTACACAACAAGAGTCATCGATATATGTATATGTATTACGTACTAGATTTGGCTTTCCGAACATTCACTGTGTTAAACTGAATTGAACTGTCATCCATTCAAATTGATTTTAGTATGGTGTCAATATTGATGCTTGTGGTTGTGTACGGAGTGGCGCTCATGATATAAAAACGCGAGTCTAAGTGCAAACCTGGATTTGAATAAAAAATATTAGTGAAATAAGTAAAATTATTTGTTATTTAGGTGAATAAATAGATAATGACAGTGAAGTTTTGGTTGCCATTTTAGTTCAGATTTTGAACAAATAGTTTATTATTTTTTTAAAACTTTATGAAAATGTTATGCACACCAAAATTGCCGGCATATCTGCATATATAATACATGTATAATTTAAATTTAGCAATAAGATAATATGTCTAAGGTAGTGATATTTAAATAAATAAATTTATATGTATAAAAATGAATCCCTATTTCCCTTGGTCACGTCATCACGCGTGAACGGCTGGACCGATTTCAATATTTTTTTTTGTTGTGTTTGTTATTGTCAGGAGAAGGTTCTTATAAAAGAAAAAATTGCGCGACAAATTAGGAAATTTAAAAAAACTTTACGACAATATTAATTTTATATAACTGTCAATTGTTTGAAATAATTGTCAGCGATTGACAGAATGCGCGCTGCAAATTCATAGTTAAGACGGGACAACGTCTGTCGGGTCAGATAGTAAATAAATAAATAAGACTGAGACAGTTCTAGTAATCCAACACATAAGAGTGCGAAGGTATATATAATCCAGAGATGCTCTTGCCCTGTCTACCCTGGGTACATCGATAACAAATTTTCGTCATCATTACATAAAAAAAAACAACAGATAAATACAATGCCAAATTAATAAGCGAGGAGCGTTGCCAACTCAATATGATGATAATTGGTCCAACTGTCACATTAAAACTAACTTTTGCTCACGGTTCTGTCTGTAAAAACTCGTTTCCTAGGATTAATATTAGGGTATAGGATTCGTAGATACTAGCGGCAATAGCCTAGTTGGAAGCGGAACGGACGGAGACGAATGAGTCCGTTGATTCAAAACCCAAAGGCACGCACCTCTGATTTTTCTAGAGTTATCTGTGTATTCTTTGTGAAGTATCGCTTGCTTTAACGGTGAATGGAAACATCGCGAGGAAACCTGCATACCTGAGAAGTTCTCAATAGGAATTTCGAGGGTGTATGAAGTCTACCAATCCGCACTAGGCCAGCGTGGTGGACAAAGGCCTAATCCCTTTCAGTAGTAGAGAAGGCCCATGCCCAGCAATCCGATTATATGGGTTGATACATATATATTAAAGAAAGTATTCTCAAGTTCGGAGCGATAGTTCTTGAGATTCTCCCTTACACCCCAACTTATAAGGTTTACCGTCTTTACATAAGTATTAACCGCATATTCTAAGGGATTTAAACCCTTTAATAGATGAATTAAAAATCTTACTTAAAACTCACCTACGTTACATAAAGAAATCGTGAACAAAATTTCATGTTTCCAAATCAGCATTTACTCTATATTCTAAACTGTTAAAGTAACCTATCTAATAACGATAGTAAAAGCAATGAATTCTCATAAAAAATCCGATGTAAGCAAACTTTACAGTAACTGATTGTTGTTACTAATAAAGCAACATGTCGTTAGTTAAGAATTTTATTTGGTTCCATACATTACAAATTGGCCACTACGCTGTTGTATAAAGATTTATGCGTTCTTAAAGTGAAAATATTTACGAAAACACAAGATAAACAATGCACGGCAGTTTATAGTGCTATAAACTCTCGACGAACATAGAATAAATCAGATGAGACAGGTTTCTTAACGATTTTATTAATGCCTAACAGCGTTCCACAGATATCGGATTGATTACGGAACGATGTTAATGCGATGTAGTTGGAACTGAGAGCAACAGTCTCGGGTTTGTTTTCGGTTAAAATTATATTGGGTTTTGTGTATCAGTTTGGAGTATGGAATTGGTGCTCGATATGGCTATAAGGTCACCCTGTCATAGGACGAAATATATGACAGTCAATCTAGTTCATAATTTCTCATGATGAGGTTAACGTCAGGTTATAGAATTAAATCCCCCTAACTAAGCTGAATCTAAAAATTGCATTAAAAATATTCCGATTCCACATTACAATTTATTCATTTTTAATTAAGTAACGTAGATTCCTTTAGGTTAGCAATCGATACATATTTTTCACTGGTGGTAGGTTGTGGTTTGAAGGACATTGTAGCCAGTGTAACTACTGGACATAATTAGATTTAACATCTCATGTCTCAGGATGGCGAGCGCAGTTTAATACCAAATAATACAATGTAATTCAACGTTTTGGATGATGTTTCTTTTGTTTATGGGCGGTCGTATCACTTACCATCAGGCGAACGGCAAGGTCTCGTCATTCCAAGCAATAAAAAAAAAGAAAAAAAAAAGATTACATTCACAATGATAACAGCTAGATAATATAATTTTAAATATCACGTCTGTTTTTTAATTCTATGTCCACGACCTATTTCTTACAAATGATGTTGATAAGCGAGCTGAAAGACCGTTATTAATTGGATTTCATTTGCACAAGTTTATCGCTACATTATCAGAGGATCTATGGATCAAAAAGTTTGTTCAGGAACAAACAAAATTAACGAATAATACGTTTAACCGACTTAAAAAAGGATGGTGTTCTCAATTCGTGTATTTGTATTCTTTTTTCAATAACATATATTGTAACTAAAAAAAATATTGTGCGCATTAGTACGTTCAATAATCATCTGTATTTTCTTGCAGATTACATATCGTCGTGTTGCTATGCGCGGCGGCCGGCGTCTGCTCGGCCTACTGGGGCCCGGACCTCCCACCAGGACCCTACTGCGGTAGTGACTCCAGAGCCCAGTGCTGCACTGGTCGGCAGGATGGATGCGCGCACCGAATACTCAGTAAGTAAATACATACATAATATCAACCTTTATCCCTTTTCAGGTAGCCAGAGGTTATAGTACACTCATATTGCGCCTGGTATTGTTAGGGGATAGGGAGTCAGACTATTGTTATTTAGCGGGAGCTATAGCTATCCCACTGCTGGGCAGAGGTCACGGTCCCTATTACTGATTTAGTTCTTAGTTCTCCATGCTAGTCTAATGCGGATTGGCAAACTTCACATTGAGCTGAAGTGGCAGTGAGCAGGGCACAAAGCTTGTAGAACTGATGGCCGATGGAACAAGAAGGTTCTAGAGTGGAGGCCATGAACTGGCAAGCGCAGCATCGAACGTCCACCCACGCGGTGGACAGATGATCTCATAAAAGTTGCAAGAGGTCGCTGGATGCGGGCCGCTTACAAGAGGTCGGTCTGAAAATCTTTGGGGGAGGCCCATGTTCCGCAGTGGACATCCTGCAGCTGATGATGATGTTGATGATGACATTGAGCAGTATCAAGAAAAATTTAAACGATCGAAAAACTTTAAAATTCATATCCAAAGCTCTGCTATACCCTAGTAATGTCATTGACACAGTGCTTGCAATGAAATGACAGATACTATGCTATAATAGTAGTAAGTATCCGTAAGTAAGATCATAAATGCATAATGTAAATATTATATAAACTAACTATGCGTCAGCACGTCAACTGAACCTCTCATAGAAAATCAGCGCTGCAATACTACTAACGTGGTACGACAGCATCCGGCTGAATGGGAGGTGCCGTTGCTAGTATTTGCTTTTTTATTGTAATGTTAAGGAAGATAAATACTTAATATATATTATATCTTTCGATTTTTTTCTTGTTCTGTGTTTAAATGCCAGTAATAAATATTTCTTTCTTTATATATCTGGTAAATTAAAACCTGGTTTATCTTCATTCACATAAGATTCTTTTTTCAGACACCCTGTGTTACTGTGATGACTTCTGCAATCGTACCCGGTCTCACGACGACTGTTGCCCTGATTACGCTCCGGTCTGCCTCGGTGTTCCAACTCCTACGCCGCCCCCCGAACATATAAAACAACCGTGCCGTCACGGGGGGAAGCTATACTTTCCGGGAGATACCTGGGTAGAAAACTGCAACATTTGGTAAGTCATGATCATTACATACATATATAAACAAATACATATAGTACGAGCAAATTCAAGACTTTAAATAGCCTGTATGATTTTATGATCGTATACTTTTTTTTACAAATATAAAATAAACGAGCCATACTTTAAAATCCGCCATAGTAGCCCACTTAAGTGTATGGCGTTTCGGGATCAGCCTGTGTATATCCGGTTTAAACAGGCCGGCATAATTGTGTCGACTGTCGAGGGGTAATCATCTCTCGTCGGTCGATATTCTTTAGGACCCTACTCCATTTACCATCAGGTGCAGTGGGGTCAAATTTGCGGTGCCCGAAAAAAAATCTATTACATAGAGCCTAACGTAGCCAGGGAAAGTTTGCGTGTGATAGTTCTTCCCAAGTTGCAAAGAGGGCGTGATGAAATATATGTTAATGCTCTGAAGAGTCCCATTCGTTCTGAAATATGTCATCGCCATTCGGCGCCAGAGCAACTGAATCATCGTATAAACGTGCAAAAATCAAAATTATATCGAACGAAGTGGGATGTAGGTTGATGACCCCATTATTTTTGTCTCGGATATTTCGCAAGCTTGTTACAAATTCGTGAATCGTTGAAAATACTCTTTGAATTGTTCCAGAAAATATTAATGTAGCAATTTAGGTCTTCTGCGACTCTGCAAATAAATGTAATAGAACATGAAATAATTTAAATAAAATAGGTAGCAACTGTAAATTGTACAGATATAGTTTTACTTAAAAAAAAATTGCAAAGCTATGCTTAGTTAAAACACAAATTTACTCGATCAGATGTAAGTCAAAATCAGCCATCTTGTCTCAGAATAAGGTTTAAACAAGGAGCCGGTGATGTTTCTGACAGCTATTTAAGCAATTCTTAACCATCTCTTAACGCTAAAACAAGTTTATAAGTAAGATTGTTAAAATCTAAATATCTTTAAGTAGCCTCAACTAAACTCTCTGTACTGAGGCTAAAAGTAGCTCCAAACTGTAGACATATTTGACTATGATAAATGCATCCAACCAACGCAGTATTTTTGTGTCAAAGTACATGAAAACCTTAAATCTTGCAAACTCTTCGTTCATTTTTATTCTTTGGTAATAAGATATTACTACACGTGATAAGTGTAGCTAAAAGAGAATCTGACTAGAAAGGCTGTATCCTTTGATAATCGGTACTATAATCCTTTCCTTAATTATATTCATCGTCTTTAAGGCATTTATTCCAATGATAGGATATTTGTATCCGCTCTTATAGCAACCACCGTATACATGATGTAGTTTTAAATTCCATGTGGACCATGTATATGTCGCGTTTCAACAGGCCGGCATAATTATGTCGACTGGCGAGGGATAATAATTTCTCGTCAGTTGACAATGTATCTAAACTATTCCACTTACCATCAGATGCAACGGTATCACTGCTGTGAATAAAAAATGAATAGTGCATATCATTTAACATCGAGAGATCATAATTAAATATAACCCACTTGCTTGTTTGCCGTCGTTATTATAAAAAAGGCTGGTAACAGTAATGACCTCTGGAACGGACGTTTGCAAGCAATCCCATCAGGTCACCCACTTGTCCCAATATAATCAGTTGGAGATAACATATGATCCAAGACCGTCTACCACCAATGTCACCTTGCCCAACAATATAATTAATTTGCACCAATTTGTTGTAACTCAAGACATCAATATAAATGACATGTGAGTACATCAAACATTGGATCCAATTGTTCCAAGAGTATACAAAATGAAGGCCAATATAATGATTTGGCATTTTATTGGCGATTGATGAACTTCAATAGGAATTACAAAAGGAATTTATAAACGAGAAAACTACTTAAGGCAGTTAAAGTAACTCGCTTGTGTTCAAGGGTCTAGGTACCATTATCTGTTTCTTTCCCTAACCAGGAGTGTTTTAGCAAAAGTCATTGTAGCTTGGTTTTTGACCACAAAATATCAAGAGATAGAAACACACATTAGCATCATCAGCCGCAAGATGTCCTGCTGAACATGGACTTCCCTCAAAGATGTCTAGATCGACCTATGCGAACACATACTGACCTTATATTACCGAATGGGTAGGTAGAGGCACAACTGGTACACCCACCTTCCTCCGTGTTATTCCATCCCATAAAGAGATAGAAGGAGAGCCTATCGCTATAGCAGTAGTCTTACTGAATTCTTATATTGATGTTATGTCTCATACCATTGAGTTTGTAAGGGAAATTTCTGGAAGGTGTTGCTTCTGTACACGGATAATGGTGGTGCTGATCATCAGACAAAGAATTGCTTGTAACAGTAAAAATAGCTTTACAATTAGCAAAATTTACGGTTAGATGCACTCATCTAACCGTAAATTTTGCTAACTAATGAGTGGGATTTTTATTACAAAGGACACTTCCTTTGTAATAAAAATCCCACTTATTCCTGCAAGATAAAAACAGCCTCTATTTAAACCAGCAAATCTGTGGCTAAGTGTAATCAAATTTATTCAAGGGTTTTCGCGTTTGGAACAACCAAACATCTTAATAAACAATATATTAATAATTTATATAGGATAGTCAGATTTTGGAACTCATTAGACTAGATCTATCTCATTTAGGATCGGGGTGACAGGATTAACCCATCCAAAAACAATATAGGCCAATAAATACAATTCAGATGTAGGCATCGAGGACGTCGGCCGAATATACAATCTATTAGTAGGTGTGAGTTAGAATGATACAGTGTTTATATTTAGGAGTGACCCAGGTGGGAATGAATCCCCATCAATCGGGGTCTGGCGCGCCGCCGAGTGGCATAACACTAGTGTTGTGCAAATATTATGGATCTCGTATTGTCTGGGCTAGTTTGGGGGAAAGATAAAGTTATATTTCGATTAGTAGAGCGATTGTGGCAAAACAGTTAAAGGTAGATGTTAATAAACTAAGAAGAAATTCTGATTTCGTTTTAAAAAATGAACTTAACAAAACACTTTTTGCTAGATTTTTTAATTAAGGGGTAATTGGTAAATTAATCACCTTATATTACTGCATGGCAACTCATTCACTGTTCAATAGTAAAGAAAAATATCGTGAGTAAACTAAATGAGGATCTCCGTAAAAATTTCAAGAACATGCGAGTTCTGCCAAGCTGCGTTAAGAGAGATGAACTCAGGTCTAAATTTTCGCAGTAATAGAGGAAGCCTGTGGCCAGCAGTGGGTAAAATATATTACAGGGCTGATATATATTATTTGCTCATGGTCTTAACCAAGTTAAGTTTTCCTATTACAAAAGGCACGGTATCCTTCGGCATATAAACATAGTTTGTCTCCTAAATTTCGTACATATTTTCTATTTAATAAAGCTGAAGAGTTTGTTCGTTTGAACGCGCCATTCTCAGGAATTAATGGTTCGAATTGAATTGTTTTAGTGTTGGATTGCCCATTTATCGATGAGGGCTATTAATATTATGCTATGACTAATTGCAAATTTATAATATTAAGATTTACAACAGCTATTTACAAAACAAAGAAAGTCCCGAACCAACACTAATACGAAAGTAATTGACCCAAATGTACGTCCATTCGCATGTTCTCGAATTTATTTATTGGACCAATAAAAAATCTATGCCTTCTTAAAAATGTGTGTCAGTGATTTATCAATTTATTGAATGTACCATTCAATTGTTATTGATTTTCAAGATTTCCATTAGGTGTCTGTGATTCTTTTTAAAACATATTGAACTATAGTTTAATAAACGATAATGAGATTGTAAGTTTGCATCGACCACGCGCATCCACAATCCTTGATGTCTCATCCTCTCCCAGTGATCGTTCCGAGTCGAGGTTTGTAAACCGCTAGAGAGACTTTCCCGCCCTCACACCCACCACTACAACTCCTGCAAGCCAGGAGCAGCAGTGGCACGCATTATGACACCGAGCAGTGAAGGTCGGCGAGTCTCAGGGAAAACTAATGTGTCATTATCCCGCAACGAAATGAATCAAATAGGAAGATAGGGGGGACTTGGATAACCGTTAGTGGGTTGTCCACAGCATGGTCGCTTTAATTTTGAGGGTTGCGATCGCCTAAAGCGCTCATCCAAAAGTCCGCTGTGTGTGTATAAGCAGGCCCTTGCCAGGCTAACAAACGTAGTGTTATGTTACAAAAAAAACCTTGTCAGAATAATTTCGAACGTAAGTGAAGTCAGCCAATTAGTAGTGGGTCAGCGTGGTGAACTAAGCCTAACTCAGTCGTAAAGGAAATCCGTGGCCGAAGAATAAACAAACAGATTTACAAATTAATCGCATATCTGACGATTACATCGGATAAAATAGAGGAAGTGAAAAATTAAGTCATTGGTATACCTCATTGACGAAAGATAACGAAATCTATTCTATGATTATAATATGAGAAACATACATACATTTCGTTACTTGAAATGTAACAGAATCCACAATGATACAGACATATCTTCATAAATCCAATGGAATGTGATTGTTAGCATTAAGATTAAACCATAACCATAAAGATATTATTATCGTTTGAGAACATTCGGGCACTTAACCTGTGGTCCTAAATATTTTCGTCTGAAAGTATTTTATTTAAACTAGATGTTGTTCATGGGTTTGCCCGCGTGGTAAGCACTATACTGATGAATTGCTGGACTTTTTTTTCAATGAGTTTCCATACTATGTTAGGTTTGATATTCATATGCCTTTGAAATTCTTAAAAAAATTATCATTGAATTTCGTGGCTGTTTGAGTGATTACGACCTATGATTTAATTCTTTTTCTTTTTCTCCCTCTTAGATCAGTTTCTGTAGAATATTCCTTCAGATCGGCGATAGCCTAGTTGGGTGTGGAACGGACTGCCAAGACGAATGTCCGCAGGTTCGAAACCCAATGGCACACACCTCTGACTTCTCTAAAATCATGTGTGTATTCTTTGTGAATTTATCGTTCGCTATAACGGTGAAGGAAAACATCGTGAGGAAACCTGCACATCTGAGAAGTTCTCCATAAGAATTTCGAAGGTGTGTGAAGTCTACCAATCCGCACTAGGCCAGCGTGGTGGACTAAGGCCTCATCCCTCTCAGTAGTAGAGGAGGCCCGTGCTCAGTAGTGGGCAAGTATATAATACAGGGCTGATATTATTATTATTATTATTATTCCTTCAGATCAAGTCTGTAGAATTTCCAACAATTACAATGATTACTGAGAAATGCTCATTTATAGATGCTTCTAATTCAGTGCAGATCCAAGAACATATTTTTTTGTTTATTTGTAAGTAGAAGGTGTCCATCGCTCCGGGCGCGTAAAAAAATTACTGGGAATAAAAACAACATTTTATACTTAGATAATATGTTCATTTTGAAAATAATCTGTGTACCAAAATTCATTCGTTCTGTGTATACTTTTAACTAAAATCCAAACATCATTAAAAACTTTCGTATATATATTAGTAAGATATCTATAGTTCGGAATATTTAACTATAAGATTTCTTTATTAAGGCAAGGTGGCAAGGCAAGTGAATCTCGTTGCACCTAAATCCCCATCAGTTTCTATTTATGATCCCCTTAGAATGTCCAAAAACGCGACTCGTAAATCGATGTCGTTGAATTGACGTCTGTGATTGGTCGAAAGAGCAATGCGTCGGTCACGTGTTAGTCTTTCAACCAATCACAATAAAACGACACGGAGTCATGTATTTTTTACCACATCCAAAGTACACTGGCATTTTTATTCAAATTTATTATTATTTAAGGAAAATTACGTGTAACATAATTTAGTGTTTGTTTTTCCCAAAATGCGGTGAATAGACTTCGAGTGTCGCCGACGCAAATCGTGGGAGTCGGCCGTAATACAGTAAAAATACAAATTTGCATCATGTATTGATATTGAATCATACGTTTTGAAAACAAATATGAAACTAAATAGCAATTATTTAGTTATAAATATTCTATTCTAGATGTTACTCGTTTCGCCCGAAATATATTTCTCGGAATGAATGCCACTACGTACTTTTCTGATTGTAATCTTTAAACGCAATACTTTTTTTTGTGTAGCATAGAATGACAATATGTCACCTGAGCAAGACACACGATTTAACATATTATTTATTTATTGCACTTAATATACAAAAGTATACAGGCAGACTTAATGCCATAGGCATTTTCTACCAGTCAACCTTAGGGAGCGATACATATTAGCGATACGGCTACCCATAAACAGTAACAAATTAATGCATTCAGTGGTTTTCTACTGCGCTCGTGACCCTCTTAGATAATTTTATAATAATATTAGCTCTGTATTATATACTGTCTCAGGGCCTCCTTTACTACTGAGATGGATTATTCTTTAGTCCACCACGCTCACTGACGGACTGGCAGACTTCATATACCCTCAAAAGATTTATAGAGAGGTTCTCAGGTATGCAGGTTACTTCACGGTGTTATGTTCATTGTTAAAGCAAGCGATAATTCAAAAAGAATAATCACATAACTTTTGAAAAGTAAGAGGTGCGTGCTCTTGGATTTTGAACCGGCGGAAATTCGTCGTCATCACTCAACTTTCAACTAGGCTATCGCCGCTTATAGTATACTAGCTTTTGCCCGCGGCTCCGCCCGCGTTATAAAGTTTTTCAGGCTAAAGTTTTCCGTTATAAAAGTAGTAGTTTCCCGGGAGCCTCTCAAACTGTCTCCATACCAAATTTCATCTTAATACGTTGAGTAGTTTTTGAGTTTAACACGTTCAGGCAGACAGATGCAGCGGGGGACTTTTGTTTTTATAATATATTTTTTAGAACTTTTTAAGAGGAATAATCCCGTCATACATCATTGTTGCATAACTTTAACCGTTTACGCAGCGCACGCAACGGAAGCTCTCAAAACTAATAATTTTTCCCCGTTTTTGCAACATGTTTCATTACTGCTCTGCTCCGATTGGTCATAGCGTGATGATATATAGCCTATAGCACTCCAGGAACAAAGGGCTATCCAACACAAAAAGATTTTTTCATTTCGATCTGATAGTTCCTGAGATTAGCCATTACTGCTCCGCTCCTATTGGTCATAGCGTGATGATATATACCCCATAGTACTCCACCAACAAAGAACTATCCAACACAAAAATATTGTTTCAGTTTGAACCGGTAGTTCCTGAGATTAGCCATTACTGCTCCGCTCCTATTGGTCATAGCGTGATGATATATAGCCTATAGCACTACACTAATAAAGAGCTATCCAACACAAAAAGAATTTTTCATTTCGAACCGGTAGTTCCTGAGATTAGTCATTACTGCTCCGCTCCTATTGGTCATAGCGTGATGATATATAGCCTATAGCACTCCACGAACAAAGGGCTATCCAACACAAAAAGAATTTTTCAGTTTGGACCGGTAGTTCCTGAGATTAGCCATTACTGCCCCGCTCCTATTGGGTATAGCGTGATGATATATAGCCTATAGCACTCGACGAACAAAGGGCTATCCAACGCAAAAAGAATTTTTCAATTTGGACTGGTAGTTCCTGAGATTAGCGCGTTCAAACAAACAAATAAACAAACTCTTCAGCTTTATATAATAGTATAGATAAAATACTCTATTTGGTATAATTACATAATATCCAACACTCTGGCAACAATTTCCTTATGACAACAATGTACAATACTGCTTGGTGACATAAATCGACAACTAAGCGCCTATGGATCGCATATACATCTATCATCTATCCTGGTGGGATATTAATTGTATACGCTCAGATAACTACCAGGGTACTAACCTATAGTGTTAGAAGTGCGTCGCGATCTGGGATCAGCCTGTAATTACATCTGGTTTGAAAAAGGCTAGCATGAGTAACTGGTGATGAAACCATCTCTCATCACTAATCACTCTATTTGGACCCCATTTCGCCTACCATCATGTGCATAGGATTTTGCCTGTTTTAAATAATACTGATGTATCGCCTAGTTTCAATTAGAAATCACTTAGTAACGCAGTCGCGTAGCCCCGGGCTGTCTAGGCGGTAAAGTTTATTGCTTTTATACAAGTGTTGTGTCATCACATTAGTCATGCAAAGCATTGCCAACTATGACTTCAGACGACATGTTAAAATGTTAAGTATTACTTTATCCGGATTTAGTTCGATTAACCGAATACTGGGCTAGTAAGTGGACTATTTAGGCAAGCGGAATGTCGGACGTCCGCCTACAAGGTGGACGGACGACCTGGCTAAGGTCGCAGGAAGTCGCTGGATGCATGCCGCTTCTACCAGGTCGACATGGAGATCCTTGGGGGAGGCCTATGTTTAGCAGTGGACTTCCTGTGGCTGAGATGAATGAATGAAAAAAAGTGGACTATTTTAGTATTTTTTTTAACGGTCGCGGCTTTGAGACCCTACTGCATCTGATGGTAAGTGGAGTGCTCTTCTCTGCTTCTGTGAGCCAATATTGACATTTATGACACGGTACAGAGAAGGTCGACGAATTTCTGAATACCTTTACGTCATCCATAACCTGTGAAACGAGTTGCCAGCAAATGTGTACCCTACTCTTTTTTTTTTAAAGTGCCACTGCACCTGTTGGTAAGCGGAGTGGGGTCCAATAGAATGTCGACTGACGAGAGATGATTACCCCTCGACAGTCGACACAATTATACCGGCCTGTTTAACCGGATATACACAGGCTGATCCCGAACCGCAGACTTACGTGGACCACTATGTCGGGGTTTAACACCTTGTACGGTAGCAATCAGGGCGGATATAAAATTTATCCACTAGCAAAACTTCCCCTTGAATTCTTTAAGTGAAACGCGAAGACGTTATCTTTAAACAGTAATGAAATCATATAGGAAATTGTTTAACTGAATTGTGCTCTAGTTCTAACGCAATAAGATTTACGCAATGAGAACCGATAATACCAATACGAAGTCAGATCACGATGACCCAAGTGAAACATCACTCGCGCAGACTTTTAATGAATTTTGTGAATTTTCAAACACTCAGGAATGTGTGTAGGTATCATACTTTTTGGCAAAGCTTTCCTGGTAGGCAACAGTTTGGCTGTGCCTCTGACATTGCAAAGTTTATGGATAGCGGATGCTGTTTATCATCAGGCGGATCGCTTGCTTGTTCGCCTACAAATGTAATAAAAAAATGGCTATCCTGCCCTCACACCCGTCACTCTAACTTCTCTGACCGAGGATCGGCAGCACGCATAACACCGACCGGTGAAGCTCGGCAATTCTTTAAGCACTTATTAATCCTAGCTCGCAACAAATAAAATAGGATAGGGAGGAGTTGGAAATATATCCACTTCCCTCCATAGTATAGAAGACAAAATTACTCAAAAGGTATTTTGAATTTTAATCATAAATATTTACTAGAAAAGCCCGATGTAAAGAACGAAGGATAAACTTGAATGGGTTCTACCATTACAGCTTTAAGATTTGATTCGAATAGTATTCCGGTATGCCTTGCTGAGGTCTTCGATTCCTGGGTCGAGTAAAGTAATATTGCGATTTTATGCTCAGTATCAGCCCGGAGTATTATACCCTGTAAATTTGCAATAGGTTCTCCCCTCATTAAAAGATCAAACTAGACGAAATGCGTGGTAACACTTCTGCCTACCTCTGAAAAAGCAGAAAGACGTGATGTAATGTCAATCACGATTAACATAATCACGTGACCAACTTTTCTTCCACAGGATACTCGTCCTGGTTAGATAAAAAGTTATCATAAAACGGCTTTTAATAATTAGGTCCTTTTTAAATGGATTATCACAGCTTATCCACATCCTAAAAAGGATGTTAAATTAAGGTTATCTTATGACCTTATAACAGTGTTTTTTTTTTGTAAAAGACCAGTGCAGTCTATCAGTCAGTGCATCAGGATCCCAACTTGTGGATGGGATATTAGGGTCTTCTAGTTTAGCGACTGCAGGGGCCCGCAGGAAAGTTAGGAGAGAATATCTGAGAGAGATGTGTGAGGGAAGAATAGGGACCCTCTTAAGATGGGCGGAGCGAAGAAGGACGGGAAATATTCGCCCCTTTTAAACCTCAATGTGAATTCACAACTATGAGGTATACACACTATACTGTGTCTAAGGCCGCGACAAATGTCCGCTAGTGCCTGTGCGAGCATTCATTGGAGATCGAGTGCACAAGAATGGCCTCGGATGAGTGCCAATATCAATGTTAGGTCCTCATTTACACGGATCGACTTTTCTCCCGTTTGGAAGCTAGAATCATAGGCTATTCCTAGTAAATCGATAATATTTTTGTTATCTTTTATTCAATATTCCCGTCTTCAGCCATTAAATCAAGACCATCAAACGCAATTAACTACAAAACTGAGGCAAAAAATAAACTATTGAAAGGCCACATCAGATTTATTTTATATTTGCATAATTTTGGCTAAAAATCCATCGTTCGCAGGTGCAAATTGCTTCGAAAATATTCAAATGCGTCTATTATGTCTTGGCGGATGCTATCATTTTCATCTTTGCCAATATTTTAAAATAATATCTCTTTTCGAAATATATTATTTTTAAAATGCAAATCTTTCATGCGAGATATTTCTAATGTATACCTAATTATTCGGAAGGAGCTGAAAGTCAGCGTTATTGCCATAAATAAATAGGAAGTTAGATGTATGATTCAAACGGTATGCTCCTACATTGTGGTCTCGTAATCCCTCAATCGACACTTAACCTTCACATATCTAGGATAATAGGTCAAAATTGCATTAACATCAATCAAGAAATTAAAAATGCTACTCCAATCATCAATCATATTTATTAGTTCGCTCTACTTTCTAAATATAAATATGACAAATTATGGATGACACTCCGTTACTACAACATGTTACGTTAGGAGAGACCTTGGAAATTTGTCATTAATGTATCGTACATCTCTAGTGATTAATCATCGATAATTGTCGACCTTGCGGCACCTCACTAGCGACAGTGACACCTGGTGACGTCACTATGTCTTGATGCATTTAGCTATTCTTAGCCGTGATTTCTCTTGGACCGATGCCAAAATTCCAGTAAAATGGAAAGTGGATTTTAATAATTGTTGTAAGAGATAAATAAACGGAACAAATACGCTAAATATTTAAATCATATCTGAAAATTCTTGATAGGAATTTATAAAGTATGCCGACGCACTAGACAAGCGTCATGGCGTCTTGGACTAAGGCGTAACCGTTTCAGTAGTAGAAGGTCTTGCCCAACAGTGGGACCTATAGAGTTGGTATAATTATTAATCTAAAAAAAAATCTACGCTGCCTATCCCATTCCAATGTAGTCTACGCATACTTCGAAAAGAAATTGGCATATTTTTTACATAAATCATGTCTTTATCGCCAAAGGGGTAAGCAGAAGTGATGCTAGAGCAGCCACTTTTCATCTGTCTTCACTCCCCATATCGCCATATCAGGAACCAATTCAAAACTCCGGACTGATTATAAGTAGAAAAAGCTTATAATATATCTCATATATTTATATTTAAAGAAAACTAAAAAAGATACATGCTTTTTATTTCTACTGAACAGTCTAAATAAAAATTATTGAAACAGAATTACAATAACACCTGTTGTAATAGTTATACGAAAATAGACCATAATGTCAACGGGCTTTTGATGTAAACATTCGCGTTATAAATAAAGGAATTAACCTGTATTTAAATTATTAAATATATTTTTGTTGTTATGAGCCTATTTACTCGATAGAGGTCATGTTTATTTAAAAATGTTTTTGAATATCACTGAAATAGATTTAATTTTCTTGGATATTATAGGATTGGTGGTATGTTGGTGGTAGGATATATTTTATATCCGCCCGGATAGCGACCACCGTACACAAGGTGCTAAAACCCGCCATAGTGGCCCACGTAAGTGTCGCGGTTCGGGATCAACCAACAAGTCGGCGTAATTGTGTCGACTGCCGAGGGATAATCACGTCTCGTCAGTCGCTGTCTGCCATTCAGATATCAATACCATCTCAAATGATATCTTAAGTCACACCACGACGGATTTTGACAGCTAAGTTTTGTTTAGTAAACAGCGCCGATGCTGACAACACGCGCTCAATCAATAGCTCAAGTTTTGTTTATTAATTACTAGCTGACCCGACAATTGTTCTGTCTAACTATGAATTTGAAGTGCGCATTCTATCAATCGCTGACAATTATTTCAAACAACCGACAGTTATGTAAAATTAAATTAGTGTCGTTAAGTTTTCTTAAATTTTCCAATTTTCCGCGCATTTTTTGATTTTTTTCTTTCATAAGAACCTTCTCCTGACAATAAAAAACACAACGAAAAATAATAGTGAAATCGGTCCAGCCGTTCACGCGTGATGGCGTGACCAAGGGAAATAGGGATTCATTTTTACATATATAGATTAGTCAGTACTTTAAACGTCTACTTAAAATCTACTCAAAAGTGCGATTAGTTTTTTCAATTAGTTCTCATTCACATCCTTTGCCATGCCGGAATAAAAATAAATAAATAACGTCGGGAGAAAACTAAAGTATTAAAACCTCGATAAAATCAGAGAAATAGTTACATTTTTAATTTTAATAAATAAATAAATAGTATTGTTTTGAATGAGAGTGTAAATGTTTCAGAGTGATCCAGTGCTGCTCGATTTTGGACCGTCGTGGCTTTCATTCTCTTATTGTTATATTAAAAATATTTATTTAAGTTTTAACTTTAGCGGAATGCACTCAAGCATTTCCTAGTGGTTTTGTAAACAAGGCCACGCCTGGCGCCACGCAGAACAAATATTTTTTCTTTACCGTTTTATTTGTATGTAATATTTGTCAGTTGTATTCGAGAGTCTAATATTTATCTTAGTGATGTTGAGACCAATATAATCTTTATATTGATATTGCTTTGTATCGGTAGTGCTAAGTTGTGAATCGTGAGGTTCTGAGTTCGGTTCCCCGGTCGAAAATATTTTGTGTGACTTTTTAAATTTGAGAGAGCTTTTTCCGTTGCCTGTTGTAGGGTACTCTTCTTAGAACACATCTTATAGGTACTGGTTGGAATGAGCCTATTTCCAGGAACATGGAAGTGTTTACCAAACCACAATTTTTTATACCTGCACCGCAATGGATCACCCATTGCACCTGATGGTAAGGAGTAGGGTCCAATAGAATCTCGACTAAAGAGAGATGACTGCCTCGTTGACACAATTATGCCGGTCTGTTGAAATCGGACATCACAGGCTGATGCCGGAACGCGACACATGTGGGCCACTATGGCGGGTTTTAACACGTTGTGTGCGGTGGTCGCTATCCGGGCGGATTTAAAATATATCCTACCACCAGCAAATACATTTTGAACCCTATTAGAAAGACAGACAGACCTATATGTAATTATGAGCTGCCGCTAGACAGAGGAAGCGACACGACTTAAATTAGTAATTACGTTATCAATAAAACATTTAACCTTTTCTAAAAGTCAAATCGAAGCCAACCTCAAATATATTTTAATTAACAAATTAGTAAAATCAGAATTGACCGTGGAGTATATTCTGATAAATGTGGCATTTAATTTTATTACCTTGCGAGCTTATGGTAATCCGCCAGGTTATGTACTGATACCAGGCACTTAAACGTGTTTTTTTGTAATCTTTAAGGAGTTTCGTCATATTTACTGGTCTCTCATATGTGAGAGTCCGCCTGGGTAGGTACCACCGCAATGTCTATTACTGAGGTCAAGCAGCAGTGCATAATCACTGTTGAGTTCCGGTTTGAAAGACATTGTAGCCAGTGCAACTTCTGGACATAATAAGACTTAACATCTCATGTCTCAGGATGGCGAGCGCAGTGGAATACCGAAACAATACTTTGTAATTAAAGACATTGGACAGTAGCACAGTAAACAGTAGCACCACCAGGTGCTACACCAAACAATATATTGTAATTAAAGATATTGGATGGTGGTGCTACTGTTTATGGGCGGTTGTATCGCTAACCATTAGGCGAACGGTAAGCTCGTCTGGTCATTCAAAGCAATTAAAAAATATATATTTTTACGACAATGTCGCTCCATATATTCGCTATCAATGGTGTTTCTCACTTCTCATGCTTTAAAATATTTTCTTTAATGACACTGACAATGACAAACTACATACATACATCTATCCCTTAGGGATAAGCAGATTCTGGCATACTTCTCTCGCTTCCTCCACCTTCATCAAACTTTTCATGTATTCTCGCCGATTCAGAGTACTTTGGATTTGGCCTATGCTAAGAAGTCAGATATCTGACATTCGATGGTTTGGTACGGTCGACCCCTACCGGCTCTTCCATCCACATTCGCTTTAATATCATCTTTTTCAGTCTACTACCATCCATCTACTCTGAATGCCCAAACCATCTTAGACAAATCATTTAAAATTTAAACAGAAAGAAAAGAAAAAGTATGGTTGCTAAATTGGCTAGCTTAGGGTTGCTATAGATATTCACGTTTGTTGAAATGTTGCTCATCATGGATTCATAATTTAAAATAAAAATATAGCCTAAAACCTTAAGTAGACGGAGCGAGTTCCTTGCGGCAAGTTTATCGAGGCGAATCTTGCCTAGTCAATGTGTTCAAACGGGGCATTTTTTATATCGTTTCAAATCGCACGTGCGAGAAGAAAAATTGCTCCGTCTACCTGAGGATTAAATCGAAGCATATGTAATAAATATATGACAGATAACGAATAAAATCCTTGAAATTGTAGTTTAATAACAAGCAATAAAATTAAATGCAATAGCGTTGTATTAAAAGATGTTTATTTTTCTTAATATCAAAGAAGCTACATTTGCACAGATGGATATTTAGAAATTGTACTACATATTTAATGGCTCGTAAGTGGGCCACCGTTTGTTTTAGCTTTACTGTTAAAATATGGGTTTATGTTAAATCTGACAACTGCGCAGGCGCAGATATGTTACAAAATGGCGGCGGCGGGCTGTCAATATTTCGTTTTCATGTATTATATGATGAGTGGGTCAAAAATATCGAAAAATATACCTAGATAATATAAATTAACTGTAATCTACGTACAAATAAAAGATGCTAAGGAAAATAAATATGGTCCTATTAACTTAATCTTGCCGATATTTAAAACTGACAGTTGCTTAAACTAAATAAGGGCCACTTACTTTCCCAGTATATAAATTCTGTTATGTATTTTCCGGTATTAAAAGTAGTTTATGTGTTTATCTCGGACATGATCTATCTATATGCCAAATTACATCGAAATCTGTTCAGCGGTTTCCGCGTTTACATAGAAACATCCAATCTTTGCAAATCTTGATATTCGCGAGTTAAAATCTACCAAAATCTCGAAGTCTCACTTCGAGATTTTGGTAGATTCTTCACTTGTCTCAAGCAATTTAAATACCGTATAATAACCGTACAAAGTGCTGCAAAAACTCTACTAAACCGCACCAAACAAATTAACGATGATCCTTGGAGTGTACAATATGGTATACAGACTGCGGTTCTTTCAAAACTTGTCGATCTGGTATTCAATTTAAACAGAGAATTTATGTGCAAAAAATGCAATAAGATTTAAAGGCGCCGTTAGCAGTCTGATACCTAAGATTTAAGACTTTGTATCGGGCTGTGATATTGGGTTTTTCTGTTTAGTGTCAGAGACGGAATTTGTGCCCGATTTGAAGATAGGCTCTCCTATCACACTAGTGGTGGTAGGTCTTTCATATGAGAGTCCGCCTGGGTAGGTACCACCGCAATGTCTATTTCTGCCGTCAAGTAAGTGTGTAGCCACGGTTATGTTCTGGTTTGAAGGACATTGTAGCCAGTGTAGCTACTGGACATAATAAGACTTAATATTTCACGTCTAAGGATAGCGAGCGCAGTGCAATACTAAACAATACTTTGTAATTCAAGATGTTGGATGGTGCTTTTACTGTTTATGGGCGGTCGTATCGCTTACAGTCAGGCGAACGCGTCTCGTCATTCAAAGGAATAAAAAAAAATATCATGAGATGGAACATATATGGCGAAAAGTACCCTGGTTACACCCCTAGGGTAATAAAGACGTGATATTTTTTTTATATTGACTAGACGAGCAAGTCGCTCGGCTCAATCGTCGAAAAACAGCAGTAACACCACCCGAACGTAATTACGAAGCACTGCGTGATGCAATGCCCATGTCACAATGGACCGTGTTCACACTTCACTTTGAAAACTATAAGGGCTCGCGAACATTTCCCATACTTCTCCTCTCCACCTATCCTAAAAGAAGGGTGCTATCCTTCCCCCACCCTGTCCTCTCCTAAATTCCTTCCTAACTCTCCTCCCAACATTCCTCATCGTACTATCAGGAGGGAGTCTACGTATCAAATAGCGGAAATTTGCCCATCAATTCCCACGACACCCCAATTGTAAAACACATTATCCTTTAGACTTATTTGGAGCAAAAAAACATATTTCCTTTGGCTTTTAGATAAAAAAGTTTAACAAAGCTACGGAATACTATGAAATTGTTGACTCTATGCGGGGGTAAAGAGACAGAATACGTTGTAAGAGACATTAGATATCAACTCACATAATATTACCTAATAATAACGCCTACAATGTCCTTCAAACCACACATTAAAGGGCGAAGTACAATATTTTCGATCACAACTAAGGAATCTGTTTGTACAGCCTTGAGCGGACAATTTATAAAAACAATTTATCATTGTGACATCATTTCCTCGTCACTTAAATAAAAATAATCACGTATTGGTAATAATGCGGTAGTGAAATACCCGTCATTCTTATTCGGAATTTTTCCGTCGACGCACAAGAATTCGTATATAAATAAAGTCTGTCTCAATTGTACAGACTTTCTAAAGTTTATGATTCGATGTTTCAATCACGTAAAATAGTATTGGATGTTTCTTCTCAGGGTAAAATTTGACCTGAAGTCTGGAATTATGTCCCGTAAATGGTAAATCGTGGATAACTGTATATCTGAGAAGTTCTCTATAGGAATTTTGAGGGTGTGTTTATCAATCCGCACTAGGCCAGCGTGGTGGACGAAGGCCTAATCCCTCTCAGTAGTAGAGGAGGCCCGGGCAGTGGGACAGTATATAATACAGGGCTGATATTATTATTTTATTATTATATAATTGGTAAATTACAGTAAACTTCGTATTAAAATAGACAAGACTTGATACAGTAGCTAAAAATTTAAAAACAACATTTCACTTTGTTTATGTTTCATACACACACCGACTTTCATTTTCGATGTGGTAGGCAGAGTCGCTACCAGTGCCCTTTTTTTGTGATGCGATAGCAGGCGAGCCTATTACACTTTTCATGCAATTGTTAAAACAATCTAGGCATTTTATAAGTCACTAGCTGTTGTCTGAGGCTGCAATTGCGTGGATTTTATTTCCAGGATGAATATTTTTGCAATTTTTTCGTTAATGCTCCGCTTCTACAAGCCATAGCGTGATGTTATATAATAGCCTTTCTCGATAAATGGGCTATCCAAAACTAAATGAATTTTTTAATTCGATCCAGTAGTACATACATACATAACATCACGCATTTATCCCCGAAGGGGTATGCAGAGGCGCAACTAGGGCACCCACTTTTCGCCAAGTATGTTCCGTCCCATGATGTGATAGGGGGCGAGCCTATCGCCATATCGGGCACAAATTCCAGACTTCGGGCTGATACTGAGCAGAAAAACCCAAATATCACTTTGCCCGACCCGGGATTCGATCCCAGGACCTCAGAGCGCTATTGTACCGGACATGCAATGTAACTACGCCACCGAGGCAGTCAGTCGATCCAGTAGTTCCTGAGATAAACGCGTTCAAATAAACTCTTCAGCTTAATATAACAGTTTAGATTTATTATAGTATAGATTACACTTAACTTCATATGGAGGCTGATGTATCTAATTCAAATCAATTGTAAACTGAGTCAATGTCGATACTCGTCCAAATGATTGACAATGCAAGGTGACGTCAGATAACTTATGGCGCTGTTATACTGACAGGTGCAATGTCATTTTGTGGGAGGTAGTTTATATTCAATAAACATTAGCACTTATACTATGAACACTAAGTACTAAGTTTGAGCACTTTAGTATTACAAAATATAAGTACTAAGTTACTAATAAATGTTGTTTACGATTGTAATAGTTATTAAATATTTTGTTTCGTTTTGTTGAATGACATTTGCCGTCAAAGCAAGCGAGACAAAATATTTGAGTTTATTAGTTAAGTCTAAAGTATAAAAATTAAAAAAAAAATGTATAAATGAGTATTTCTCAAAATAAATGTACGTAACGAAATAGTTTTACGAGATATTATTATTACATATTTTTCCGGCTCACTTGGTTTTCTTTTTTGGTTGTCTTATTACATTCATTAATAACAATTAAAAAGAAAAACAGAAAATTTCGTAACTATATTTCGTCAGAAACTATTTCGTTATGTTATATTTATTTTGAGAAATACTCAAATACGTTATTTGGAAATGTTTTGATTGTTAGAAATGGACGCAGAAACGGATAGTTTGGATGACTTGGCACACAGAATTTAGTTATGGATTAAGATTCTTATTTATTAAAATAGGACGTTAATAAACACTAGTCAATACGGCCTTAAACAAAGGCTTCAGGCAAACGCAAAAAAAAACGACGCGAGGCCCCGGCGGATTCAAAAAAGTATCCCAGTTCTAACAGTTTCGTGGGTAAAATCGCAAAAAAGGTCCTCCAAGGTACCATACGAAGCCTCTGAGTGTGAGACCACGGTTGGCCGATTCGACTCCCCCAAAGATCGCCTCTGACACTAGTATCGGATTGTGTGTAAACATCTTTATCCGATGATTATTTGTGACATGTATTAATCATGCCGGCCTTGACATATTGTGATTTGTTAATGATTCATATTGATTCTGTTATTATCAATGATATTTAATATGGTCAAGTCTGTATCGACTGCCTCTGTGGCGTATTAATTGCGTATAAAGTACGATGGCTCTTAAGTTTCGGGTTCGACTTTTTGTATTCTGTAGCTGACCGCATGCTCAAAAAGATTTGTTGTGCTGTGATAATAGTGGGGCTCAGCTGAAAATCAGTGCTGTTTTATAGCGTATACTGAGCTGGTACCCCTTCTACCACACAACATGCTAGGCATCCGTTGTGTGCCTTGTATTGTTAACTGTGTGTGCGTTTTTTCCTTTTTATACTTTTTTTTTGTTGTATTTATGTATGTGTAGAGAAATAAATGGTTTAAATGTTTTAAATCTTGGGTTAGGTAGATATTGGGTTTTCTCCTCATCAGAGGCTGTAAATTGTTGCTAATATGGCGACAGGGTCGTCCCCTATTATATCACGGGATGCAACGTTCCTGGCGTAAAGGGGGTGACTTGTTGACATTTCTGCTAACCTATTCTAGAATAAAGGCGTGATATGTGTTAGTTGTTATTTTTAGAATTTATAACTGGTGTGTTATCGAGAATATTAAAAAGATTTTGGGAGGGCTTGCTGTAGTTATTAATAACGGTAAATTTGAAGAAGAATGTAAAGTCCTTTATGGTTTTGTAAAATGTTCCCATAGGCTACAGAAATTACTTAAATATCGACCTCCTTAATGAAACATGGAGCTCTTTATTTTAAGTATTTCAATATCTTGTAATAATGCGTCAAAGCCAGCATTGACAAACATTTGTTCAAATATTTGCTTTACTTCATTTTGGCCAATCTAGACGTAGGCACTAAATCGGCCAGTGACCTTAACTTAAAACCTTGGATTTTGTTAGTTGAATAACAAATATTGCGCATTTAAGTGTGTTACTTTATTACTTAATAATGTGGTTTTGGGATTGACTTTTTGTTTCTCTGTTGATAAGATAGATTTTTTTGTAGATATTGTAGTAATATAGCCAATGACTTGATTCAAGACAAGCTTTTCACGCAGGCAAAACCTAGTAGAATACACACAAATCCCTTTTACCATTAACGAAACCAATAATTTAAAATCTCTTTTCTCTGAAGATTCTGTTTTTGATTTTGAATAAAAACTTTCTGCATGCCACACCTTTTTTATGAGCAGAAAGTTATAAAAAGTTGTAAAGTCGACCAGAATCGGATTTAGAATAAATATTTTGGGAAAGATATCAATAAAAAAATACGATTATAATCAACTCTATCGCATATAAATGCACTATAAATGTTCTAATATACATAAAGTTACTTGATACTTACTCAATCGGTACAGGTTTATCAACAAAACAAAATTAATGATGTATGTTTATCATTTTTATAACAAAGATCACTGGTAAACAAAAATTAACAATTGAATCCTTAAAGAACATCTTAAAAATAAATATCACGTTACCTTTCTGTGTCAGTCAATCAAAATCCGAATAAAATAAAAACTAATTCCAAACATGCATTAACTTAAAAAGGTTCTGGGTGGTCACGATGCCCGTGACCGCCCCTGGATCCCAGCCTGCGAACTGACAGGCAATAATTTATTTCGAAAAAACTTTGCAGTTTTTGTTATAGCAAAAATGAAGACAATGGGAAAAAAGAAGATACTTTGGAATGTTTTTCGTTGATTTTATCTGTTTTGCATATCGGGACCATAAAGATAGTTGTCTGTTTGTTTACGTTTGTGATTATGTTAATCAATGACTTGCAAGTCATTTGCCTGTCTATAAAAAGAAATGATATTCAGAAACATAACGGGATATTTTAAAATGCTGAACTGTGCTCGTTACTATAATACAATATGTCTAGTAATACCATTGTGTTGTCCTTTGTACTAAGTTGTCCTTCAATCCATAGTGGCTCCACATAAGTGTCGCGTTCCTGTATCAGTTTGTGTATCAGATTTGAAACAGGCTGGCATAATTGTGTCGACTGGCGAGGGATAATTTTTCGACACTCGATGCTTCATCTGCACTGCACTAATCAGCATGTGCAGTGGAATCACTTGGCCATGTCCATATAAAAAAAAATACTGAAGCTTGCATACTAGTACATGGAAAAACAAAGCATTGATAATCTTGTACTTTTTTGGAGTAAGCTGTAAAAACCTTTAAGAGGTAAACACACTGATATCTATACCCTCATACTTCATTAAAGATACTTGTACTGTATATTACCTAAAGGGTTTTTGGAATAAAATAAATAAATCTTATATCTTATATTATATCCAGAAGCGCATACCCCTTCCACTCCTTAGGTTTGAGAATGGCGTCTATAACATGGATAATTTAAAAAGAGACTTGCATAGCTACTTGAATAAAAATTTAGGAAATATAACGCAGGACTAAATCATAATAATGTTTTAGACAAATAATATATTTTGAAAGGCGAAAGTGATAACAATGCGGGTGTTCACAAACCGCTCACTAATATTATGTAAAACATGTCAAGATTCGTACAAATTATCATAATGTTTGCACGAAATGGATATCCTAAATATTTCGACATTTTATTATGAACATAATGTCTATTATTTTAAAGCTGATGTATGTTTTGGATAAATATTTTAGCAGTAACTACCGAAAAAATGGGACATAGCGTATGTGGCAGAGTAAATTATGCCTTTAGAATTTATTAACTGGACTACACAGAAAGCTCTATCATTGGAAATATTTATTTACTACTAGCTGATTCGACAGACGTTCTGTCTTAACTATGGTTTTGAATGACGAGTTTGCCGTTCGCCTGATGATGAGCGATTGGACCGCCCATAAACAATAGGAACACCATCCAACACCTTGAATTACAAGTATTGTTTGGTACTCCACTGCGCTCGCCATCCTGAGACATGAGCTGTTAGTCTCATTATGTACAGTAGTTACATTGGCTACAATGTCCTTCAAACCAGATACGTAAAATAGATATTGTCGTTAAGTTCTCTTATGTTTTTTAATGTTCCGCTCAACTTCCTTAATTATTTCTTTCATAAGAACCTTCTCCTGACAATAATTAACACAACAATAAAATAATTAGCGAAATTGTTCCATTCGTTCATGCGTGATGCGACCAAAGGAAATAGAGATTCATCTTTATGTATATAGATTAGCAGAGGTTACAATTTCCGTAGTATTGTAATGCTCTTTGGGTTACACTATATTGAATTTATAACAGTAACACCAATTTCTTGTTATTTTTCATCGTTATGGAAACCGCTCAGATACAATATCAGCTAGTAAATTTGATATAATATATAAAACCTTCAACAAAAACTACAGTGTATTTACTGTTAAAAATGTGCAACATTTTGTACGCTTGCAAAATCTTACTAAACCACTGGGTATGGATAATATGTTTGACTTGGCTTGCGTGGGCTTTGGAAGTGTGTGTACTTTATTCCAATCCAATTTGGTTTGGTCGCTTGGTTTTGAACATAAAATAAGCAAATGCTGCACTTGCGTCTACAAAATCCGTGGTCTGAAAAAGGTCGAAGCTTGAAGTTTGTCAATATGGCGCTGGCATGAATAGTAATCGTGACAATAATAACTTAAAACACCTAGCATTAGGTACATAGATATGCCTTCAGCTCTGTTTACTAAAATATGCTTTGTTAGCGTCTGCGCCACATCCTGATGTGTGCGTAGATCGTATGAATTCTCATGATACCTGTTTATAATTTCGTATTTTTTATTAGTATTTATGGCAAAGGAACAAATTCGTACATCTTTGTAATTAATTTATGTTTGCTCTAACCGCGTTGATATTTCCCGGAATAAAATAGGACTCAGATTTTTTCTATATTTGAAGTAGAGTATAAGTATTAATTCAAGACAAAGTTACAGTTATTTTTTGTTAAATTTCATAAGTTAATTTAGCGAGTTCATTTAATTTGTGTTCATAATTAGTAGAATTTCACTAACGTTTATTCCTAAGTCGTTAATCATTTTGTCCAAGAAACAAATGCCCTACAGCCTCATCTTCATTTTAATTAACAGTTTGCAGTTTATAACCTTAGGCGTCAAAATTAATACCCATAAAGTAATTTTTGAACCACATTTATAATGAAAACAACGTGATGTAAGACATTACGTCAATTACTTTATTATTCCTTTCGGAGAGAGTAATTAGAGTATATTTATTTACTGATAGTAGCACTCTCATATGTGAGTAGGTACCACCGTAATGTCTATTTCTGCCGCCAAGCAGCAGTATATAGTCACTGTTGTGTTCCGGTTTGAAGGATATTGTAGCCAGTGTAACTACTGGACATAATAAGACGTAACATCTCATGTCTCAGGATGGCGAGGGCAGTGGAATACCAAATAATACTTTGTAATTCAAGGTGTTGGATGGTGTTTCTACTGTTTACGGGCGGTAGTATCGCTTACCATCAGGTGAACGGCAAGCTCGTCTCGTCATTCAAAGCAATAAAGAAAAAACTAGGTCTCTCGTGTAGCTTAGGATTACCGCGATGTCTTTTTCTGCTGCGAAGCTATGCACATTGTTTTAGCTAAGAACATTATAGCTAGTAAATGGTACTAAATATTTAATTTGGGTCAGGGTGACTACAAGTGCGGTGTGGACTTGAATTTAAAGTTCTGGTTGTTACCATTTATTGATAACACGGATTGAAGTGCCATTTCATTATAAAAGATAATTGTTTGGATTAATTTTAGTTAGTTCAACCATATAAGCATTGCAAGTCCTTTAAATCCATATAATGGCGCTTTAAACTATATTATGAGTAACTATCTAATTCGTAGACAGCCTCAGTGGCGTAGATGTGCTGCATGTGCGGTACGACAGCGCTCTGAGGTCCTGGGTTTGAGTCCCGGGTCGGGAAAAGTGATATTTGGGTTTTTCTGCTCAATATCAGCCCGGAGTCTAGAATTTGTGCCCGATATAGCGATGGGCTTGTCCCCTATCACATCATGGGGCAGAACACATTTGGCGAAAGGTGGGTGCCCTGGTTGCACCTCTGCATACCCCTTCGAGCATGAATGCGTGATGTTGTGTGTATCTAATTCGTAGTGGTGGATAGTAAACTACATTCTCTTTGAAAATGCAAGCTCGTGCCAACAGTTGTAAGATTTAGGTCGTGCATTGTATGACATCAGTTAAACATTTGTTAGTCATCAGAAACTAAAGCTAATTGGTACTAGGAACCCGATGGCATTTCTGGTAGTCAGCAGCGAAAATAGTTGGACGAATAACTTCATATGAAGCTTACGTTTAGTAAAGCTAAGACCTACATGATCTAAATCAAACAACTTTGTCTCCTCCAAGTTATGAGGACTGAGTTACAATCCACGATAAAATAGATCGTGTGTATTTCTCAAAAAAAATAATATATGTAACGAAATAGTTTTTATGAAATATTGTTACGAAATTTTCCGTCTCCCTTTTGTTTTTGTTATTCATAGGTGTTTACCAACATAAAAAATCACAGGGAATATCCAAATTAAATTGAGTTCAGCATTTAAGGCGCGTTGGGGTAAGATCGTAGGAGGTATAACATCGTATAAATCAAATAACTCGTAATTGTGTTATAATTTTTGTTTTCGGACAACACTACCTGCGACCCCATCTTGTACCCTACGTTCCACTAGTTCACATGAGTGAATCCGTCAAGTAAATAATGTTTACGGTGCTAACAAACAGAATATTGGTGTTTTGTCATTCCATGGCAGATCCGGATTAACTCCATGCAAGAATTTGCCTAATTTTAATTGAGTATTTACTGTTTTCAATTAATTTTGTCGGTATATACTATCATAAAGGAAATAAATCTTGTGACTTGTTTATTCAAATTTGTCGAAACACGTATATTCCCTGAGATCCGATCTTTACACATACAATTATTTGTCGTTAAAGAACGGATAAAAATCGTTCGATCTAGCACTTGTAAAATATTGCAAGTTTTTATCAAAATTTATACACGAAAACGTCTAAACTCACTAATTGTGTATTTTTTTTTAGCTCAGATGAATGGTCGATTTGGTTTATTTATTGTTTATTTACACGTGTATGTACTATTTCTTCGAATATTTTTAAAAATATCTACAGTGTCACTCATGTGGGGTATGATCGTATGCCTAGAACTATTAAAAAAACATAGTTCGCTTCTAAAAATATCTTACGAAAAATATATTTTTTTTGAATGGTTATAAATGAATATCTAGATCAGAATATGCTCTTTTTATGGATTTTAGAATCCCTGTATCATAGACGATTTTAGATAGTAGTCCGAACTATGCCTGTGAAGGTCCTATCTTTCTCACACATTTCTAAAAGTATGGTACTTTTTTAAAGCCCTATAAAACGTTGACTAGTATATATAAGGGATTGAAAAAATATATACCATTTAGTATATTTAATAACTTATAGCTAAGTTAATGATTCATTATGATAGCTCCTATAGAATTATTATAAAAAAATAATTCGAGAAGACTGTTTAACACGTCGAAAAAGCGTCCGATTTAACCCCAACGCACCTTATAACTATAATTTAATTAACAAACGGATATTCGGTAACGTTTAACTAATGTGAGTAAGATAGATTAGTCAAATGGGACATTTCTCGGGAAAGTCCCACTATGTTTTCCGGGATAGAAAGTAGTCTACAAGTTAATTCAGGACATGATCGCCTGTGTATCAAATGTCATCCAAATTAATTCAGCATTTCCTGCGTTTCCTTCTAACATCCAAATCTTCATAAACTTGCACATTTATGTTTTATTTATGTTTTTTTGCGGGTTTAAAAAGCCTTTGAATTTCGAACAAAAATGCAAAAGAGCCATGTCAATAAAAGACTATAACAGTGATACTTGCCTTAATTAAGTAAATATTTATGTTTGTAACCGGAATTATTAATGAAATAATAATAATTTGTTAGCCAATCTCATTTATAACAATTTAAAATCAATGTCACTAAGATTAACAAAATGTTTTATAAATATTGAGCTTTTAAAATAAAAATAACGTCCATTTCTATTCTATTTTTAAAAAATACATTTGAACCGCGTTAATCGAGTGCATTCCAAATATTTACCGTTTTGGATTGAAATGTCAATAAGATTAGCAACAGTCAATATTTATAGTGCACTCGTATTACGTGGTCATAAAGTATTTTTAAAAAAGGAATGCACATTTAAAAGATATTCCGAAACGGTTAATTTGAATAAGTATGTAATGGATATTTATTTATTTTTAAAGTTATATTTCGATTCCATTTTTAAAATAAGTAGATGTAGCTACTTTTTATAAGCGCGCTAATCGAGAGCTCTTTAAATATTGACAGTTGAACAATTTTTATTGCCATAGAAGCATGTAGATTATAAAACCTTGAGCAATGTTTCCGCGGATTGAATATTTATTTATTCATTTTTGAAATACCAACGAGTCGGCTCACTGCATTCATAAGTAAGGGCTTGACACGTGGAAATGTACTTCGTGAGAGGCCCAGGAAATTATAAGGAATTTAATTATATTTTTTATTGTTAACAAGATTTCTAGAACTATCAATTTAACTTATACGCCAGGGATGTGAATTTTATTTGTACTGGATTTTTCAGTTGTGTTAAGTTTTCTTTAAATAAATTTTAGAATTAACATAAATAATTATATTTAAGACTACGAATATAAGTAATGATTTAAAAAAAATACCCATTTTTAGTGGTTAGAATATGAATAGATGCATACAATCAAAAACAGTCGTGAGATAAAAGTCTATCGTATGTCTGGAAATTTTGTTCGACATAAAAACACAAATGTTTGTAACAAATTCCAAGGTCTTTCATATGTTTACAAACGAAATACTTTTTTGATAACATCTCTATATGAGATAACGTTAGGTAGGGCTGCCTAGGTACCCAGGATTAGTTAGCTTAGCAGTTAGGTTAGTTTCTATGTATATAAACTTAAGGGTCAAAATTAATAAACTCAGTCTCCAGATCGATCGTAAAAATGGGCCAATCAGAATAAAGTTTGACATGCTTACAGATTACTAATGTTTGGTTTGTTTCATAATTTCTCTTTTAAGCCGATTGGATACAAAATTCACACTCTAATCTATATTTCCAAACAATTGGAATTCAAATTAGTACTATCTTACTTTGCTGTTTAATGCAATAATTGTCAAATAAAATTCATTTGAAACTTGTAAAGGCCAGATCTTGGGATAAATCCGCAGATATCGTCATTTATTTCAGTATGTCCTTGTAAAGGCTTTTAATCTCCGGATCGATCCGAAGATATTGTCGTTTTGTAAAACGGACCAGATCTTGGGATAAATCCGAAGCTATTTATTTAAGTATGTCCTTGTAAAGGCCTTTAATCTCGGGATCGATCCGAAGATATTATCGTTTACTTATTTCCCCCAATTTTTTTATTTTCCCTAACCCTGGATCGAAACTGGAGACCACGTTTTCACTCCCGTTAGGCTATCTATTTACAAATTTCCTAACTTTATCGGACTTAGTTACTGTGATTTATTAGGCATTGATAAGATAGGTGATGTTTACTCGTATGAATGAAATATCCTTTGCAACTGATACCATACTTTTTAACCGACGAAAAATTGAGGTTCTCAATTCAACTCGTATATTTTTATGTTAGATCACTCAAGTGAACGTCGAGGTGATGCAGTGACAACACGAGTCTATTGAGAAGGCTGAAGAGGATAAACCATTCGAGTTAGTTTAATGACCATTCACCGCAACATAATAAAAAAATGCTTAATTCATCACGTAGGCGAAGATTTAGTTGTTATTGTAATTGGTACTAGTACGACTACCGTGCTGAGGTTCTGGGTTCGAATTCCGAGTTGAGCCAAATAATTTTGATTTAATTATAATTGACTAGCTATAGACTGCGGCTTCGCCCGCGAAAAAGATTTTCCGGGAAATAAAGCAACGTATAGCACTCAGGAGTAATGTAACTTATTATTAGTGAAAACAATTTCAAAATCGGTTTATTATCGAGATTATCGCGTTCAAACAAATTTTAATTTCAATTAGTAAGCACTAGTTGTGCTTATAAGTCAAAGTACATGAGAATATTTAATTATCACTTAAATAAAATCCCTTATATAACAAAAGACATGTTATATTGCACATAAAATAAATAAAAGACTACAAAGTAAACAAAGAAGCCAGCTCGAACTGGCAGGAAAGATCCTATGATTAAGCGAATGTCCCACCAGTAAATACCATTCTAAAAACAACTTTATCAACAGCACGTGCGTTGAAGACGCCGAGCACAACACAAGCAAGAAGCAATGTGACGCAGACCCGTGCATCATCAGCGACGACGTGATCTACGGCGTCAACCAGCCTGGAAACTCCTGGCGCGCGTACAACTACTCCCAGTTCGCCGGCAAGAAGTTGAAGGATGGACTCATTTATAAATTGGGTGAGTTTTTAATTAAACACTGAAGCGCTATTGCTTTGTAGCTGATTTGTTCCTGGCTCTTACATATTAGTTTTGTTTTAACATAGGCTGGTAAAGAAACTTGCAAGAAACTTTTTGTACAGACACGGTTAAATTACCCCACGGTATCTAATGGTATTGAAGTGTGGTCCAATAGAATACCGACTGACGAGAGATGATTACCCCTTGACAGTCATTAAAATTATGCCGGCCTGTTGGTACAGGATATACGCAGGTTGATCCCGGAATGTGACACTTACGTGGGCCACTATGGCGGGTTTTAACACCTAGTGTACGGTGGTCGCTATCCGGGTGGATATAAAATATATCCTACCACCAGAAAAATGACGACTAATGAGCAAAATGAAAAAATATTTTATGTAACTTCTATGTCATTGGGCTGCATTTGTCACCCTTTGGCATTAGATAATAAATACGAAAATGCTGTGCCAGCAAAAAATAAAATAAAAGTCCATGATCTTGTTACTAAAAATGCTGTCAATCCTCGAAAGGTCAGTGGTTCCATTTATACAGTCGTTGTTAAGAAACGATCCTAATTTTAATCTTCGATCCGGTTCCGAGTATATCAATCACAATAAGTTTGGTAAGCATGCCAAAAACTTTTTTCTGATTGATCCTTTTTCGCGATGGATTGAAAAGAGAGATCGGGTGTATTTAAAATGGCAGATAGTAACATCAGAAAATAGATTAGTCACGTCTTGACCACACCTAATTCACTCATCATTAATCATATTACGTACGGGAGAAACACAAAAGCACGTCAATTGTCAATTGTGCATTTGTGTCAAAGTTCGACACGATACGTTAGATAATGAGCTTTATTCAACCGTTATAAGGTTAAAGTCAAGTTGTTGTTATCGCAAACGATAAATCAAACTTGACGAAGATCATTAAAATAATCAGAATGTTAGCCAAATACAATATGGCGATGCATGGCTCGTAAATTGTTGTCTGTGGAGAATTTATGTATGATTTACTGGCTACTTAATGTACTTATATATAAAGGGTGTTTTAGAAAGGAGATATTAAATTTACGACATGGAGTAGACTTGAAAGTAATTCATAATATATATATTAATATTATAATGAGGAAAAGGTTTATAGAGCTTAATCTGTGAAACTGCTGAACAGATTTTCAAAATTCTTTTACTCAAAGGAAGCTACATTACTTTTAAGTGATATATGCTTTTTATACAGGGAAAATTATATTTGGAAAAGAAATCGCGGGTTTAATCCAAAGAAGCTACATTACTTAAGGCTTTTTATACCGGGAAAATATCTATTTGGAAAAAAAATCACGATTGTGGAGCCGCGTGTGAAAGCCGCCCCAAAGAGTTAAGCTTTGAAATACATCATTTCAAAATACAGATTTAGACTTTGAAATAATATATTAAAACATCTTCGTATTCTAAGTTTTAGAGGTCCTTATATAACGTTACAATCAGAAATATTTAAAAAACGAAATTATAAAATTGATTTCCGGGTTTACACATCAGACCTCCTTTCTAAAACAATTAACTAAATTGTGCATAACGAAATAAAATAATATTATTTTTTAAACACGATCCTGTATATTAACTGCAATCGATGGATGCCATTACGACCTTTCAATAACTTTATTGGAATCCAAAACGAATAATGGCAGGATGATTATCATAAATAATGGCATTAATACAAAAACAAGCTGAAGATCATATCAGTCAGCAAATTTTTTTTATTTTGTTTATGACGAGACGAGCTTGCCGTTCGCCTGATAGTAAGCGATACGACCGCCCATAAACAGTAGAAACACCATCCAACACCTTGAATTACAAAGTATTGTTTGGTATTCCACTGCGCTTGCGATCCTGGGATATTAGATGTTACCTTAAATTATCTTCAGGAGTTACACTGGCTACAATGTCCTTTAAACGAATCCTGTGTATATCCGGTTCCAACAGGCCGGTATAATTATGTTGACTGCGAAGGGATAATCATCTCTCATATTTACGCGAATGTTAGACATTGAAATTAAACTAATTTTTCGGATTCTATCGCGGTTTTTTGTTTTTTATTTTTCTCCCGACGTTTCAAAGACTTTGCAGCCTTCATGGTCACGGGGGGGACTGAGGTGTTGTTCATCCGCAAAGTCAAAGTTACAATATCTACCTACATTTTACAATTATACAACTTTTTTAAATTTAGACATTGGCGGTCCGATCTACGCAGAATGAACTCACAGTGTCTTGAGGTCTGGCAGCCGGTCTTTTAGGATGAACAACACCTCAGTCCCCCCCGTGACCATGAAGGCTGCAAAGTCTTCGAAACGTCGGGAGAAAAATAAAAAACAAAAAACCGCGATAGAATCCGAAAAATTAGTTTAATTTCAATAATCATCTCTCGTCAGTCGACATTCTAATAGACCCCTTTCCACTTACCATCAGGTGTAGTGGGATTCATTTTGCCGTGCACATATGAGAAACTTCTAAACTGTATTTGATGAAATTTGCTACACAGATAGATCATGCCCTATCTATTAATGGGCATAACATATACGTACCTACTTCTGAATGAATGCGATTGCAATACATCCTAATGATAATTAGATTCTATAGAAATTTTAACATAAAGGAAAGCCGGTAGGAATCTGTTTATATGGATCCTTCGCCACTGGTATCTGTATTAAAATTATAAAGCTGAAGAGTTTGTTTGAACCCAGTCAGAAACTAGAAAACCTATTTTGATTTTGTTTCACTAATAGAAAGCTACATTACTCACGGGTGCTTTTCACTTTTTATACCAGAAAAACTTTTGACTCGGGCGGGGCCGCAGGCAAAAGCTAGTGTTAATACATCATCATCATCAGCCGCAGGATGTCCACTGTTGAACATATGCCTTCCCCAAATATCCAAATCGACCTATTGAAATATATATTATTGATACATAGACTATTTTATATCAGAAAAGGGTTTACGTATTCCGAGCTGCAAGTTCAAGTTAAAATGTATCGCGAAATATTTTAAAGAATTGAGTCGTGACCGGACTTAAATGCGAACAAGAGTTATTGTGCATTTGACAGGAAAGAAAGTATGCATTGAAAGAAATGTTAAAGGTTATTGCATACCTATACCGGTGGAATATGGCGAGAGAATGCTATAATATAAAGCTGAGGAGTTTGTTCGTTTAAACACCCCAATCTCAGGAACTACTGAACTGATTTGAATTAGTTTTCACTGATAGGAAGCTGATGGTAATCCAATAGGTCGATCTGGAAATCTTTGGGAGAGACCCATGTTCAGTAGTGGACATCCTGCGGCTGATGATGATTCAGTCGACGCAATCATGCCGGCTTGTTGCAATTGGATATACAGTCTCTTTGCTATATTTTATCTTTTTTGAACCTGGACATTTTAAGTGTTTTTAACCATGATTTCCGGAAAAATTTGCCTCCAGTCAAATGTCCTGTTTTGAATATTATTTCATTTGCAGCTTAAAAAAATATGAGTAATTTATTTATGCAGAACATAATTAATTTAGCAAATTCAAAATTTAAGTATCGAAATATTGAATAGCATTATTATTGTTTTATAATATTTAATATTATCGGCTTAATTCGAAAAGCTCAAGTGATGCTTTTGACGAAGTAAACTTGTTAATGTAATATATTAAAAAATATTAATTAAAATATATTTAGGTAAATATAGTTGAATTTGATGACTGAACCATCTTTCTTTATATCAAAGACAGCATTATACATATATTTTTAATAAAAATATTCATTTATCCATCGAAAAATGCCTAAACGGAGATACAAGCTTTTCGATTTAAGACGAAGATATGCGACGTCCTGCCTGAGCCATAGGTGTGCGATAACCATTAAGGACTAAACAATTGTAAGATAGAAATGAAAGTGTCCATTCAAGTAATGCGGACAACAGCACTTTATAGATGAAGTGAATTTGTTCTGATTCACAAAATCACAATGCGCGAACGTTCTTGTTTAGAGCCTATTGTAGTCAATTACTGGGTATTGTAAGGCATCTAGCCTCAAGTTGACGGACGTAGTTTAATGCTCAGAATTTTGTATTACAAAATTGTCGATGTTGCTTAAGGCTAGTGAATTTTGCCTAAGTTCTAAGAATATATAGAGCGGGCATTGGGAAGAAAGTCATACAAAAATATTGCGCTCATGCACTAAATCCACCGTGAAATAGCAAAACGGCAATGTAAAATATTTTAGGTTTTCCATATCATAATTTGCACTTTTTAATGCGCATATTGGCTTATTTTAGTTAATGTTATTTTTGTATCTATATCTACATATAAATACGCTATGATATCTTGTCACATGGACATTTCAAATAAGACAACGACTTATTACCAATGGGTAATAACTTTTGGAGCAAAAATGTGATCCTGATGTTCGATCTATAACTAATTATACATTTTAATTTCTTTGGCTACATTGTATTCGCCTTGAAAATTCTTACTGGCCCCTCTTCATTGTGTTTTCGAGTAAACAAAGAAACAAAACATGTAGGTAACCTATCTAGAAATGAAACCATGTGTTCAAACATTTATAAATTTTAAGAAATCTTTATTATTCAAGTGTATGTACATTTGTTTGCTTTCGTGTATTGTTTTGTACGTAGGTGTAAGCTGGTCTGGGTTCGAGGCAAGTTTGATAAGAGACCTTGCCTGGAGACTTTAAATACTAGAAGGTTTAGGCTTACTGACGGTAGGTTATGTAATTATGCGAGTTCACCTGGGTAGGTCTATTTCTGCCGCCAAGCAGCAATATGCAATCACTTTTGTGTTTCGGTTTGAAGGACATTGTAGCCAGTGTAACTATTAAACGTGCTGTTGACATATTTGAAACGCGAAAAAGCCTTGGTGTCATCTTCAAGCGGCTGGGAATATCGACTAGAGTTCAGAATAATAGCCAACGTCGACTAGATTTGTTAACTCACAAACGAAAACGCGTCCATTTGGAACGCTTTCAGCAGTGGCTTAACAATAGAATGGCAGGGCAGGTGAAACATCACCAGCCTCGGCTCGAGGAAGCCTCTAGTCAGGACGACAACTGTTCAGAAGAGTCCTAAAAGAGAAACATTTTGGATTTTGGCAAGTTAAAAAAAGATCGTCGGAAAAAGATTTTTTATACAGATTTTTTAAGTTCAGATCCTCTGGTTAATTTGACTTTACGGTGTACTAAAGCCTTTGGTCCTCAATAACCGCGTATACAAAACAAATTCGATTCGCTTCGGCATTCTTGCTACTCTAGTCAACGTCAGGTATTATATTTACGCCTTTCACACGCCGTCTAGACATAGAAAGCGACTGAAGGAAACACACTAGAATTTATTAGATACATATTTTACTTTCAATGCACTGACACAGTTATGGCTCACGATTTGATCTTCACCCAACTGCACGGAGGAAGAGTAATATTTTGGTTTGGGTTTTGGGCCTGGGTGTGTGTTTGTGTTTATTAGGTATTATGTAGCATTAAAAAGTGTGTATTATTGACTTGAAAAAGGACTGGATTTATGAAGACTCGAATTCGAAACCCATGTCAAATAATTTGTATTTTTCTAAGAGGATTTGCTTGGGTTTGCTGAGGAAGTTGACGTCAGGCAGGCGGCAATAAATAAAAGCTTGAGATATTGCACTAAACTCAATAACTAGATAAAGACCAAATAAATTATTCTTCAATCATAGCAAATTATAAATGTCTAGAGTGCCTTTAAGTTTGCAGCAGACAGCGCGGCACTTAGCAGGCACTTTAAAGCGCACTTACTTATTTATATATATCATTTCCTACCATTTGTTATCAGCTTATCCACTTTCGTAGACTATACATATTTTCCCTGAAAACTAGACATTTAAACAACGAAAACCCCATCCAAATCAAATTAGTAGTTTTAGAGAAATTTGCGGACATAAATATGGGCGGATATAGAACGTTTTTTAAAGTCGTTTAAAACAGCTGAATGGTTTTCCAGGAACCTTCCCGCTGAGTCGAGAGACGAAACGCATGAATCCAATACGTTACGACAAGGATATCCACTACGACTCACACTTCGACTCGCGAGTCCGCTGGCCGCTGTTCATCTCTCCGATCCTGGACCAGGGCTGGTGCGGCTCCGACTGGGCCGTATCTATCGCTAGCATTGCTTCTGACAGGTAAGGAAGTTCTGGAACATTTTTTTTTTATTTATACACTTTCCCCCTTATTCATAGACGTTTTTTATCTAAGGACAGAGTAAAGCTGTGATAACAACTCTGTTTCTCTTACTAATAAATAAATAAATAAATAAGCCTTTATTTCTACTACTTAAATACATTTCATAGGACTTAATATACTTTACATTATTGTTACACCTTCACGTAGTAGTCGCCCCCTCGGCGTAGGCCTCCCCCATCGACTTCCACAGCTTCCTATCTCTTGCTTTCGTCATCCAGTCTGGTCCTGCTAACTTCAAGAAAATATCTTTCCATCTCCTCATTGGGCGCCTCTACCTCTCGTATTATTTCGTGGTATCCATTCCGTTATAATTTTTGCCCATCTATTATTTGCCATCCTACAAATATGTCCTGCCCATTTCCACTTTAAAGATCGTATTACTTTTATCACACTAATTAGTTTGGTTTTTTCTCGTATAGTTGTATTGTTGATTTTTTCTTTTTGTTTTATTCCCAACATACTTCTTTCCATTTTTCTTTGGCAGATAGCTAGTCTATTTTCATGTTCTTTCTTTAGTGACCAGGTTTGGCAACCATATGTCAAGCATGGCAGTATTGTTATCTCATATAGCTTTTTCTTTGTACATATATTTATTTGTTTTTTTTTTTCATTATTTCTTTCATGCTCCAATATTTCTTCCATGCCGTAGCTATTCTCCTTTGTATCTCATTGTTGGTATAGTTCTTAAATGAGACTACTTGTCCGAGGTACACGTATTCGTCAACATATTCTATGCTTTCGCCCTTTACGGTTACAGTGTTTCTAATACCATTTGTAAGAATTTTAGTTTCTCTTACTAGCAAGCACAAAAATAACCGCGGATGCATATTTTTATCATTTCAAGTTCGTTAAGGAACTTGTTTCGCGCGAAGTTCTCACCGTGAGACGAGATCGGATGACACAGGGAACGCCCAATGAAACTTAATCCATTCAGGAACTGCTTAGGGTTGCCACCTCAACACCCGACTGCACAAAAGACGGGTAAAGTTTATCAAGTTTGATTTCTTATGTTCACGCGTATTTTATCGGTTTTTATATTTTAATCTTCTCTCTACTTTTCGAAGACTGCAGCCTTCGTGATCAAGGTGGTGTGGACTCAAGTAGACTATTTTATCAAGTAGTAAAATGAAGTTTAAGTTTCTTAAATGCTCAGGAATTGCTTGAAGTTGGTACCTTCATTATAATCAGCGAATCGCAAGAAATGTTGGTAAAGTCTAGTAAAACTCTTCAATTCTTAGTAATTGAATAGGGTTGCTACTTTGGTCCAACGACGCGGAAAGTAGGTAATATCTTTTGTATATTAACAACAAAGAGCCTGTAAAACAATGTGCTAATATAAACATCTTAGCTGTAAAAGTACAAATATATGAAGTTAGCTTGTTCTCCTTCTCAAATCTCCAGTCTATACTTTATTATTGACTGCTTTATTGATTAACTCAAGTTAGACCTTAGTGCATCAGACAGGCCTGGGCGTTTGCAGACATCATACCTCTTTTCTGTGAAACTCTTAGTTTTGTAGGTATCCTCACGATGTTGTCACACGGAGGTAACTTCTAAATAATTAAATGTATGCCTTAAGTTTAAATACGTACTTAAGTTACAATGGTTTATACCCTTCAGACTTTCGTTGTTTACAAACCCTTTTAAAAGTCTATAGATAAAAGAAAAAGCACCAACCCTAAACCAGCTCAGGTAGCAACAACGGAGAAACACTCGACCCGCGGCTGTGTTATTTTTAGCGTTACTTGACATTCCCGACTCAAGAGCTTGTTGCAACCAACTCGGCGGGCGCTGTTTATTGCAGGTTAAAATGTTCTATTGAATAGAGTACATTAGTTATGTTTTTAATGAATGGCGTTTATTACGCTATCTCGTATGAGAGTAGAGGTGTAAATGTAATGTATATTTTTGCGGCGAAGCAATATTATGCATGTTTTGTCAGTTAATAGGCATTGTGAGACAACTAAAGTCTCTGGGTAAAGCGCAGTGGAATATGGTTGTTATGGGTAGTCGACGAGTCGCGAGCAGGGCTCCAAGATACCTTCCTACAATGCCGTCGTGCGTATGCAAGTTGGATAGGGTATGTCGGATTACCGACTAAAAACTCATGGTGGTCTCTATTAGTATTTTAGAACGACATCGGGACCTTTAACCGAACACGCCGAAGCTATTCCAGTGCTATACATTTTAGCCATAACTCAGAGGTTCATTATGGAGTCCCGTGAGAATAAGTTAGCAATAGACTTATAGATAGGATATGTCATTCCCATATTTTTTTGTCTTTCCTAAAAGCTTTTTGGATAGGGTTTGCTCATCTCATTCATTTATAAATAAAACTCTTCTAATATATGATTTTATGTTTACAAGGTATCTTGTATGAAAAGTTATGAGGTACGAATGTGATACTATTTTCGCTATTTTCTTCTATAAACAAACCACGACGATCAAAGAATGCAAATTTCTTGATCAAGTTTTTGCAGCCTTGTTATAGTAACTAAAAGTAACAAAAAACATCTTGATTATAGATTCGCAATTCAATCAAACGGTGCTGAGAAAAGGTTGCTGAGTGCCCAGACTCTGCTCTCGTGTAATAGAAGACAACAGCGAGGATGCCACGGAGGTAACATTGACGTGGCCTGGAACTTCGCCAGGGAACATGGGTAAGTTTCTAACCCATCCTAACCTAACCGTCATGGCAGTAACCAATCATCTTTTGACAATCTTGGGGGATAATTCTCACTAAGGAGACGTTTGACAGGTGACTCTGGAAATATTTAGGGGAGGTCTATTCAGTAGTGGACTTCATGGTACTGGTGACGAAACTAGCATTTTTGTTGTAGACACTTCGCCTCTGGACGAGGCCTAAAAATAACGAATTTGTACAACAGCCACCATTTTATCTAAATGGTGGCTGTTGTATAAATATACTAAAGAGTTTATTTCCTGTTTGAACACGCTAATCTGTGCAACTACTCTAGTTTTGACTGCATTAAAACTTGTCACCATAATTTATAGCCTATTTTTAATTATTTTTTTCAGTTTAGTGGAAGCCGATTGCTTCCCCTACAAGGGCGCTCTGACCTCCTGTCCATACAGGCCTTCGGGTAATCTCTTGAGTGACGGATGCCCTCCTGCTCTTCCTCAACGCACATCCCGCTACAAGGTCGGACCTCCCGGCAGGCTAAAGACCGAAGAAGACATCATGTATGATATCATGACATCAGGACCCGTGCATGGTAAGTGAAAAATGAGTATTAAAAGTGAAAAATGAGTATAGAGTTTTAAAAACGAGTTTCCTAGGTTGTAGTTCCAGGGGAGCCAGGGGAGGGCAGCTGCCCCCTCTCCCTGGATTCCACACGAGTACATACATCCGTATGAGCGAATGGAATTATTGGCACTATCTAGATGATATTTCCACTTAGCGTCCCCGAAACAAAACTAGAGACTTGCCCCCATTTCATTGCGGTATAACATGAGTTGAGAGACTTCGATTCCCGCGTGAGGAAAGATTGAAAATGTACCTACTGGATGTTGCTGTATCAGCCCAGAGGCTAATATTGTGCCCTGTACATGGCTCTGTCACCCTCTATTACAAAGGAAATAACATAGCTGGTGAAATGAGTATTATACAACCTCTGCTCATCTCTCAATATGAAAAGCCATAATGCTAACATTAGCTAGTACGTTTCCAGCATTAGTGAAAAATAATATAGAGCCACATTTATTTGTTTATAAAATCAGAGTACGGTGTCATTACATTCGAGTGCGTTATCGTTAAGAAGGATTCTTTTATCTGGCCTTAAGCAAATACTAGTGCTCCATTTGATAGTGTTTTATGCCTTATGATATGCCGCTAAGGTTTTCTGAAGATCATTGGTAGATAAAAAAAATTATGAAAAACATAATGTAACTATAATATCGTAGCCATCTCATAAAATAGATCTTAATATTAGTTATTATTAGTTTGTAATTTAAGTATTCTATATATTGTTATTGAAATTGCTTAAACACGGCACACCCGTCCAAAATGTTAGTGTAGAATGTTTTGCTAAATCTGACTGTGGTATTCTTTTGTTTTGGAAATAAATTATTATTATTATTATATTACGTAGTATCACGCCTCTATACTATACTGGTAGACAGAAATTACAAATTGTACTTTGCCAGACTATGATTAGATAATTATAATAACAATGATTGAATTGAATAAACAGATTTGTGCAGAAAATGACCATTTACCACCATCGAGTACAATAGTACAATCCTAACGGTAAAATAATGTGTAGAACTCAATACTAAACGAAATTGATGACTAATTGTTTCCATTTGTTTTAGCTATAATGACTGTGTACCAAGATTTCTTCCATTACCGCGACGGCGTGTACCGGCACACGACGCACGGCGACAACCAGTTGCAAGGCCTGCACAGCGTCAAGATTGTAGGCTGGGGTGAGGAACGCGGCGACAAATATTGGGTGAGTTGATATTATACCATAGAGCAGAAGTAGGTAACACGAGGTCCAAGAACGTTCTGCTTACGGTCTGTAATTGTTTTTTTTTATAAAGCTTAAACATCTAAATAAATGTATGCAGTCTTACTTATAAAAATTTCGTAAAGCTATGCTTAGTTAAAACAAATTTACTCGATCAGCTGTAAGTCAAAACCGGCCATCTTGCCTCTTAATAAGGTTGAAACTAGGAAATCGATGATGTTTTTGACAGCTATTTAAGTAATTCTTAACCATCTCTTAACAAGTTTATAACAATAGTGAAGGTTTTATACAATCCCTTTCGTATTTTATGAAAAATAATATAATTATCAGAACGATTTGCAGCATTTTTGCATATTAGTACCGATATATTGTCGGATTCCCTTTCAAAAAATTTCATCCCTCGCTATATAAACAAAAAACTTATTTAACTGCAAGTTTTAAAAAAATTTTAGTGTCATTGCTATTTTTTTTTCTCAGGCGACCTCAATCAATTGCATTAAAAAAAATTCTAATTCACAGATCGTAGCAAACAGCTGGGGTACCGCTTGGGGTTTGAACGGGTACTTCCACATCGCGCGGGGTTCCAACGAGTCCGGCATCGAGTCGTTCGTGGTCACCGTCCTCACTGACGTCACGGAGGCCTACCAGCGCAAATAACATCGCGCTCACCTCATCACGCCACTTTGTGTTACCACCAAGGTGGTGAACACGCGGCGCGGTGTTGTGCTGTTGAATGTTACGAGGGATTTTGGGTAGGGACTGGGTTAGGGTTGCCATTGAAGGAATTAGGGTTGCCGTTTATCTGGAGTAGGAATTGAGTTAGGGTTGCATCTGCCATATAACATGTATTGGTACATGATTTAGGAGATATATCTTTGACGTCCTGGTTAATATGTTAAACAAAATGTTTCGATTTCTAATTTTAAATGTTTGTCTTCCGGAATTTACGGCAACCCTAGATTAAGTAAATGTGTTCAGTCTTTCTGTACTAGTAAAAGTTAATAAATTTGTGCTAATTTTGTCAACTGTCTAGTGATTAATAACTTAAACAGGCATGCATACTTAAATAGATCCAAATTATACTCCTGATTTAGTGTACTTAAAAATACAAACTTCTAGAAATCACCATTTGCACGTCCCATTTTTAGGTTATGTACCAAACGTCAAAATGGCGGGAAGTAACCATAGATAGTATAAATAGTTCTTACTCCCAAAATCCCTAAACATCGACAAACGACATTATTGTTGATTCGTTACTTTAGGATACGATCTCTGACCGATTAATTTAAGAAAATTATTTTTTTTATACATTAGCATAAAACATCACTGATTAAAACTTAATTCGACATATCGCTGCTAAAAATCAAAACAAAAAATAGTCATAAAATAATATTTATTGTACAGTATTTAGTACATTAATATTTTTTGTGTGAATCTAACTGCCATTACCAAGTATAACAAAAACAAAAAAATAATAATTTAAACAATTATAACTAGTCTTAGGACATTTTAAAATGTAAATTTAAGTAACTTAGACAATATAAAGTACTTAGAGGTCAACAAAAGTTGGTTATTTAAAGGGCACTGTATTCGAAAGTTATTTTAAGGCTTCGACCACACTAAAGCTACTTGTCTATGCCCAATAATTATGATTTACAATTTCCAACTGTCAAACAAACGTCAAATGTCAAATTCTTATTCATGATATTACGGTGCGTTAAGACGTTACCCACGCTTCGTCTCGAGTCGATGGTATTGGACTAGTGCATTCGCCACATTGCAGTGAGCAGAGAATTTGGCAAAAAATACACGACTCCTTGTCTTTATTGTGATTGGTTGAAAGACTAACCCGTGACTGACGCATCGGTCTCTCGACCAATCACAAACGTTACAATTAAACGACATCGATTTAAATCGCGTGGTTTTGGATATCCTAAGGGCGCACATCATAGCTTACATTTTCATCTACGCCAAATACCAAGTTATTGTTGACCTATAATACATTAAATAGTTTACTCTTGTTTATAAAGATATTTTCTCTGATTATAAAAACTTAATGTCAGTTATACATTTCTAGACTATAAATTAAGGTTCGTTTCACACTATGTTAGTTTCATATGGGATAGTAAAGAACATAATATCGATTCAAATTGTTACTAGCGTTATATCTGTTTTAGAATTTTCAAAAATGGAACTGCGATTTATGAATTACTGTTGGAAGTGTCAGTTGTTAAAAAAATGCATTTAATTCCGAACTGTCAACACATCAACTAGCATAGTGTGTAAACGAAATTGACCGAAGTCAGTATATTCAGTGATAAAGGAATGCAAAGTTTCAATTTTAGTCTTTATTCATAAGATATTAAGATATAAAGCGGGTATTGCTTAAAATCTATTTTTTTAAATTCATCTTTACCAAAAAATTTTAATGCCTATCTATTTTCGATATTGAATTCAGGGTATTTAATTAGATCTAAAATGCAAAGATTTTAAGCTCTACTCGTAGTTTTAAGGTTAAATAGTGTAATAAAAAAGAAAATATTTTTGACATGTTAAAAATTAAAAACATGGTCTCAAAGGCCAATTAATTTGGTTAAAAAATTAGTACAAAATTTTGAGTCGTGTTGAGTGTTACATTTTGGCGCCATTTAAGCCTTTATCATATAACATTGATTAGCTACTGTATCCAATATGGTAACTTAGTATTTATTTTGTATTAGTACTTACAAATGTAACATAAGTACTTTAAATAAATATAAAATTATATAAATGTGTTTTATTTGATTTAAAACCATTGCATTTATTACAAACAGCCTCAAAAATATTTGGACGAATTAAAAAGTTCAAACATACATATTAGAATATCTTTTTGGGATTTAAAATACACTAAACCCTGCAAAAAGGGCGCAAATATAGGCGATTTGGAGTGTCCTAATTTGTGCACCTATTTTTCTGACTGACTGTACATTATGAACAATTAATTGTAGAGTATTTTTTTATACTGCCTCGGTGGCGTAGTTGTATTGCACGTCCGGTACAATAGCGCTCTGAGGTCCTGGGTTCGAATCCCGGGTCGGGCAAAGTGATATTTGGGTTTTTCAGCTCAGTATCAGTCCGGAGTCTGGAATTTGTGCCCGATATGGCGATAGGTTCGCCCCCTATCACATCATGGGACGGAACATACTTGGCGAAAAGTGGGTGCCCTAGTTGCGCCTCTGCATACCCCTTCGGGGATAAAATGCGTGATGTTATGTATGTATGTATTTTTTTATGGAATACGAAAAATTGCAATACATTATTGTGCACATTTATACTAATCTATAGTAGGTCCACCCACAGTAGGCTTGAAGTTAGCCACACAGCGCCTTCTACACAATATATCGGCGCCCGCTAATCTCTAGAAACAATAACTATGTAGACACTTGTCACTAACTTCATGCCTTCCACGACTGCAACCATACTAATAGCCAAAAGCGGGGAATTCCTCCACCTATAGACAACTGACGTATGTCACTGTATCTGTCATATTTTTTGACATAACAATGATTTAAATTATGCTCCAAATTTAAATATTCTTAGTGAATTTATTTGACTACTCAACAAGTAATTTTTTATATTAAGCCCTCGATAGCCATCTAGATAGCATGAGTATGTCATTTTTAAATGTCAAACTGGCATTTTCAGTCAAACAGTTAAGGGCCTTTAATATTTAAACACCACTAAATAAAAACTTTACGAATGATAAAATATATCTTATTACATAAAACCAATAATGACTAATTATGTAGAGTCTTACCAACACATTTTTCCTTTTTTGTTGTCCATGTTTATTAATTCCTTCAGTACTAGCTGCTAGCCGGCTTGCTTTGACTTGCCGCTGTGCTCGCCGCTCTGTTTTTAGCTGCCTTCTCCACATTAGCTGCTCTTGTCTGGCAAAAGTGGAATTATTAATGACATAAGACTATATGGGCGCCGGGAGAGGGGTGCAAGTAGGTGCACGTACACCCCCCTGCCCAGAAAGAAACCACAAAAAATATAAGTCACTGAATAAATCTGCAACAATGGGCACTATCGAACACAGAGGTTTTTTTTATGATGAAGCATTTTTAAAAACCCGTGCGATTTTAATTTGAAAATAAAATTAATGATATTGTGTGGTATAGTGCGTAGGTGCAGATGCACCTCCCTAAAACTAAATTTGACGGCGCCCATGTAAGACTATCAAATGAAATGGGTTAATTAATAGTGATTATGGAGGTCTGTGTCAAGGTAATTGCTAGTATTTGAACATACAGGATCATTTGGACAATGCGTTAATAAATGAAACCGCTTTTCTTACACCTCTGCGAACACTGTGCTGAATCATCAATTTTGATATTTTTATGATGTATAAGTATACAGTTTCATTTAACGCAATGTCAAAATAAAAATTGATATAAAAAACTCACTTGTAAAGACTGCACGCGTTTATGAATTTGCATCATTGAGCTGGATAACGCCATTAATCTTTCTCTGTTTGTAGCAATATCTGCAAGCTGTACAAAAGAAAATATAATTGTTTACCTACACATATATTTATAACTTATATCCCTGAATGGTTAGGTTAACTTTTCGCCGTGTGTATTCCGTCCCATGATGCGACAGAGGGCGCGCCTATCGCTGTATCGAACGCAAAGTCCAGACTCTGAGCTGATATTGAATATAAGAATCAAACCTTGAACAACCTAGTGATCGATCCTGATAATTTTATTACAGCAAGCAGCAGTAAGATTGTGCTTCTGGTATTGCTGACCTCTATGGGCGATGGTGATCACTTACCATCAGGTGGGCCATTAGTTTATATGCCTTAGGCGGCAATAAAAAAATATAGAGTGAACTTGCTATAGTATAGCAAGTTTACTCTATATTTTTATAGCTATAGCTAAACAGTAGTTTAGCTATGATAAAAGAAATATCTGGAAGTGCAAATGAAGTTTGTATACTTATTTAAGTATTTCTTAAAATAAACATGTATTTAAACAAAATTGTTTTTAAGAAATGGTATATAATACAATATATTGATTCTATATAATATTATTTGATAAAATGAATGTATTAAGACAAACAAAAAAGGCAAATGAGATATGAAATTTCATAATATTTTCAACAAGTATTTTTTTTTCGTTCATTTATTTTGAGAAATACTCATTTACTTCTCTTTTTGTAAGTTCCACATCCAATATTCTCTTAAACCTCTGTAATTAATATTTGTGTCAGGTTACTTATTAAAAAATGTTACCAATGCATCAAGCATAGCATCATTCTGTATGTTCTCCATCTTCTGTCTTTCAGATGTAATCATACTGTGAACTGCTTCTTGCTTCTCTCTGCAAAATGTTTTATTACATATTGTTAGTACAACCACCATATTAAGATATCCAGTTCGAATTTTGGGTTGGGCAGGGCGATAATGAGTTTTTTTTAGTTTAATATCAACCAGTCTAGAATTGTGTGCAGTAAGTGGCAATCGAATCTCCTCCTATATTCAACCTAATATACCTGGAGAAATATAGGTGTCTTACACCTCTTCCTACCTCTGAAAAGAGCTGGGGAGAGAGGGGGGGATGAATGATGTATCAAAAAGCAGAACCATGTCACCTCCTAACCCTATGTGACAACGGCAAATTCACAACTTAGAAATATATTGAAATTTTGTGAACTCATTTGGAGTAAAAAAAACAAAAGGGAAAAGGCATTATGCTATAAATGTACATATTGTAAGTTACTGTAATGTTAACTATAGTGATAATTTCTTCTTTAGCATGATGTCACATAGAGTATTTAAGGTTCTTGAACTACAAATTTAAGAGAGCGTACAACAGTGTAGGTAATAAGCTTACGAAAATCACCTGAAATATATTAACTTTGTAATACTTAGCTCTTGAAATTAAGCAACTAAACATACATAAATTATTGTTTTTATTATAAACTATAGGTATAGGTATAGGTTCTCAACCACAAGATCAGGACTTTGTGGGATAGATTCTGAGTTTGCATACAAATTTAGTGTATTTATGAATGTAATATGAAGTATACACTTCTTTAGACGAAATTCGTGAGCCATAGATTTATTATCATAATAACAACCCTGTACTATACGCCGACCTACTGTTGGACACGGGCGATATTTAATATTTAAATAACAAACTCTCTTGACGAGTGAAAATATAACCCCTATTATTACTGAAAAGGTGCACAGCAGTGAAAAATACAGTGCTGATATATTTTGTGATAATGTACGAAAAGTAGTTACTCACGTTAATTCTTTTAAATGTGTATTTATTGTTGTAAGCGGTGGTTCGTACAGCTCTAGTAAACCTTTAGCCAACAACTTGACGGTCTTTGCATCCTCTTCATTGGTAGGGGTTGTGCTAAAAACATTTTATGTATAAATTCAATAAGATCGTGATGTTTTATCAGTCAGCCACCGAACGAATATAATAGTAACAATATAACTAGTACTCAGATCTGTTACCTTTCCATTGTATTTTTTTGTCCACTGTTCTAAATACAGAATAACTGCACCATATATTTTTTTTATTCTTTGCTTTATGCAGTTTGGTAGTTTCACCTGAACAATGTCAACAAACGGTAGTTTGACATCTGTCATATGATTCAGATTTCAGTTTTTGGGATGACATTCTAGATGATAATAATGATATGCGTATCTGCTTTTCATTTTTAATAAAAATACAATAAATGAATTCTTGTGTAATCATTTTTATTTCGTCTTTATGATATAAGATTTAAATACATATGTCTTAAATTTATTAAATTACAAGGAGTCCAACAAGTGTGATTGAATGCGAATGCCTTAGGCGAATGCAATAAATTGTGTGTCAATGACAAACGGAACGTAATTTTTTTATGGCCGCCGGATTCCCTTGCTTGTTTTGACGTTCTTTGATCTTTCATTTCATTTTTCTGTAAAACGAGAGGGGGATTTTCTTGTTAGCCGCCGAAAACCGTGCGCGAACGACGCCGCCGTTTGTTTTTCAACTGTGAAATTAAACTATCAATCTGGAAGTTTTACAAGTGCCGAGGGAGGAGGGCGACATGACGTCCGAAGCGCGGAGACGGGATCAAGACGATTCCGGCGAATACTCGGACGCATCGCAAGATATCGAGCACAATAACTCTTTGAATGTGAGTTTTGACCAGGCGGCCACGGTGGCCGGTACTTTCGTTTTGAAGCCAGTATTACGACACTTTCTCCCGCGTTCTCGCGTGACGGAATTCACATTTCTTTTCATTATATTGAGGTCACGAGTGTCCACCACTCACTGTAACGCAGCCGTTGTGTTTAGACTTTAATTTTAGAACGCCACGTTGATTGTAAACAAGTTTGTTTAAGCTGTAGCATGCAGTTGTTGAAAGTGGAGGATTGCTTGCAGGATGGGCAGCATGAGTCCGACTACGACTCGCAGGGCAGTGAGTCGGAGACGTCTGAACGTGACCCTGACAGCCAGGTGAGTTTCCTTATAAGTATGTTCCAAATATCATTCATTTTGGTAAAAGTAGGTCTTATAAATTTAGTCATAATAAGACTGAAATAAGTGTGTCTTGTGTACAATAAACATATAAACAAGTATTTTCCATGTCTAATAAAAATTATTCACACAGACACAAAAAAATAAATGGGTTTAATAAACTTTGTTAATTATTAAGGTTGAATAAATATGTGATGGTAGATAAAATCAGCGGTATAAAGCGAAATGAAGATAATGATGACTCAAATACCCCTATATATAACATATAGTATACATAATTCCATGAATAATCAATATGGTCAATGAATGTCTACTTTATAAAGACAACAGTCATTTATTTATACAATAACTGGCATTTCTAACTCTTAATTATATTTATATTTATTAATGTAATCCTTTTGCAGGCAAAGCTTATAAATTATGGTTTTAAATACAGATTTCTTTTTTAAGCATTACTATAGACCAATAAATATACATAATCAATTCCTCCCCTCCCTCTACCTCGCCAACTACCCCTAAAAAAGTGATGGTGTTAGCTGTATTAAATAACTAGTAACCCGCCCCGGCTTCGCACGGGTGCAATGCTGATACTAAATACACTACAGAAAAACTGTGAACGTTGTATATAAAAACATAGCGGCCCGCTCTGGCTTCGCACTTATACTATGTAGTTATACAATACAAATTATGAATTTCGGCATATAATTTTTAAATGAGCTCTGGTAAATATTTTGACCATGTTCAAAAAAGGGTTAAACAAAAGATGATCATAATTTTGAAATCTCTTATATTGCATTATGTATGCTGAGCTTAGAGAATAAATTTGCAATAAATTAAATAATTACCACAATAAGATCTCATCTAATTATGGCTAAAAAGCTGTATATGGAATAAATAGGGAGAATAAAATAATTAAACAATATGTTAAATATCTTAAAATTAAATTTATAATGTCAGCTGTAAAATATTCAAATTAAATTAATTTGTGTCACAAAGTTGTTTACGCACACCAATAAAATTAATGATTCATCTAATTTGTTATATGTTTATTTTAATGTTATATTTACTTGTAATATGTATTTTGTAGCTGTTGCAAGTAGAATTATGGACTATCTTCTTTATGTTTTATATTCATTATCACATATTTGTGTGCAAATCCTATCTGCTGCTTACATCTTTAATTAGGACATTGGACAATTTAACAACTGGACAGGCATATTCAACTAAGGCTGACTGAGTACCTAATAGTCATTTGGTTGCCCTTTGAAGCTCTCTTACCTAGCTTATATAGCCTATTTTGTTTATGACAGTGTATTTTGGGCATTGTACCCCATTGACATAAATTATTATATATTTAAGTGCTACAGCTAGACAGTCCTTTAGTTGCTGTCTTTTATCAATTTCCTCACAATGCTCAGACCTAAAGGTGATCACCCATAGTTGTATAAGAGCCAACTCTACATTTAAATGGTGTTAAATAAGCGAAACTAAAAAAGAAAGAAAGTAAATGATAAGAATTTATTTAGAACAGTAAGAAGTTACCAATATGAGATATGAGTAACCATAACTGCATTAGTATAAACTGTGTCACAGTTATTATAGAACATTACAAATATTTATGACTATGTACATTAATGTCAGTTAAAAATGTGCCAAACTTTACATATTAATATGTATATGTATAATCAGTTTGAAGGGCAATCCCTTATGTTCTCTCCCCTATCTGTATTTGAAAAGATCTCAAAACATCTGTGGAAAATGTTTTTAAAAACATCTGTGGCCATGACATTGAAATGTACAATAGAATGAATATAGTTATCTGATAACCAGTTTAGAAATTTAATAATAACAGAGACCTGAATAGCTTGATTGTTTTTTTGTATTATAGTGATGTTTTATGTTAAAATTGAGTTCAAACACTAAATGTTACAAGGAGTATATATATATAAAGGGGTAAGGAAGAAAAGTGGGTGCATCTGTTGCTCCTTGCCTAACCTTTGGGGATAAAAGGCATGAGTATTTGTTTGTTGTATATAATAAGTAGTTATTACTCATAAATGTCTAAAATATCAACGGTTTTAGTGAATTGGAGATCCAATATTTTATTAAATTAATTAGTTGTTTCATATTTGGAAGCATCAAGAAATTTACATAGCTTATATACAATTACTGACCTGAATCAACTTACTATATAACAATAAGTTGTAATTATTTGTAAAAGGAACTATCTTTTTTTTTTTATAAATTTTTATTGCTAAGTGTGATAGTCAAATGAATGTTTTTTGCAATCTTATCTGATGTTTTTGTAGTCATCATGGCCAATGTTTTAGGCAATAGTTAGCTAATGCACCTATAAATCTTATTTTAAAATGTATATTAAAATAATTTTTATAGCCATTTATTGACACAGGCTGATCCCGGAATGTGACACTTACGTGGGCCACTATGGCGGGTTTTAACACCTTGTGTGCGGTGGTCGCTATCTGGGCGGATATAAAATATATCTTACCACCAGTAAATTTATTTAATATTTTGAACAACCAAGTATTGAATGTTATTATCCCTGCAGGACAGTACTCATACATTATAAAACACAATATTTAATTGTTGCTAAGTTACTCTGCAATTATCTTGTTATTTATAATTGGATCATTGTTCATAAAATAATCGTATTACTGATTACATCTAGATCTTTATCTTGATATGGCAAATGGAAACTATTTTGTTTGTTTACAGTAAAGTATAGTTTCTTATGTATGGACCACGAATAGTAAAAGAAAAAAAATGTGCTGACAACACTTAAAAAGATTTTTTTTTTGTGAAAGTGTTAATAATTATAATGAATAAATTTCAAATTTATCGATCTATTTATATAGATAAAATGAATCCCTATGTCCCTTGGTCACGCCATCACGCGTGAACGGCTGGACCGATTTCACTATTGTTTTTGTTGTATTTGTTATTGTCAGAAGAAGGTTCTTAAGAAAAAAAAAAATCAAAGAATTGCGCGGGAAATTAGAAAACTTAACAAAAATGTTAGTTTTATATAACTGTAATTTGTTTGAAATAACTGTCAGGATTGACAGAATGCTCTCTGCAAATTCATAGTTAAGACGGGACAACGTCTGTAGGGTCAGCTAGTAATGAATAAATTCCAAATTTAAATAAGAATCCAAATACATCATACACTCATACACTATGATCTCGCCAGTTGGTCCCTCATTGTTGAGGTTCATGATTCTTAATTATCTTCATGATGATATCTCTCCATTGGCTTTGGTCTTCTGCCTGATGAAGTGCTGCGTTAATGGAAACATTCAACGCATTGGAAACACTATGTATATTGTATACATAATACTAAAATGCATACATAGGGTGTTAAAATCATTAATGTCCTCTGTTGTGGCTTGATGCTGGTTTAGACTTATTTTGGACTTTGGCTCGTGGGATAAATGAATAAACTTCGGATATTTGAACTTGAATTTACTAATTTTTAAATTAACCTAGTCGTTACAATAGAAATCAAATCAAGTGTGTTACAACGTTCGTGGAGTAAAAGGGAGGGGAACAATCCACCAATCGCGATAAAACATGTACTGTACGTCAATACTTATTCCTGTGACAAATAATAGATGTCGCCTATAGTTCTCGAGGAATACGATCTTGAACACCTCCCTTTGCTGAAATTTGGTAAAAATGTATATCTAATTGTTTATGCATGAGTAATGTTAAAAATATTAATTATATATGAATCTAGAACAATACAAGAGCAATGGAAGGTTATAAAAAGGACATAACAATATGAACTGAGAATATTAATAAGTATGGACTCATTTTAATGATTTGTATAGCAAACTTAAGGGTGCGTTTATACTGGAGCCGAGTGTTGTAATGCTGTGTGCACACTACTGTAGCGGATTTATACCCTCATAGTTTAAAGTAATTGATAACATTACTAAACTCACGCCTTTTATACCCGAAGGGGAAGGCAGAGGCGCAACTATTGCACCCATTATTCGCACAGTGCGTAAATATCAGTCCCATGATGGGATAGGGGGGCGAGCCTTTCGTCATATCGGGCGCAAATTTGAAACTCTGGGCTGATACTGAGTACAAAAATATTACTGTCCGATCCGGGGATCGAATCCGAGACCTCAGCACTGCAGTTGTATCGTAATACAACTAGACTACCAAAGCAGTCAGTCAGACTGTAGTACCGTTCCGGTAAAAAAATGATATTCCAAACTTCTTTATTACATAAAAAAATACAAATAACTATAAATGCGCCTTTATGGCCAGAGCATAAGGTTCATGTTTAATTGTAATATTAATAGAAATAACTATAAAAATCACCTCTATATCTAGAAGATAAGGTTCATTTTTAATTGTAATATCCTTTTCCAGGAGACCTCCGAGCGTCGGGTAGACGATGACGAGGACAGAAGCAACCCGCAGTACATTCCCAAGCGGGGAACGTTCTATGAACATGACGACCGTACCGCTGCCAGGTAAAACTTGCATTGTCTTTGTTGGATTTTGAACCTTAGAGTTGTGGAAATTGTGTTCAATATAACTCTATAATAGGTTCTGTATTCAGGAACTAGACTTCCTAATTTACCGCAATTTTATATGTCAGCCATTTTGGATTTGATGTATTGAAAAATATAGATATAGTTTCTATAGTCTCTTGTTTATTTAGCGTGGGTAATATGGCTTATGATATTTTATTAAATATTTAATTATTAAATTTACGCACAGTGAGTAAAACACATTGTGAGCTCATTCTGCGTAGATCAGAACTTCAACAGCTAAAAACTAAAAAAAGAAAGTATAATTGTAAAATATAGGTAAATACTGTAATTTTGATATTCCGACCAAAACCTAACTTCCACCCGTGACCATGAAGGCTGCAGTCTGAAACGTCGAGTGAAAATAATAATATAAAAAACCGCGGTAAAATCCGAAAAATAGTTTTATTCATCGATGTCTAACATAGACGTAGACAAAAGAAATCATTAGTCATATACAGTCTTTATTATAAATTTGTTTTAGCGTTAAGAGGTGTTTAAGAATTGCTTAAATAGCTGTCAAAAACGTCACCGGATTCCTAGTTTACACCTTATTAAGAGGCAAGATGACGGGTTTTGACTTACAGCTGATCGAGTAAATTTGTATTTTGACTAAGCATAGCTTTGCGAAAATTTTATAAGTAAGACTGTTAGTCTGATAGTGTAAAGTTAGTATTTATATCTCTAGGGCGTATCATATAACCTCCTCTCAATTTATAGTCTGGATTAGGGATGGGGATTCACGTTTTTTTTTTTAATTGTGACATTAACCATTAATGGTTCGCCATCCCTGGTCTATATAAATAACTATCAATGCTCATACAGTAAACCCGAAACCCGTATCAAACAGATATCCTGTGAATATCCTATTCAATTGTTACAATGAAACGACAATGACCAGTATGATCATTGGTGCGTCGATAAACGTTTAGAAAGTTAGCGCGTAATGCATCGCGTGCGGTTCGTTCATGTTAAATGTTATGCACTTACCACTGTACAGATACTGGTGTATTTTTTTTTATTTTTTTTTGGGAACTGCCGTGGTTGTCTCCGGGGGTACCCTGCTAACGGTGTACAAGCGATCCCCCGGCTTAGCAACCACGGCAGCCCCATGATGAGTTGGTGGGCCCTACCGCTATCACTGGAGGCTCGGTAGCCTCCAGCTAGACGGTCTTACGGCCCGGGAGAAAGAAGGGAGGGGATAGAGGGAAGGAAGAGAAGAGGAAGGAATAGGAGTTCTTAGGATGGTTGGAAGGCAGGGAAGGGAAATGTTCACGAACCCTTAGACAGACCTCAATGTGAACTTAGCAACCAAGAGACATACGCACGAGCTATGCGCCTAGGGTCGCGGCAAATGTGCCGCCATGCATGGGCGTGCATTTGGTGTGGAGACCAGGCGCACAAGAATTGCCTCGGGGTGAGGACACTAGTGGTAGGTCTCTCATATGTGAGGGTCCGCTTGGGTAGGTACCACCGCAATGTCTATTTCTGCCGCCAAGTGTGTAGTCACTGTTGGTTTGCAGACGTTTACTGGTGGTAGGTCTCTCATGTGAGGGTCCGCCTGGGTAGGTACCACCGCAATGTCTATTTCTGCCGCCAAGTGTTTAGTCACTGTTGGTTTGCAGACGTTTACTGGTGGTAGGTCTCTCATGTGAGGGTCCGCCTGGGTAGGTACCACCGCTATGTCTATTTCTGAAGCAGCAGTGTGTAGTCACTGATGTGTTCCGGTTTGACATTGTAGCCAGTGTAACGACTGGACATGATAAGACTTAACATCTCATGTCTCAGGATAGTGAGCGCAGGGAGACCAGGTGCTGAGAGCAAAAAAAAAACTCGTCGAATAAGACTTTGTAAGGTGGGCGCTGATCAACCTTACCCTCCCCTGGCTACATCCATGATGATGACTGCTCAAATACAGTTTATACTAAAAACTTACCAATATATTGTAGTATTTGCTATAGGCAATAAATATAATGTCTCATAATGCTTCGTACTACTGATTACATTGTTCTTCAAATTAGAACATAAGTGCTTGAGCCATATGCAGAACAGTGAGGTAGGTATTTAGATGGACTGGCATACGAGAGACTCAGAGTTTTACAACTTCTGAGTAAATGTTACATCCAAGTAAATGTATAATCCAACCAAATTCAAGACTAATCTATCTCAAATAAATGGTAATAAGTACTGTCTACATTAACTGTTTTATATGATAACTGATAAATAAAATTTACTTTAAACTTGTGAAATAATATCTATAATATACTCACCTAGTATATTTTAGATATTTTTTTTTTAATTTGCAAATTAATCAGTTATTCTACCAATACAGAAACTTTGTAATTTTGATATGTTCTACGGAGACTGCTTATCAATAACCCTGCCCATTCAAAAATCAATCTTAACACAACACATATATGGTCTATTTCCCTATCATCAGCGGCGAAGAGTCGACTAACACCACGTCCGAGGCGGTGTCCGAGAAGAAGGACGGCGCGGAGACCCCCTCGGACCGGCGCCGCCCGCCGCGCAAGTCCGAGACCGTCAATAAGTGGTCGCACGACAAGTACATCGAGAACGAGCAGGTACGTACAAAACAAGACGCTGAGGACTTGGGATCAATAAGTGATAAAAGGTGGTAGTATATATTTTATATCCGCCCGGATAGCGACCACCGTACACTAGGTGTTAAAACCCGCCATACTGTAAGTGATAAAACAGGTGGTAGGATATATTTTATATCCGCCCTGATAGCGACCACCGTACACTAGGTGTTAAAACCCGCCATACTGTAAGTGATAAAAAAGGTGGTAGGATATATTTTATATCCGCCCTGATAGCGACCACCGTACACTAGGTGTTAAAACCCGCCATACTGTAAGTGATAAAAAAGGTGGTAGGATATATTTTATATCCGCCCTGATAGCGACCACCGTACACTAGGTGTTAAAACCCGCCATACTGTAAGTGATAAAACAGGTGGTAGGATATATTTTATATCCGCCCTGATAGCGACCACCGTACACTAGGTGTTAAAACCCGCCATACTGTAAGTGATAAAAAAGGTGGTAGGATATATTTTATATCCGCCTGATAGCGACCACCGTACACTAGGTGTTAAAACCCGCCATACTGTAAGTGATAAAAAAGGTGGTAGGATATATTTTATATCCGCCTGATAGCGACCACCGTACACTAGGTGTTAAAACCCGCCATACTGTAAGTGATAAAAAAGGTGGTAGGATATATTTTATATCCGCCTGATAGCGACCACCGTACACTAGGTGTTAAAACCCGCCATACTGTAAGTGATAAAAAAGGTGGTAGGATATATTTTATATCCGCCTGATAGCGACCACCGTACACTAGGTGTTAAAACCCGCCATAGTGACCCACGTAAGTGTCGCGTTCCGGGATCAACCTGTGTATTCAGGGTCATTATGACATCGCTATACTAAATAAAATCACATACATGTCTACTCGGAAATAACGCTTTAGAATAAGTTACTTGAGCCGTAGATGTAAAATAAATATTAATAAAAAGTAATTTTAATTTTACGTGCCCTAATGCCACTACTACTACTGTAAGAGAATTCATCGCAACGACAATATCAAATGGAACGCCAAAGTACGTAGTACATATATATCGATGGTGGCGCTCTTAAAGCTTGTTTTTTTCAGTATGGGGTTACTAGTGATTTTCCCACTTAGCAACCACAGCAGCTCTGTTTTAATATTGATTCTTTGTCTACAGACCCCGAAGAGTCGCGAGGAGCTGGTCGCCATTTACGGATATGACATCAGGAACGAGGACGCGCCTCCCCACGCGCGCCGCAACAGGAGATACGGGTCAGTACTACACGCTTATATATAGACATGTACAGTCAGACACAAATATCTGAACATATTCAAAAGTTCAAAATAATGTATAATTTAATTTAATTTTAGATAAGGAAAAATATATTACTAACTTACCGCTACAGATGATCAAATAGTTTTGGAGTGTACTATTTGAGTAACTGGTAACTGGTTAAAATCAAATCAATAGATATTAAAATGCAATGATCTTTGTTTTAAACCATACAGTACAAATACACACGAGTATTCATCGCACATTTGACAATATCGGTGGTACTTGCCACATATAAAAAAAAAATTATCCAAAATTATAATAATAATTTTCTTAATTTAATTTATGAGGGTTCGCATTGGCAGGAGCTTTAATTTAAGTAATAGTTTATATGTTTTAATACTATGTTCTGTTCATGATGAATTGATTTGGTCCAAGACATATTCCAGAATAAGATTAATAAAACAGAAGCTTTGTCATTGCTTTTGTGAAAAAAGCTTTACATAAAATACATGTCTTTAACAGCCCTGTTCAATAAATGATCCCAATCTCAATTTTCAATCCGATTCCTAGAATGAACTAATCAAAATAACTCATTTGTAAGCTTGTCAAAAAATACTTTGTTCTGATTGGTCCATGATGATTATGACATAGATCGAGAAAAGCGATTGGGATCGTTTATTAAAAATGGCGGATAGACTTTAATCGACGCTTTTATGAACTAAAATCTTTCAGTAACCCTTATTGGCATTATTGCCATTTTTAGTATTCAATTGTGCAGCGGCGAAGCGTCTATACAAATCTATTCCTACCGGCTTACGTTTAAGGTTTATTGTCGTTTGTCTTAGTTTTTGTTTTCTGTTAAATTGACCGCGATATGTTAACCAAAGTATTTTTTTGGCTCGGATTACCTTTTTCAAAACTTCACTCTTCGCCACTGTAACAGTGTAATACTTTTTTTAAAAATGTTTTTCAAAATTAATGATAAATAAATATAATTTGTTCATTCGCAAATCTAAATGGAGGAATCGAAATTGGCGGTCAGTGTTGTCAATGTTTATGCATGCATGTGTTGAACGATTCTGAGTATTATTTTTTAGGTGTTTATGCTTCTTTTCGTTTGTATCAGCTGTACAGGATCAGTGATATTTCTGTCAACTCTGAAGGTGTCCATTATCGATTAACTGAGCTAAGTTGGAAATCAACCAATTGCAAAGCAGAGCTAAGATGTGGCATAATTAATAAATGTCGAATCGTCGCTTTAAATCGACGACGGCGTAAAAAAAAATATATATTGAGAAATACAATAATCATCACAATAGTTTAAATTTTCTTAAAAAAAAATATAATATTTTGGTTGTCAAAGTAGCTAGTTCGTTTGGCTATTTCCTCGAAAGGTGAAACATAAAGTAAAATGCCTGCAACATGCCTTCAGCCGTTGAAAGCTTGCTTTTCAACGAACTGACGCAACTGAGGGGGAATCTTCGAAGCTCTTACAACGCCACTTGCAGTCCTTGACACTGCAAATTTGGTCACTTCCAGGGTGTAGTGCTATTATTAGGGCCAATTTCCTAGCCAATAGAATTCGTCGGAACATGTGTGACGATATAAGGTTCAAATAGTCATGATGAAAATAATTTCTTATTTTTTTTTTCAATTTACGTCTGTTTTCACTGATCTTATGTAGTATTGCAACATTTTTCATTAATGCTCCGCTCCTATTGGTCATAGCGTGATGGCCAATAGCCTACCTCGATAAATGGGCTATCCAACACTAAAATATTTTTTCAATTCGGACCAGTAGTTCCTGAGATTAGCGCGTTGAAACAAACAAACTCTACAGCTTTATATAATAGTATAGATATCGTATGGTTTGGCACAATAGTGCATGTGTTTTTTTTATCTTTCTCGTGACATCTTTCTCATGAGGATACCTAACTGAAATCATGTTGCATGTTTAAGTCTATAATTTTTTTTTGTCTAGACAGAAAATATATTTTGTTTTTTTTCTATACCAGTCGCGGCCCCAACAAGTACACTCGCACCTGGGAGGACGAGGAGGCTTACCGGCGGCAGAACGCGAACCAGCCCCGCAAGCCGCCAAACCCTGAGGACTTCCCGGAGCTGGACGCCGCCAACAACAAACAAGGGTCAGTGGATTGTTTAGTCGACGGACTTGCACGTGTCAGTGTACGCACGCACGCATGCACATCGTCGCGCGTTATACCCTATATTATGTAGAGGTATACCTTTTATGTAGAGGTGCAACCAGGGTACCCACTTTTCCGTCCCATGATGTGATAGGGCGCGAGCCTATCGCCATATCGGACACTATGAGGTGAAAAACCTAAATATCACTGCCCGACCCGGAATTCGAACCCAGGACCTAATGGTGCTGCTGTACTGCGCATGTAGTGCAACTACGCCACAGAGGCAGTGGCATCAGACATAACGCCGTTTTTAATAATGATCCCAATTTTTTTTCGACCGATCGTGAATATGGACCAATCAGAATAAAGTATTTTTGACAAGCGTTTTTTCTTATACGGTGATGGCAAAGTGACCTCACTGTACCTGATAGAAGTGAAGTGGGGGAAGTGAATAGAATGCTGACTGACTAGAGATGATTACCCCTCGACAGTCGACACAATTATGCCGGCCCGTTAGAACCGGATAAAGGTTGCAAATGATTTATTTTGATTGGTTTATTCTCAGAAACGGATCGATGAAATCGGCTGTTAATGCCTAGTTGACTGTTAATTTCATAGTAGTCAATGAAGCCTAGTAAGGTTTTAAATATTGTAGAAATAGCTTATATTTATTAACTAGCTTTTGCCCGCGGCTCCGCCCGCGTTATAAAGTTTTTCGGGCTAAAGTTTTCCGTTATAAAAGTCACGCTATATATTTTCCCGGGAGCCTATGTTCTTCCCAGGGTCTCAAACTGTCTCCATACCAAATTTTATCCTAATACATTGGGTAGTTTTTGAGTTTAACACGTTCGGGCAGACCGATACAGCGGGGGACTTTGTTTTATGATATATTTTTGTAGAACTTTTTAAGAGGAACAATCCCGTCATACATTATTGTTGCATAACTTTAACCGTTTACGCAGCGCACGCAACAGAAGCTCTCAAAACTAATAAATTGTCCCCGTTTTTGCATCATGTTTCATTACTGCTCCGCTCCTATTGGTCATAGCGTGACGATATATAACCTATAGCACTCCAGGAACAAAGGGCTATCCAACACAAAAATATTTTTTCAGTTCGAACCGGTAGTTCCTGAGATTAGCGATTACTGCTCCGCTCCTATTGGGCATAGCGTGATGATATATATAGCCTATAGCATTCCAGGAACAAAGGGCTATCCAACACAAAAAGAATTATTCAGTTCAAATTCCTAGTTTCTGAAATTAGCCATTACTGCTCTGCTCCTATTGGTCATAGCGTGATGATATATAGCCTATAGCACTTCACGAACAAAGGGCTATCAAATACAAAATGTTTTTTTTAGTTCGAACCGGTAGTTCCTGAGATTAGCCATTACTGCTCTGCTCCTATTGGGTATAGCGTGATGATATATAGCCTATAGCACTCCACGAACATAGGGCTATCCAACGCAAAAAGAATTTTTCAGTTTGGACCGGTAGTTCCTGAGATTAGCCTTTACTGCTCCGCTCCTATTGGGTATAGCGTGATGATATATAGCCTATAGCACTCCACGAACAAAGGGCTATCCAACGCAAAAATAATTTTTCAGATCGGACCGGTAGTTCCTGAGATTAGGCATTACTGCTCCGCTCCTATTGGGTATAGCGTGATGATATATAGCCTATAGCACTCCACGAACATAGGGCTATCCAACGCAAAAAGAATTTTTCAGTTTGGACCGGTAGTTCCTGAGATTAGCGCGTTCAAACAAACAAACAAACAAACAAACAAACAAACAAACAAACAAACAAACAAACAAACAAACAAACTCTTCAGCTTTATATAATAGTATAGATTTACGGTCCAATCTATGCAGAATGGGCTCACAGTGCCTTGAAGTCACGCATCCGGTCTTTTGGGTTCCGATATAATTTAAAGTAGAATTGGATCCCAGGCTTTAATAAAATTAAGCAAAATTAATATTTAACCGTAGAATTGGATCTCAGGATTTGACAACATTAAGCAAAATCAATACAATTAAATATAATTTTGTGTTGACAGAACGAGAAAGCCTCGCATGACCCGGCCGCGTTCTAAGTCTCAACCAGCCTCCAACGAGTCGTCGGAGGCGGGCGCGGCGGGCGGCGGCGCAGGCGCAGGTCCGGGGGCGGCGCTGCGCCGACACGCCTCCATCAAGACCCGCGCCCGACCCAAACCCAAACCCGCGCCCAAACTCAACAAGAACGATAAGAAACTGCCCGCCTTGGAGAATCTCACCATCACCACTAATAATAGGTGAGGTTTTGCGGCGCCAATACAAACTACTATAGATATATTTTTTTTAAAATTCTTTATTGTCTATGGATGATTGATACTGTCTTGTATACAGATGTAGAGAATATGTTTAACATTTAAGACTGTACCAATATTCGTTTTTAATACATTGATATACGTGAATAGAAAAAAATCTAAGGCTGTACGGTTTAGTTCCTTTGTCTATTTTTATAAGGCATACATTTAATATGTAATCCTTATAAAAAGATACATACAAAGTACAAACCCATCAAGTGATAATTTGCTGCCGGCTGCTCTCTGAGAGTGATTTAAGAGCATGAAATAAGTTCTACTTTTGCTTATATTTTTTTGACAGCCTGACTATATAGTACAGTTGAGATCTGTGTGTTTGTTTGTGTGTCTCATGAGTCCATTTTCCAGTCAAGGTCAGCCCCAGCGCAAGGTGAACGCGACGGTGGCGCAGCAGCGGCCCGTGCCCACCGACCAGGCCAGGAAGAAACCCACGCAGGTACATACACTGTCCAGTGTCTATTGTTCTACACGGATAGTATAAAAACTCAGGAGCCCTATACTTTATGACTGCAAACTCGTAACGCGACCTTGTCACGATATCTTCGTGAAATTTGTAATAAATTATGTATTCTAAATAGAAAATAAAAAAAATATTCTGTATGCCACTTAAATAACCATAAACGCGATGGGTTATGTTACTTGCGTGTTTGAATTGTCAAAATAACATTAGCATAGGCTCAGGGAATCAGGGCCAAGGGTTTCTTTAGTTTTCTTAAGAGAAATACTTTTTTTTTAAATATGTCTGTGTGTTTGTGTGTCTCATGAGTCCATTTTCCATCCTTTAATAAGTCAAAGCAGTGTTAAAGGAATATATAGCTGTCTCTTTCCGAATATAGATCCCACATAGAGGTGAGGTAAGCTTTCTAATAAACATTATTACACTTGGCCATGCGATGTTGTATAAGAGGAAAAATATGTTAAAGATACTTTCTGGAATAATTATAGCATCTCAACCTAATAAAAATTGTGTTAACGTATTTGTATGCGCAGGCGCAGCAGCAGTCGTCCCCCGCGCCGAATAAGTCGCCGCCGCAACAACAGAATGCACAACAAAAACCGAACAACCAACAGCACCAACAACAAAATGCTGGTAATTATAGCATTTTCATATATAACTGAATGCTGTATTTCGCAGAATTATCTTTAATATTAAAAGTGCCATTTTTAGACTTAACAAAAAAACATGAGTAAATGTTAAAAAATGTAATTAATGTGTTTATTGAACTTAGTATAACGACTGTGCAAAGTCCAAGAGATTTTTTTCGCGACATATTTCTGGTCTTTTGATTACTTTATTTTTTAATTTTTCCACAAAAGTCGCTTATGTCAATTAGCATATCATCAGTCGATATTGTTTTTTTTTGTGGAAATTAGAATTAAAGTGTTTTTTTATTGCTTTGAATGACGAGACGAGCTAGCCTTTCGCCTGATGGTAAGCCATACGACCGCCCACAAACAGTAGAAACATAATCCAAATCCTTGAATTACAAAGTATTGTTTGGTATTCCACTGCGCTCGCCATCCTGAGACATTAGATTCTAAATCTCATTATGTCCAGTATTTAGTTACACTGGCTACAATGCCCATCAAACCGGAACACAAGAGTGACCACACTCCGGCTTGGCGGCAGAAATAGATATTGCGGTGGTACCGACTCAGGCGGACTTTCACATATGACAAATCTGCTACCAGTAAAGTAAAAATGTAAATGAATTGTCCATTTGTCACCAGGGGCGGAGTCGCGCGGCGGCAGCAAGCGGTACAGCAGTCTGCGACAGCGGCCGCTCGGCGACTCCTACACGCCGCAACCGCAGGCGCAGCAACAGCAAGCGCAACCCGCACAGACACAGCAACAGCAACAACAGCAACAGCAACAGCACAGATATCACAATGGTACGACTTGGATTTACGCTTAAATTTACCCTCAAATTTTTTTTTCGGCATAATGGGATACCAAGACACCCTCGGCTTCATTGCAAACTCAGGAGAGGAAATGGGGAGAAGGAACAGGAGATCAATTAGTACGATATGGGTTGAATAGAGTGGGAAATATTTACGAGGTCCTTAAACCTCTATTTGAATATCATTCCCAAGGAATACATGAATTCCACTATGTGACCTAACTCACAGAAATGTCTCCCTAGGTAGATATTACACACTGTAGGTAATTTCATCCACAAAGACGCAACACAGCACCTTTTGGAGAGGGGCAGGGGGGGTTGTCGCAGAATGTCGCAGGGTTAAGGGACCGATAATAAGCCTCTGCGTCGACGCTGTCCATCGTAGCGTGCGTACACGCATGCTGCCCACACACATTGTAAGCGATTAGTTAAAGTACTGGGGCGCGTCTTCTTGAATCAAATGATCTGTAGTGTGTTCATGTTGTATGCCAGTTATTATACGTATGTGTTACCCCCAGGTCCCGGTGAATACACTGGCGCGGCGCCGCCCCACCAGGGCAGCCCCGCCGCTCACCCGCCACACCTCATGCACCAGGTATGCTTGCAATCTAATACTACTAGCCCTGTATTATGTCGACTCGATATTCCTTTTCCCAGACCTTTTCTCTCTCACACAGCATTATGGCCGGTGGTACTGGGTGACGTAACATTTCAATATTACTGTAATTTGATAGCTTCCTTTCCACCAAATTTCGAAGATTTATAACTTTTTATTGCGTGGATTTTGAAAATTATTTTCCCGATAGATTTTGGATGAAATACATTTTTGATATGTATTTAAAAAAAAGGAGGGGCGACACTAGGGTGGAACATGAAATAGATACATACATATTATATACATTCATACATATGGTTTTAAAATCATTACTCTTCCTTTGCGTAGCCGTAGTCGGATAAAATTAACCAGCGTGACATGTATACCTTCCACTCGGACGGAGACGGAAGCGACACTAGTGCTATATAGAAAACAAGTAATCGACAAAATCATGTTACATTGTAATCGATTGTGATTACGCGTAAGCGATTGTTCGTATGCTGCCGACGTACGAGTGGGATTTCGTGCATAAGGGCAATAAAATAGATTGCGCACGCGATTGTAAAAGTTGTAGACTAGCACGATTGTTATATAACTTGACATACTTTTACATGTATGGTAATGTAATCAATTGTTTAATATAGCGATTAATATAAAAACTATAGAGTATTTCGACGATTTTAGTATGGAGATAATGTGACACTAGGATGGACACGGGCAATTTTTTTTTCCCTTGTAAACGTGTAGTGGGACTTTTATCCTATATAAAAAGAATATACATACAGGCTGTTCTTATTTTTTGAGTTCATTTTTATATTTTTTTATCTAAAATATATTTTTGATTCTAAATTTGAAAAACGCATCAATTGACTGAGAAAAAAAGTGAGTTATATTATATGCAAGTGTGTAACAGTGTCCACGTTGTGCAGGTGCACCGCGCGGCGTCGGTGCCGACCCCCGCGCACGCGCCGTCGCCGCCGCACGCGCCGCTCGCGCCGCCGCACACGCAGCCACAGGTACCTTTATTTTTTTTTTTGTTTTTTTTTTTTTGTTTTCGCGGAGAAAGTGTCTTATGACTACCGCTCAGCCTTCGTGGGGGGCGACTGAGCGGTTATGTTGGGGTCACCGTGTCTTCCGACCCGGCGTTGCGCCGCCCGGATTTGATGTCGACCTTCAGGCGACCGCCGGGCCGAGTCCCTAACCTATATACAACGCACGGCATACCAACTAAAACTCCGCGGTGGCCCTCTTCGGCGCATTAGGGACGACTGCGAGCTTCCTCTGACGGAAATGTCTAGGTCTACTTCCACAGCCGCCCCTGAGCCACAGGTACCTGCGGCACTTATACCACATCCTGCCCACTGTCGACTGACGAGAGATGATTACCCCTCAGCAGTCGACACAATTATGGCGGCCTATTGGAATTCTAAACGAATTATCATTTTTTTTTTCCACAGCAAGTGCGGTTAGGCATGTTGGAACAGCAACAGCTGGTCCAACATCAACACCACTCCATGCACAACATACCACAACAACACGCCATTGGTGAGTGTAGAAGTTCGACATAAGATTGAAAATTTAACTAGAATTTCGAACTGCAAATCTGTGATATTTTTTAAGTAGAATGTAGTTGAAAAAGGTTAAAAATTTCAAATTCTTTAATACCGCCTTGTAAATATATATCATGCGATAAAAATAGATTATGTTCCATAATGATTTAAAAATACAGGGTGTTTCTAAAAGGAGGTACATATCAATATGAAAATCGTTATGAAAGTTTCATACCCAGTACAGTTTTGGTACAAGCATTATAATAATTGTTAGATGGAAATATTTCAAGACTTTATAACTGCCTTATATGTTTAAAAAAGTATTTATAACGTAAGTGGTGCTTCCGCAGGTCAACTTCAGCCATCGCAAGGATACGCGCCACCCGCCATGATGCCCGCTCAATACATGCAGGTAAATTATATATTATGCAATTATATATTACGAGATAAAAAAATAATTTAAATTCTTTACCTCGTCAGCAGAAGGGATATTTACATATTTAACGAGAAAAAAAGAATGTTATTTGAGTTTGGGATCTTATATCTTGTGCTTATACCTTTACCCTGTCTGCGATATGTTTTTTTTTAACTTAAAACACTTTGTTGCCCTTACAAGACTGGGGTTCCGCAAAGTGGTAGCGGCGCTGTATTCGGCGGCGCGGCGATGTACGCGCAGCCGCCGCCAGCACCGTACCAACACCAGATCTATCCACACCATAACTTCGTAAGTATCATGATATACAGGGTGTTTCGGAAAGGGGGTATCAAATTTTAATTGAAGAGAACATAGTGTAAAAACTTGTAAAGCTGTATGCTTGATAAGGTTTTATCAGCTAAATCTATTTTAGTGACTATATTTTTTTCCTAAACATTGGGGAAATATTACAATTATGATATTATACTGTGTAAGTAAATAATAAAAAAAATATTTTTTTTATACAGAAGAAGAAAATTTCTATACAAATACTAGAAACAGATTAATCACTTGAGATTTTGAGATATGAAAATTGTGCCATTTAATTTTTTTTGCAACTAAATAACGACTTTAACAAGTCGTGCGCTTGATACTAGATGGCGCACCTGTCCAACATCGACTATACTACGCACACTTGAATGACAATATTATATAGTGCGTCATTGTTGTAGGATGTCCGGATTGGGTCAAGTATATAATCATCAGCGTATCAGCCCAGTATTATATACTGTCCCACTGCTGGGCACGGGCCTCTTCTATTACTAAGAGGGATAAGGCCTTAGCCCACCACGCTGGCCTGTTCGAAAATGTTATGGTAAAGATGATGTACCATTGCGACGGTTTTATGTAGGCATTGTTATAAATTTGTATGTGCACACCAGTGGCGAAGTTGAAATATTTCAAAAGAGGAATTTGACAACTTATAAGTACTAATAACATACATAAATGCCGTGTGAAAATACGGTAATATAATCCGGCAGGAATCGGATTATACAGACTCTTCGCCGCTGGTGCGCATCGATAATAAATACGTAGCGTGTTGGTGTTTGACGGTGTGTGCGCGTGCGCAGGTGCCGCAGCAGGCGGGCGGCGTGACGTACTACAGCTGCGAGCAGCAGGAGCAGCAGCCGCGCGCGCAGCGCCGCCCCACCGCCGCCATACCCATCGTGCGCCCGCACGCGCCGCACGCGCAGCACGCGCCGCACGCGCAGCACGCGCAGCACGCGCCCGACAGGTCAGGCGCTACTCTACTGTATATTATACGGACTACATTTGATAATACGAGTACTGAAATAATATTTACATATCTTTTTAAAAAACAATCTTTACCATAAGTTATTTTAACCGTAGATGTAAAAAAAAGTAAGTTTCGAACTAAATAAAAATTAATAAAAATTTATACAAAAATAATTTATCGAAGGTACAATATATATATATATATTTTGTCAATAATACACTTACACACTCATATTCACATTAAACTACAAAACAATATTAAATTTTGAAAACGAAAACCGACATTTTTACCGAAAATATTCGTTATTCATGGACATTTTTTAGCGCAATATAGTAGACGGGTATGTGATTTAATTTATTAACGCAATGTAAAAATGACCTTACAAAACAAAGACTAACGTTCAAAGTTGATAACTCGAGTTTTATAGCTGCAAATAAATAGTATACGGTAAAAGTCATAAACCACCGATGAACAGTAGTAGGAACGAGAGAGCGTATTTAAAAGTTGAATGAAAGTGTATAACCGCATGGCATGTAAGCCAATACACAACGAGCATCTGAGGAACCTATCACAGCATCTTCGGTAATCTTCGGTAAAGTTCGGTACGTTGGACTCGGAACCGACCAATCACGAGTGTGCTCACGACTGGTGCCTCTATTTGGGTAGATCGCAACGTCACCCGTTCTCTCGGTGGCGTATTGCATGCGTGGTACGGCAGCTTTCTGGGATCTTGGGTTCGAATCCCGGCTCGGGCCAAAAATAATTGTGATAGAGTTCAGGGAATCAGGAAGTTGTCGGTGTGATACCTCCGTTCCACACGTAAAGCAGTTGGTCCTGCGCCTGATCTCTCTCCGGTCATTAAATATTATGTTTTTTCTGTCTCATTTGTCTGTTTTAATATTTTACAGAACAAGCAAAATCTATACTAATATAAGGCTGAAGAGTTTGTTTGAATGTGTTAATCTCAGGAACTATTAAACGAATATTGTTTTTTTTTTTAATAGGGAGCTACATTACTCCTGAGTGTTATAGGCTACTTTTTATCCCAGAATAAACATTTTAAATGGCTGGAGCCAACAGGTAAAAGCTAGTAATATATTAAAACAGATGAGACAGAAATAGTTATAATTCGTAAAAATTAATTCGTTGTGTACATTTATTTTTAGAAATACTTATACTTCTTTTAATCATAAAATAACATTTTACAGTTCAACTAACGATAATTTAAGAAATATTGTTTTTCTACATTTGTGATGCCTTGGATTTTACCAAATCCGACTTGTTAAATTTCTTAAAAAAGAAGAAAGTACATTACCTATTTTTTTTTTTATTACAATCAATAGGCCATTTACCGTAATATATTTCTTGTTTATTTTAATAATATCTCGAACCGCCGTTTTCGATAAACGATACCAATCTATTCTTTGATCCATTGCGATAATGGACCAATCAGGGCGGTGTTTTTGACACGCGTAAGAATTATTTATTTTGGTTGGTCGATTCTTGGAATCGGATTGACGATTAAAATTGTTATCGCTTATTGAAGACGGCCGTGTGATGTACTTATTCGCACAGGCCTTATAATTTAATGGCAGCGTAATGAGTTTTATAAACTGAGAGGCGTTGGGTTTGATAAAGAAAATGGGTATTTGTGATAATTCGTACGACGAGCTAATAATATTTATAACATGCAGTTATCCGACATCGATATGTTTTTTATATCTATGAATAGTTTTAAACGTCATATAATAGAATCTCTATGTGGAAACTAATTTGTTAATTCTCCAACTACATTTTATGCATAATTTTATTTAAGAGATTTTTTTTTTTTTTGTTACCTTTATTTCATTGTATTTTAATTAATGTCATTGTTCACTCTTTCCATACCTGTGTTATTTATTAGTAGAAACTTCGCTGGATTCTGTAACATATTCTTTTATTATTTATATTTGATATTTTCTGTTTGTTTCCCAAATATATTAAATAAATAAATAAGAAATGATTTAGGTTTACGCGATTGTTAGACATTGAAATAAAACTCTTTTACGGGACTCTAGTCCCTCTCGTGACCATTCTGGTTGTATTCTTTAAACATCGGGAGAAATTTATATAAAAAAAAGCGATAAAATTCGTAAAATGGTTTTATTTCCAATGTATTTGTGTTTTTCGGTTTCGAAATAATTAAATGCACGTTTTTTTTTTGTTCTAGGTTAATTTTCGTTCAATGGTATGAGAGAAGTTTATAGCTATATAGGACATAGAGTTGCGTACAACTAACATTGTTTTTTTAATAGATTTTTATATCTAGGTGTCGCAAAAGGTATATTTTATTTCGATATTTATTATATAAACAGCGTATATCTTGAAATTTTGACATAATCATATTAATTCATGAGTATAATATACTAGTTTTCTTCATGCTTCATTTAATGTGTTATTTTATTTATTTATTAAATTCAAGTAATTAAGGACCCATAAAAAAGTACACTTACATGACAGCCATGTATTTGTATTCGATAAAAAAATAGGTTGCCCGGGATTGAACGTTTTAACGAATGTTTAAACAAATTTAATGAAAATAACAAAATGTGCATTTGCTTGAATTTTTCATGACGTAGCCCAAACAGCAAGCAAGTAACTCGTTTGATTTTAATCGACCTCTACTACCTATAAATACACAGTACTAAAAGAATAATTCGTCAATCCTTTAAGAAAGGAAATTAGGTATTACGAACGTAACTTTATGAGTCCGAAAAAAGCAATACCATTGGCATACTTAGCCTTAAGTTCGTGGGGGGCAAGGACTAATTTTTTTATCAAGGTGGATCATTAAAAGTTATTCCCAATAGGTCAACACAAGTGCACGTACAGTGCATATAAACAAAATCCAAAGGTGGCATCTACCCACCACTGTCCCTCTGCCGACCCCTATTTTAATTTTAGTTTATGTATAATTTTTGTTGAAACAGAGCAGCTAACTCGACGGAGAAGGACAACATAGACAGAATAGTGGAAAACATGTTCGTGAGGAAACCATGGCCAGCGACGCACGGCGCCGGTGAGTAGTCCACACTCAATCCCTCCTGGATATGTCATCGACTAACTAAATATTCCAACCCGTCGTCAAGTGTGAATCAACTAACTAACAAAATATTCTGACCCGTCAAATTTGAATCAACTAATTAACAAAATATTTTGTCAAGTGTAAATCAACTAACTAAATATACCGTCCCGTCAAGTGTGAATCAACTACCAAAATATTCCGACCCGTCAAATGTGAATCAACTAATTAACGAAATATTCCGACCCGTTAAGTGTGAATCAACTAACTAACGAAATATTTCAAGCCGTCAATTGTGAATCAACTAACTAACAAAATATTCCGACCCGTCAAGTGTAAATCAACTAACAAACAAAATATTCTGAGCCGTCTAATTTGAATCAACTAACAAAATATTCCGAGCCGTCAAATGTGAATCAACTAACTAACAAAATATTCTGAGCCGTCAAGTGTGAATCAACTAACTAACAAAATATTCTGAGCCGTCATGTGTGAATCAACTAACAAAATATTCCGACCCGTCATGTGTGAATCAACGAACTAACAAAATATTCCGACCCGTCAACTGTGAACCAACTAACTAACAAAATATTCCGACCCGTAAAGTGTGAATCAACTAACTAACAACATATTCCGACCCGTAAAGTGTGGATCAACTAACTAACAAAATATCCCGACCAGTCAAATGTGTATCGACTAACTAAATCGACCGAAAAAAAATCGATTATATGTAAAATACTTTAAAAAAATAACATGATTTGAAAACTTTCTCCATGGAAGTTGGTTTAAAAATTCCCTCCCTGCAAGCGTTAATCAACTAACAAAATTGAACTACAAAACTACAAAATTGAACTACAAGAAGGTCAGAATTTATAAGTTAAAGGTAACACTAACAAACATTTGAAACCTACATTTAATCGACGTGGATATAAAAAGCGTATAATAATAATACAAGATGTGATTTTGGACTACGCGCGTAAATTTACAAGGAATTATATAATATTTAACATAGTTTTTACATTCGGTGGTCTGTTTGCAATCCCTGCGAGGATCACAATCCCGGGCAAAACATTTAAGAAATTATTACATATTTACTAACAATAAACTATATAATATCTATCTCCGGATCAATTTCGAGAGAAAACCAATCAAAATAAGCCATCAGTAAGCGTTTATTCTGATTGGTCGACTTTCGCAATCTATCCGTGGATAGAGATTCATCATCATCATCATCATCAGCCTATATCTTTGTCCACTGCTGGACATAGGCCTCCTCCAATATACGCCATTTTACCCTGTCTTCGGCCTGTCGCATCCAGTTCTTACCAGCGACCTTTCGCAGATCGTCACTCCACCTAGCTGGAGGGCGTCCTACACTACGTTTGCCGAGCCGTGGTCTCCACTCAAGAACTCGTTTACCCCATCGGTTATCGGTTCTTCGACAGATATGCCCTGCCCACTGCCACTTCAGTTTGCTAATCCTGTGTGCTATGTCGATGACATTGGTTCTCTGACGAATGACCTCGTTACGAAGTTTATCCTTCAGAGAAACTCCGAGCATAGCACGTTCCATAGCTCGCTGAGCGACTTTGAGCTGGTGGACCAGCCGTACTGTGAGCGTCCACGTCTCGGCACCGTAGGTCATGACAGGTAGGACGCACTGGTTGAAAACCTTCGTTTTCAGACATTGTGGTAGAAGTGACGAGAAAACCCGACGCAGTTTGCCAAATGCGGCCCAGCCCAGCTGGATTCTCTTTTTAACCTCCCTCTCAAGGCTGTTTCTTCCTAATTGCAGAATCTGCCCAAGGTAGGTGTATTCCGAAACAACTTCGAGAAGGTGGCCATTGACAACGATAGGTCTTGGATCTAGGTGGTCATTGATCATAAGTTTTGTCTTATCCAGATTCATTGTTAGACCTATTCGCTGTGAGGCCGAAGCTAGGCTGTTTAGCATCTGTTGTAGTTCCTCCAGTGTTTCTGCCATTATCACTATGTCGTCTGCGAAACGCAAATGCGAGATGTACTCACCATTTATGTTAATGCCCATACCTTTCCAGTCCAGAGTCTTGAACAAATCCTCCAGTGCGCTTGTGAACAGTTTTGGGGAAATAACATCCCCCTGTCTCACCCCTCTGCGCAGCTGAATGGGTCCCGACTGCTGGTTCTGTACTTGGACACACATAGTGGCAGATTTATATAGACATCTCAGCACTTCGACATAGCGATAATCTACTTGACAACGCTGTAAGGATTCCAGGACAGCCCAGGTTTCGACAGAGTCGAAGGCCTTCTCATAGTCCACAAATGCCAAACACAGGGGCCGATTATACTCCTCGGATTTCTGTATAATCTGCCTCACTGTGTGTATGTGGTCTATGGTACTGTATCCTCCGCGAAACCCAGCCTGCTCCGGGGCTGAAACTCGTCGAGTCTCCTAGCGAGGCGATTCGTGATAACCCTGGAGAACAACTTATAGACGTGGCTCAGGAGTGAGATGGGCCTATAATTCTTTAGAAGGGTTTGATCCCCCCTCTTAAAGAAAAGAACCACCAGACTCCTACTCCACGCATTTGGAGTTCTCCCACAGTGTAGAACGGTGTTAAACAGCTTTTGTAGCTCCTGTATGACAGGAAGGCCACCTGCCTGCAGGAGCTCCGAAGTAACTCCGTCCTCACCGGGGGCTTTTCCATTTTTAAGTTGTCTCAGAGCCAACACGATCTCGCCTTGGTCGATTTCTGGCAGATCGTCGCTGTAGTGGCGCGTCAGGGTGGCTCTGGGATCATGGTCGACATGCCGTGGATAAGGAGCATGTGCAGCGTATAATCGACCATAAAAGTCCTCAATCTCGGCAAAAATCTCCGACTGTGACGAAACGGTTTTGCCCTTTTGTGTCGTTAACTTCGTCAGGTGGCTCCTTCTAAGCTGCTGAGCAAATACCTTAGACCCTCGGTTTCGCTCTATCGCTTCTTCAATGAGGCGTGTATTGAAGCTCCGAAGGTCTCGGCGTATCATTTTGCTATGCGCCTGTTAAGGTCTGACCTCTCTGACGTAGTAACTTGGGTGCTTTCGCGTCTATTTGCCATAAGCCGTAGAGTCTCATCCGAGAGTTTGGACTTTCTGCCTCTACGCTGCATTTTACAGATTTTGATGCCCTCTCCCTTAAGCGCATCAACCAGATTGTGTAGGATCTCGTCAATATCTTCAGAGGGTGCCAATGCAGCGAATCTATTTCCGAGCATTCTCTGGAACTTTTCGGAACCCGCCATGATTTGGAGTGGATTAGGTCGGAGCGTGGACTTCATGAGACGGCTTCTTTCAAGCTTAATATCGATATTCAGAGAGCCTCGTACAAGTCGGTGATCGGATCCGGTATTAAACCTATTGATCACTGAGACATCTCTGAATATGTGCTTTTTGTCCGTCATGATGAAGTCGATCTCGTTCTTTGTCACAGTATCCGGACTTCGCCACGTCCACTTCCTCTGGGGTCCCTTTTTGAAGAATGAATTCATCAAAAAGAGCCCCTCTTTCTCAAGAAAGTTTACGAGCATTTGTCCTCTGTGATTCCGACATCCATAACCATGTGGTCCCACTCTGGATTCGCCGTGACTTTGGGTTCCCACTTTAGCGTTGAAGTCCCCCATAACAACGTTGAAATGGGCCTTTGTGGTATTGTGCAAGGCTTTTGATATGTCCTCGTACATATCCTCCACGTCGTCGTCCGAATGTGTCGAAGTCGGTGCGTAGACCTGTATGATCTTCATGGTATATCGTTTAGATAACCGAAGAACCATATAAGCTACCCTGGTCGACACACTGGAAATTTCTTCAACGTTGTTAGTGAGGGCTCTATTGACGAGAAAGCCTACGCCACCCTGGGATATCCTATCGCCTTCGCGGTAGTATATAAGGTGGCCCGAGTCTAAGGTGATAGAGTCCTCTCCCTCTCTACGGACTTCACACAACCCTAGGACATGCCACCTTATGTTCTCTAGCTCCGTCTCCAACTGTGCGAGATGTTCATCAAGCCGAAGACTTCTGCCGTTGTAGGTTGCCAGGGTCAGTTGAGATGGGCGGCCTATCGTAGCCCGGGGATTCTTCGCACCCCTGCCCTGCCGTTACCGTGACCGCCGCCTTGGCCAGGAATAACAGGGCGACCGGGAACTGGGGGCCATTTCCTATGATTCTGTATCATTGGAGGGTTTATGCCCATAATCGCCACGCTGGGCAAACGGGTTGGCGATCGCAGAGGCACAGTTCTTCGCACCGTTAATACTGCTGCCTGTCAACGGTCTGGGGGGCTGGCTGTGCCTAGTTGAGCTAGGTTATACCGCCTTTAGCCGGTTGGAGAAAGGAAAGGAATTTATATAAGGAGGGATAATTAGAAAGGAAGAGGGAAATGGAAGGGACAAGGATACTACTGTCACGGAAGATAAGGTTTGTGACACTAGTAGCTAGAGTAGTTCGGGGTCGCATACCCGTAGCAGACCCAATAAGTTATCGGACAGATAGTTTATGGATCCACCCTCTGAACGACGTGGATAGAGATTGGGATATTGAAATTGTTTTTGAATATTAGAAATCTAATCTTTAACCTCCCGGTATATAGCCTGTTACGCTGCCACTAGACAAATAAGGCGTTTTTGGTATATAAATATCTGCTTAGATTTTTTTTTTATTTGTTTTTTTTTTTGTTTTCTGAATATATTTATAAACTATAACAATCCCATATAATTTAGTTATATGATAAACTACAACTTGTTCTTCTCTATAAAACTTGAAATTCTGCAAAAAATAACCAGTTCCGACGAGTAGGGTTTCGGGATCCGTCCGTTTCTTTACAACCTTGCATTGTGTCTAGTAAGGAATAGTCTATCTTGAGACGATACTGTATCGGCAATAAACAATCCTAATCCTTTTTCTCGATCGATCGGAGCAATCGGAACAGTTTTTTTAACATACATACTGACATAGTATCATTCCTCAAGACATGACGAGACACTGACATGCTTACTAATTATTTATCCTAATTGGTATAAACCAATTGACGCGGTTAGATATCCAAATAATAATATTTGGATCGAATTAAAGATTGGGATCGTGGATTGAAATCAGCCCGTGGACTATTCCACTTAGCGTCAGGATAGTCAGGCAGTGAAGTCGCTATACCAATCTGTATAAAAATAGCAATGCTAGATTACATTATGGAATATCTATAATTTTTATCTTTCAAAAATGGAGGCTTAAAACTATACTTCATATAGTGTAGTCACAGTAAATTGTGGTCTATTTCGAAGATTTACTCTGGGCCCGTCTGCGGCTGCGTGCGTGGCTGCGCGCGCGCATGCACTAAACATTACAAGATTGTTAGAAGAACGTTCCGTTATACGGACACCGGATGTGTCCATTTTCAGTTTGTTGCGCCTTTCGTTTTTATTACGTCAGTATTTTGTATCATAGATTTGGCCAAATAGGAAAACTATGTAATATTCATTACAATTGAATTTGTTAAAAGTGTAAACAAACTTTGCTATTTTCACGAGTTATTTGGTTTTGTCTGAATTTCAAGAAGTGCTATTTTAATAAATAATATAATTAAAGCTATTTTCAATATAATGTATAACCTGTTGGGTAATTAAATTATTTGTTTACGTTTTAGGCAAATTCTGTAACAAAGTATATTTAGTAAATTGAGAATTTAAGTCTCTTATAATGTTTATGACCGAAATGAACGATCTCTATCCATATTGTTAGATCGATCTCGGAAATGGACCAATCAGAACAAAGTTTGATCACACTGTCGCATATTATTTGTTTTGATTGGTTCATATTCAATATCGAACAGTAGATATCGATTGAGATCGTCTAATGTACATGTATCGATTATTTATTATATATTTGTGGATAGAGTATGTTCATTATATCTACCAATAAGTATTCATTAGTTATTGTTTATGGTTTATAGTTTTTCATCGTACTATAACTAAATATGCAATTTCGAAAAGGGCATATCTAATAAATATAATATCTAATTCTATATCGAGAAATATATATATAATAACAAATAACAATCAAACTTCTGTAATTTTTTATTGCTAATTGAACCCAAATTCTAACACATTTTTTTTATACTACTTAAGAAAATGTCAATTTCCTGGACTTTTTACATTTTCGGTCATGTGCCCTTTGCGAAATTGCATATTCAACTAGACATACACATTACACATTCATATAAACTGCTCTGAGTTTTAACTAAAACCTCAGTAAAAAAACGATTTCAAAAAAGTCATTGTACTGTTAAAAATAAAGCATATTTTCACATATTAACATCATCTCACTAATAATAGCATAGTAATTCATTCATATAATTACTAATAAATAGCATATACAGTGTACAGTGAGCCCCAAAAAAAAGTGTAAACATTAAAATTTCAGATAAAGAAAAATCAACAGACAACCGCAGCTCACAGGAGCCCCAGAGCAAAGAGTCGTCCCAGCCCAACAGTCTCACATCCAGTTCAATATCAACCGACTCGAAGCCGTCGGAAAAGACGGATAAAGACGACAAGACGGACAAAGACGAAAAAACGGAAGGCGATAAGAAACAGGAGCCGGACGCGGCGCAGGAGTGCACGACGGATGCCTGACTGGTAAGGATAAAGCTGTACGAATGTTATCAATCGAAATATTATAGTAAAAGGTAACTTGTTTGTTTTGCGGACGGTTGTGAGCGGTTTTGGGGGTTGAAAAAAATCGTTGTGATTCGTAATTCGTCTCGTTAAGATTTTTTTTTGTGAAATTTTAAGGCTTTGTTTTTTTTTCATACATGCCTAATTATGTTATTGCTTCGCTTCTTGAAATTTTGGTTATAGTATAAAAAAAACTTTTTTTTGTGTTTCTGGCAGTTGACATGGATAATAATTCCGTTCTCAATAGTTAAACGGAGCGTATTGGCGTTAATGACGTAGTACAGCTCAGAATAGGGCAGTTTTTGAAGTCCTATGAGGACTATTAAAAACTATTATTGGCATTGAATGTTACTATGTAACCCAGTCTAGTGAAAAAAACATACATACACGTGGAATTTAGAACTTCCATTGTTTAATGAAGTCGGTTTACTGATAATTTGCTACAAATGGATTGTTTTTTTTATACGTCACAAACGTAAGCGCCATTATTAATTCTTTTTTCTTCTTTGAACAATTGATGCGTGTGATTTTTTTACTGCATATTTCAAAATCCCACATTTGATTTTTTAAAGTATATCTTATAGTTAATGTAATTAATCCGAAAATTACATTGGCTATAAATTTATAAATAAATTACAAGCGGCTGACATTTATGTCTGTAGATATTGAATTTCGTTGAAAATATTTGAAAAATAAAGAAAGGTCTAAAAAACTTTAAGTATTTCATGGGAATGACATATTAAAATACAAATTAACTTTGTATTAATTCTAAAATTATAATAAATATAAAACAATTAAGGAATTAAACATTCAAGCATCAATTCGACCTCAAGCAAAATTAAAAGAAATTGTAGTGGGAATAATATGCAGTGAGATTTATGTAGTAGGGAGAAATTGACAAAACTGCCAATATATCGAATTACCCTCATTTTGAAAGCCGCCATGACCGTCTGTTGTATTCTAAATTATTTATACTTTTGTCGCAGACAAACTTTCGAATCAGGTGTTTTGGAAAGCGCCTAATTCTTATTTTATCCTAATCACATGAAAATATTGAAAAAAAAAAATATCTTCCAAGTAAAAAAAAACTCAGTTCAAATAATGACAATAATATCAATATTATTTGCATTTTTACTCGACTCAACAAATAAAAAAAACGTTTTCCAAACCATTTGGTTCTAAAGTGGTCTGACACAAAAAGTTTTCTAAACACTATTTGGCTGTGTTAGTCACTGTGGGTTGTAAAAATATACAATATATTATTGTTGAAAATTAGCTCTTTAATACATCCCATATAGGCAATTTAAGAGCCGGAATTATTCTAAATCAAAAAACATGTTATCACTGTAAATTCGTTTTCAAAGTGGTGGCATTTTAGATTACGTATGCCCTCCGTGTTACTGCAATAAATCGTTGCCTCTGCTTGAGCAATAGATATCAACTGATCGATCATTTTAACTGATCGAGTTAACCGCTCGGTAAGGTTACGGTTAATCGAGGTAATCGATGATTAAATAATTCATTAAATCCATTAAAATTACTTAAATCTGCCCAAGTGTAACTAGAGTTAAAATCCACACTACTTTTATAATTAAGAGTGTATTTGAGTCTAATAAGTATCAATTAGATCTTATATTTTCAAGAAACCTTATAATGTAGTTTCGATTCTATAATTATGAAAATAAGGGTACTTCTCGACTGGTCTAATAGATATGGCAGTCATTTCTTCTTGAATAAACAGTCACTTCCTAGTGTTAAATCTTTGAAGTAAAATAATTTTTAATATGTACTATGATAAGGTTAAAAGCAGTGGAATTAGATAAAACATAATATATGACTAGTTGACTATCTTAATAATAAATAAAGATGATATTATCTATTTTATGAAACAGAAATATCACCTTTTGGCATTTTTTTTATTGCTTTGAATGACGAGACGAGTTTGCCGTTCGCCTGATGGTAAGCTATACGACCGCCCATAAATAGTAGAAACTCCATCCAACACCTTGATTTACAAAGTATTGTTTGGTATTCCACTCCGCTCGCCATCCTGAGACATGAGATGTTAAGTCTTATTATGTCCAGTAGTTACACTGGCTGCAATGCCCTTCAAATCGGAACACAACAGTGGCTAAACACTGCTGCTTGACGGTAGAAATAGACATTGTGGTGGTACCTAACCAGGCGGACTCTCACACATGAGACCTACCACCAGCAAAAGGCATTTTCCGATAATTATTTTCCTTGGTCTATGAGTGAGCAGTTTAAGATATTATCAATATCCGGATCTCATTTATTTTTGTTGCAATCAAATTTCTCCTCTATAATGTTCTGAACAAGAATGATTTTTATAAATGAAATTATATTATTTTTACAACCCATCGGCGTGTAAAGTTTATGCGCGTCGTTTGAATATGGTATAACTTTGGGTGTATATGAACTGTCAACTATACAATCATATGACGATATAATATAGTGTAATTATGGAGAATATCGAGGGACACAACTGTCCTAATATCCAGTGTTGATGAAAAAAAAAATATACGAGAGTCCAAAGTTATACTTGGTTATTGACGCGGTTAGATATATAAATTTATCGTACGTATGTCTGTTCATTGTACGCTTTACTCGTGTCTTGTTCCAGTTGGATGGTAGAGTTTAAAATATTTAAATTATATCACATGTATTTTGTCTTCTTGGCATTGAGGCAACAGTGGAAAATAATATGTTTTTATATACTTAAGTTGATGCAGCAATAAAAATGTTCAAGTAATGTCCATCTTGGTTATAATTTCACGAAACAAAAATATTATTTTCATACGAAATGTCGGGATGAATAAAAAATGCAAGTGATAACCAAAAAATATAAACTTTAAGTTGATTTATCACAAATTTATTAGATGCGAAGATTTTTTATAAAATACTATGTGACTGAATATTATAGTTTTTGAGTTGTATGTATGATTTTAAAATCTGGTCATTCTGTATATAGACTAATTTTGAAATTCAACAGATGCATTGTATGTTCAGCATTTGAAAATATGTATAATGTTCTTAACTTCATGGTTCATTTTTGAAAATTACAGAACAATATTTATTTCTTCATTTAAGATTTACAAGAACAAAGTTTACTCTGACAAATTTTAATATGAATAAAAATGTTATATTATACCTAAATGTTTCAATAACATAAACAAAAAATAGTGTGGAGCAAGTTTTAATAATTAATTATATTTGAGACCTAAGAAATTTATAGTAAGAAACAGAACGATGGCAAAATTGTAATATTAATATTAACGCAAGGGGTCTAATACCGTCTACGAGGGCAAATCCGTCTTTTTGCAATTACAGGCTTTCTAATCGAAGGACAGCTTTCAAAGACATACAGGTCACTGTAGCGAACGGTGCATATAACCCTTACCGGCTTCCCTTTTGTAATTTTTGGAAAATCTAATTATTATAAAAGCGATTAGCAGACCGCATTTGTTCATAATATTATTAGTACTTATATGTTGTGTTAGGTTTCCTTTCGGAAAATTTCACTCTTCCCCATTTATAGGTGAATAGGGGATGTTTTCGACGCTTTTATCTTTACAACTAACAAAGCTTTCCTTCGATTAAAAGGCCCGTAATTTGCACACACACATACATCACGCATTTATCCACGAAGAGGTATGCTGAGGCGCAACCAGGGCACCCACTTTTTGCCAAGTGTGTTCCGTTCCATGATGTAATAGGAGGCGAGCCTGTCGTAATATCGGGCACAAATTCACGACTCCAGGCTGATACTGAGTAGAAAAACCCAAATATTACTGCCCGACCCGGGATTCGAACCCAGGACCTCAGAGCGCTGCCGTACCGCGCATACAGTACAACTACGCCACCGCAGTCATTTTAAAAAGGCGGTATTGCCCCCGTAGACGGAGTAGGACACCCTTAGTAGTCATACGTTCAGGAAATAACTATGTGGAACTCAGAATGCATACTCAATATTCTGTGTATTGTACTTGCCTTAGTTCAGATCGAATGTCTTTGTAGACGGATATGTACTGATTTACTTTACCTAATGTCTCCAGCTATATGGCTTTTGTTTCTTCACACAATTTTCGACAATATTTATATGAATATAAGATCTCATTTCCAATTGAACGTTTGATCGCCAGATCCGGCGTACATTTTATAAATTATTGTAAAATATACCTATTTTGTATTGGCTTAAATTAAATAAATGTTTTAATTTACAGGAAGATTCGTAATATTTTTAATTCTACCCTACTTAAATGGAAATATGATTCAGTTTTAAATGAATGCGGTTTTTTGTTCATAATATAAAAAGTTATTCGCTTTTAAAAAAAATATGTATTAAGGAAGACGAGAAAAAAATCATATGTCGCAGTTTGATTGTGAAATCCATTACTTTGTAAAAAGTCCGGAAAATAAGCAGATGTCAATAAAATAGTGAGTTTTTCATGACATTTTATTGCGTTCCAATTTTGAATTATAGCTCATATAATATGTGCATGTACATAAAAAAGGCATGTATGAATTATAGGACACATGAACTTTGATTTGAAATTTCATTATAAAAACCATTCATTGAATCTAGTTACTATACGTTCTAATAAAGTAAAAATATCAATATATCAGTTTTCCTTTTATTTACAGTGACATAATTAATTGTAAGAGTTAAAAAAAATTGTCCTTAAAATGCCACACTACAAACGTTGCTAAAGTAAAGGCCATAAGAGTTGCCACGACAAACGTTATTTAGGCAAAAGTAATGATAACTTTGACTGACATTGCGGCGTGACAATTAGCGTATTTGAATTAATATTTGCGACATTTTGCCAATCCAACATCAACTTAGTAGATAAAGAACACAACGTCGATATTGCTTTGTGCAAAATACGCTAATATTTTTTCAAATATTCTGAGTATAATGCCATCATAGTTATTGAATCTGGCGTTTAGTCAATTACTATTTCTACTTTCAATAATTCTATTTTTGCCGAGTAACTTAAACTTTATGGAGTAGGGATAGAGTACAGGGTATGTACTTACTCGGAGCTGTTTGAAAATTGTGTTCTTGGTTATTCGAATATGGTCCTTATATTCAATGCAGAGTTGGATTTGAAGTGGTTTATGTAATCGAAGGGCCTTGGCGCGGATTTATGTTTCGAACAAAATTAGCAGGTTTAGTTAATTCCATGACAACACCGGCGATAGCCTAGTTGGGAATGGACTGCCGATACGAATGTCCCTAGGTTCAAAACCCAAGGGCACACACTTGACTTTTCTAAAATCTTGTGTGTATTCTTTGTGAATTATCACAAGCTTTAACGGTGAAGGAAAATATCGTGAAGAAGCATACCTTAGAAGTTCTTTATAGGAATTTTAAGGGTAGTGAAGTCCGCCAGTCCGCACTACAGCGTGGTGGACTAAGGCCTAATCCCTCGCAGTAGTACAGGAGGTCCCAGCCTAGCAGTGGGACAGTATATAACATAGATATTTTTACTTATAGCTTTCCGTCTTAGGTGTATTTATTCCCAATCACATGAATAGATAAACTTCGTAATTAGAATGTTCTAATTATCTACCAGTAAATAATTATTTTACCTGATTCGTTCATTGTAGTTCGTGTGAGTGACGCAATGCGGACGGTTTTCGTTTGACCCCATTGCATGACAATTATGTATTTGCATATATCCGCGCCAATGCAATAGGAAATTGTATGAGTAACAAGTTCGGGAGCAATGTTTAATGTATACCATACGGATTCAAGCTGTGTTCCTACTTAAGAATATGTGGTTGCTATGGATATGAGTTAAGAAATTTTATACGTAAAGATGATGTTGTCTGTTTATAAGTGCGTTTCGTGCGATTCTTGTTATCTTGCTGAATTGGATTTTTTGATTAAAAAGTAGTATAAATTAGCTTCAGCGACGATAATCTATGAACTCTCTCGAACATCTCGCTTGATAGATGATAACCTGTACACTCTTGCATCAGATATCTTGTTTATATTTAAAAAGGAAAAACCGACTTTCATTTAGATAGGCATTAACAGTAGTTTTAAAATTTCGAATACTTTGGCCACCATACTTAAGTTACTTATGAATTTTCAAATTTCGAATTATTTGACACTGGCTACCATTAAATTTACTAATGAATTCAAAAGAGTTTCTATGTGTTTAAAAAAAATAATAATTCAGCAATGCAACAAGTTTCGCGCGTAACGATTAGATATTCATATCATTGTGAAATCTCTTGTTTTTAACTATATAGTATTTGTATGTGAGATTATATGTTCCGCTAGTGCTAGGTTCCATTTACATCTTCCACATTTAAAAATATGACGATTTGCGAAAATCGATGTTTTGCGAAATATTGTTCTGTAGTTTATTTTATTGACATAAAGAGAATTTAATTAATATTAATATTGTTATTATTAAAATACCTCCTTATGATGTAAAGTTAAGGGTAAGTTTAAGGTTTTTCAAATTAAATCAAGACGAATAGAGATCAAAATCTGTTTTAAAAGTATTATAACTTATAAAAGAATAAAAAATGATCTTTAGATTTGTAACTTCTATGTTAGTATGTTAAATCAAGTAAACCATATCCTAATAAAATTATACGAGGCTCTAGATTATATATCTTGCTGGTGGTGAGATATAATTTATATCCGCCCGGATAGCGACCACCGTACACAAGGTGTTAAAACCCGCCATCACGGCCCACGTCAGTGAGTCGCATTCTGGGATCAGCTTGTGTACATCCGGTTCCAAGAGGCCGGCATAATTGTGTCGACTGCCTAGGGTTAATCATCTCTCGTCAGTCAACATTCTATTCGATCCTATTCCACTTACCATCAGATACAGCGAGGTTCACTGCCGTACAAGCATAAAAAAAGTTTTAAATACTCATGCATTCTGTAAAATATAATGTAGACGAAAAAAAACTGACAAAAAAAGAAAACAAAATACATTAGACGATCTAAATTGCAAAAAAGTAGAAAAAATCAGATTAATATTGGGCATTTCGCAAAACCAACGATTCTCGCAAATATCCGCCACTATGGATATTATTTAATCATGTAATACTAGTCTGTTTGTATAAGTACGGAAGTCCCAGGCTTGGGATAATTTTAAAAATGTTACAAGATATTAAAGGGAAACATGTATTGATTTTTGTGTCGAGAAAGTTTTGTATAAAAAAATGTGGTATGCTTTTTGTAAACTATGCTGGTTATTTATTACGATTAGTAAATCTTCTAAAATATTTGTTGTTTTATTTAAATGAATTTGGTTGTGCATACGTTTTGAAAGTAACTTAAAATTGGTGAACTGCTTCGGTAGTATTGGATGTGCGGTACGGCAGCGGTGTGAGGTTCTGGGTTCGAATCCCGGGTCGGGCAAAGTGATGTTTGGGTTTTTCTGCTCAGTATCAGCCCGGGTTCGGGAATTTGTGCCCGATATGGCGATAGGCTCGCCCCCTATCACATCATGGGACGGAACACACTTGGCGAAAAGTGGGTGCCTCGGTTGCACATCTGCATACCCCTTTGGGGATAAATGATGTGTGTGTGATGGATTCTTAGCCTGTCTGCGTATCTATGTAAAATATGTAGCTTCTGATTGCATATGTCTTGCGCATACCTAGACCGCCTTGGTGGCGGAGTTGTATGACGAAATGACTGCAGTGATCCTTGGGTTCGACCTCCGGGTCAGGCAGTGATATTGGGTTTTTCTACTCATTATCAGCCCGGGGTCTGGAATTTTTGTCCGATATAGCGATAGATAAGCTCGCCCCTTATCACATTATGGGACGGAATACACGTCGGAAAATGGGTGCTCCAGTAGCGCCTCTGTCTACTCTTTCGGGAACAAAGGCGTGTGTATCTATAATTGAATTTGCTCAATATGTTAGACAAATACTGATGTTGAAACTAATAATACGATGAATGTGTTGCAAGAGCATCTATGTACAAATACTGATCAATATTGTATCTACTCCTAAGTAATTACTCACTCACTATCACTTACAAGTATTCTCATGTAAGTGACTTTTATTGTCTTTTTTGAGAATAAAATTCTTAAAGCCAAATTTGATATGCGGTTTAGAATGTTTAACAAACGCAATCTATGTTCTCTACAAGTTTAAATACACTGAGCTAGTCATGTGTAACAGAAAACAGGAATTTTTGAACCCTTTTCAAAATCTATTGACGCTTATATTTTGTGTGAGAGCATGTGATATTAAGTATTAATAAAAAATAATCTAAGAATATCAGAGTTTGTAATTTATAGAATAAAAAAAAGGAGCTTAGACATCCTTCTGGTCCTTTCTCCTTGTCGCGTCATGTAGACGAATATCTACTAAATAAAACAAGTAAAATAAAACGTTTCATTTGTAGACCAGTCACTAGCCAGCACATGAATGTTGCAAATACAATAGGGAAATAAAATAAATATTTACATTTAAACAAACTTTTATTTATAATTCATATTTATATGAGCTGCCTGTTCCTAAACATATTTATAAAAAGACAATATACGTTCAAAACATTACAATACCGCTTTATACGATAACTAATCTACTTTTGAGGATGACGTTAAAACTAAATTAACATACAGATATAAAGCCAGTTATATTTTAAAACCTAACTTTATGCCTTATATATCTAGGTTTAATTAGATATTCCCAAATACAAAACGTATAAGCTAGCTTTATTAACGGGTACAAGGGCCGGGTTGCTTTTGGACACCAATTCCAAAGCATTTCTTTATCTGTAACACCATAGATAATTTTACCGCCATATTTAAGTAGGTTCCATTATAATCGGTTTTATTTATGGGTATATCTAATTATTATAATGCTATATAAAATATTTACATTTTTCAATGAGAACTACAGTATCAGACCTAGTATTTTAAGATGGTTACATGAGAGTATAAAACGCAATTATTAACGTTGCATTTGCACTGTAGAATTACATTGTGGGTATACTATAGATTTCTATTATTTGAATGTAAAAAATGTTATTTTTTAAATTCACAGTCAAATATGTTGGATCAAACACGGGTGGTTAGCAGCCATTTTGAATATACGATCCCAATCTCAATCTTCAATTAGATTCTGAAAATAAACCAATCCAAATATCTAAGCATGTCAAAAAGAACTTGCTTCTGATTGGTCCATTTTTGAGATATCGAAAAAAACGGATCGTTATTAAAAATGGCGGTATGTCGAGTGTCTAAAGCTGGCGCGTACTACACATTTATATTACCGTGTGTGCTGTCTGTAAGTAAACGTACTAGGGTTGCCAACAATTCTTCGGTAAAATATAGTATTTTTGCGTAGTATATATTTCTACAACAGTACATACTACGCAAACTCAAAATATAGTACAATACTATATTATAGTACGGTTGGCAACCCTAAAACTTACGTCAATCATGACAACGCATAGCTGTCACGTCAAAGGGCCGGCGCTCATATGGCCGAGCGCAGCGCAGTACATTTTTACTGTTAAACTATTATCGACATTGTCTCCATTGAAATAATATTGAAAATTAATTAACACAACAATTTATTGTTGTTAAAATGGAATGTTTTGTTTGCATCTATGTATCTGACCCTTCAATTACAATAAGTTTTTTTAACACACTGTGTAAAATTGTACTGCTGTGAGTTCAATAACGTGTCAGCTTTTGTTAATCGAATTATACATTATATTTAAATATCTACAATTAAATATTCCGCAATGCTATTTCACCTGTTGATAGCCGAATAATATAAATCAAATTATTTTTAATTAGGTCTGACTACCATAGTTTCTAATTGGCGATATTCACATCACCCAGTTACAGAAATGTAAGAAAATATCTATCCACTTATACGTCCTTTTAGGACCTCTTAATTATGCCACATAAAGGATCACAATCCTTATCTTCGATCCCAAAAAAGGAACTAATCACACGTCATTTGTATATCAAAAAAAAGTGCTCTGATTGGTCCAATTGTGTGGATCGAAAATGGCGGTTGGGTTTGTTGAAAATGGCGGCAAGACAACCATATCTACGCATAGTATGTAGTCGAGGCCTATACCTTCTACGGGGGCGATTACGTCTTGTAGTAATATGCGAAATCGAAAGATAGCATTGACAGCCGTATAGGTAAAATAGGGGATTTTTTTATGTTATTAATACGGTTATGGCAGATATCCTTGTCTTAGAGCATCCGTAATTCTATAAGTAAATACGGATACGCCCGGAGACGTAATAAGCCTCCTAAGTATACTATACATCAGTGGCGAAGGGTGAAATTTTTGAGAAGGTAACCCGAGGCAAAAAATACTGCCTTAGTTAATATATCGCGACATATTTAACTAAAAACAAAAACTTAGGCAAACGTAAACAAACCTAAAAGGGAAGCCGGTAGGAATCGGATTGTATGGACGCTTCGCCACTGCTATACATATTCTTGAAATTACAAGGCAAGTTATTGTTACGTTGAATTTATATAATAAGTGGGTAGATATTTGAATACTTGGAACAGGGGCCGTAGAACATCTCGTCTGGTGCCCTTGTAGTGCAACACTATATTAGCATCAATAAGTCTTAAAGCTGGTGCATATATGGCGGAACGCAGCGCAGAGAAGTTTTTACTGTCCATCTATTATCAACACTGTCTTCATTGAAATAATATTCAAATTTAATTAACACAACAACGTAATGCAATTTATTATTGTGTTAATGGATTTTGAATATTATTTCAATGTATACAATGTCGATAATAGATTGATAGTAAAATATTATCTGCGTTGCACTCCGCCATGTTTGCGGCGGCCCTAATATGTCATCAAATTATTTACCACGTTTATACCTAATAATTCGGGATGGACATACATTTTTATTAAACGTTTACATTATTGAGGTTTTCAAATTGCCTTAATATTTTAAGATGTGATATTTTTTTTACAATATAAATATTTGGCGTATTTTATCAATGGGGTAACAACAACACGATATCTACAATCGCAAACGCTAAAGTTATGTATGAGAATGGACACCTAGCGATACACTTATCGATGTCTCATTCGCATACATTTATTCTGGTTTCGATTGCATTGACGATTGTAGAAGGCGTTGGCTACAGATCATTTTACGCCAATAGATCATCGATAAAATCATTGTTTGCGAAAATATTAAAGAAAAATCACACGTTTTTTTTTCATATTTACAATATTTTGAACAAATATAATATCGAGTGATTTCAGTTTGATTTTTTGGCAAACAAAAACGACATATCCAATACTACACACATCATTCAATTGTCAACATTGCCTTTTGTTTTATTGTTTCTAATGAAGGAACATTGACCTTTTGACACTACATTGTTTACTCGTCCAAAATTCGACCAATATAATTAATTATTCAATTACCTATAGTATAATAATGTGCAATTATAAATGCTAGTATTTGCTAAGTAAAGGACGATGCAACTTTGTTCTTTAAGTAGGTTAACTTAGTTAAACTAGTAACAGGACCTTCCATTAAGATAGTGTCGTGTTCTCAGACTACGTAAACTTGGAGATAAGTAAAATTTTGTTTAAGACATTTTAAACAATGTAGCAAAACAGAAAAGAAAATTGGATAGCGACCGCCGTACACAAGGTTTTAAAACCCGCCATAGTGGCCCATGTAAATGTCGCGTTTCGGGATTAGCTTGTGTATATGCCGGCATAATTGTGTCGACTGTTGAGGAGTGATTATCTCTCGTCAGTCGACATTCTATTGGAGCCCACTCCACTTACCATCAGATGCAGTGGGGTCACATTGTCGAGTCAGAGTAAAAAAAATACCTTCAAAACTAAGGCACGGTCAATTTATAATTTAAAACTGTTAATTCATTAGTATTTGTATGGATATTGACTAGATAAGACAATGTTGACGTAATATCAATAAAATATGGCAACATGGAATGATATAGGTAATAGTCCACGCACAGATCCTAGTCACTTCTGCTATTTTTCATATTCATTGACATTCCAATTCCTATCACTAGAGTTGACTCGCATCAACATTTAGAAAAGCCATGTCAAAATGATTGAATCCTACTAATATAAATGCGAAAATTTGTGAGGCTGGATGTATGGATGTATATTTGTTCCTCTTTCACGAAAAAACTACTGAACGGATTTGGATGAAACTTTACAGTAATATTGTTGATACATCAGAATAATACATAGCGCGCTAGCAAACCGCGAACAATAATAAATGTGTAGAAGTTGGTATACTGCGATAGCCAAATACGTATCATTTGTGCTAGAAAAATACACCGACAGCATCTACCAATCACAGCCTAGCACAGAAAAAACCTAATGCAAATTATCAGGAACAGTTTAAGAACCTCGTACCGCTTACACACCTTAGCTGGCACATTTACGGTGGTATAGCATCCTTAAGCCTAGTTCGAACTACGCTAGTATTTTAGTCGACTCACGCCTTTTATTTCCAAAGGGGTAGGCAGAGGTGCAACTGACACACCGATTCCACCATGTATTCCGTCCCAAATTCCAGGATTCGAGCTGATTTTGAGTAGAAAAACCCAATATTACTTTACCCGACCTGGGGATTTAACTCAAGACATCAGCACTGCAGTCCCACTGTGATACGCCACCGAGGCAATTTCGAATTTATCTATTTTAATCCAGTAGCGAGTAATGATTAAAACATGTTTAGTAAATTACTCGACAACATTCTCGAAGTTCAAACACGTTTAATTACTAATTTACTCTGTAATCGAATAAAATATTCGTAGTAGTCGTGGCGTAACCCGAACTGGCGAGTCGATGAGGCAGATTTGGCTTTCTCTATCAAGAAGTGACTAGGTTCTGCGAGCGTAGTATAAAGATACGTAAAACAACGCATGAATTCCTTTCTCGGTTAGAGGTTTGTGTTAATATGATTAATAGCTAAAGCTTGGCAGGGATCAGCTTAGTGCTATCAATTCAATCGGTAATAAAAAATATCTTAAAAAAATATATTTATTAAATTATTAAGACTTTTTTCTTGGAACTTTTATGCTAAGTATATACAATAATTTTAATATATTGGTTGCAAGACGATATATAGGCTTATATTTTGTAAGATTCATGCGCTGTTATTCGCCCTCTCCTAATCTAAACTACAAAAAATACATCTATAGTTATGCCAGTGAGTAATACTGGATCCTCCACGTTGTAAAACTAACGAAAAATACATCCATTTAACAGGCACAACATAAATATCACTAAGCAAACTGGCACGGCCATTGGCATTGCTAGAGCAAATGTGGCATAGCCAGAGCAAATATGGCATTGTCAGATACTACCATAGACAATATAACACGCCAATTCGTCATAATATCACATTATAGCTTGTTATATTTTAATAAAGTGAGTAGATTTTTTCAATTATTGACGGGAAAAAAATATTTTCATTTTATTTTTGCGCGAATAAAAAAAGGCCTACTTTGGAAATTGCTTTAATACAGTCTTATCGCAATTAAACAATGGGATAATCATTTGTAAAGATCCAGTTTTTTAGAGTAATTCTTTCACTTTGTTCACATCTCTAATAAGCACTGGATTCTATGAATATTTAGTTTCCTCATCAAATGACATCACTGGTTAATAGTTTCAGTTAGGCCGTTTTTTTGCGCTCTTCATTTGCCATCGTCAATAATAATGTCTTTAGTCCACTCCAACACGAAACTGGTACAAAACAAATAAAACTATCAACCTAAACCGGGCTAGTCTCGACGTCTTCTTTAACTTCCTTCTGTTTCCTCTTCTTTCCTTCTAAATCCGCGTAGATGTCTTCTAGATTCCTCTTTTTAGTTTCAGGGACGCAGAAGATGAGGTAAAATACGTTAGAGAGGCATACGACGCTGAAAATCCAGAATGTGGAGTGAAGACCAATCATGGCGTTTAGAGGTGCGAAGAGTTTGAGCAGAGCGAAGTCGGTGGCTAGTGATATGGCCATGATGAGTGTTGCCACGGTTCCTCGGAGCTGGGGGCAAAGTAAATCATTATTACGGGAATATACAAAAATAAAAGAAATAAAAATATGTCGATATAATATAAAAATTGCCTTGTTACGTTTTACTTTAACTCTGAATTAAATGCAGCTTAATAATTTTAAACATATTTTTTATTTTTACCAATTACATATTGCTTGTTTATGCATATAAATATCTGAATATTTATATCTCTAGCACAGTGACCTCACTGTATCCTTTTTTTTTAATCGAGCACGACAAAGAGTCTGCTCTTGATGGTATGCGAGATGGTAAGAGATGATCTGGATATTTAATGATGTATAATTAATATTTAATTAATATATCTGATGTTAAATGATGCTTAAGGGAAATATCGACTGGCTTTGTATACCTTGACGACACAATTGCCTTCTAAGAAGGCAATAATATTAGTATTTAATCAGCGGAAAAAATATCCAAACAGAATTAATTTTACTTTTCAAGACACCATCTTAAAGTCAATTAATTTTTAGTCAGCGGAAAAACATTTTCAGCTAGAATTAATTTTACTTTTCATGACACTTCATCTTTGGGCTATCTAAAAGTCTACTGATAGAGATATGCTATTAAGTTAACCTGTGTATTTTTTTGCACTTCACAAACATTTTTATTTTTCTACATAGGCGGACTTAATACCATATTTATTTATACATATTTTCATATAAAAACTGAGAATAAATAAAAAAAAATTACCTGGAAGCTAAACATCTCCGTCATAATAACGAAAGGCAAGGGTTGTAGACCAGCAGCATCAGAGAAGATGGTGGTGCAGAGCGCCACGATGGGCACCCAACCTGGCATTGACACGCTGATGCTTTGCAGGTAGAACCAGACGCCGAGGAGCGCCATGCTGAACCCGGCCACGCAGCTCGTCACGGCCAGGAGAGGCTGAAAAGAATATAAATTCACTTCAAACTGTGTTATACTCTGTTCGATATACAAATATATCAAGTCTTGTACATTCTGCTCCTCTGCTGGACATGGTCCTCCTCTACAATAGAGATGGTTAGGTCTTAGATCACGGTGGCCTATTGCTGGTTGGCAGGCTTCACATACCTTCGAATTTTTGGAGAATTCTTAGGTTTGTGTTAAGATATTATAGGAGACAATACTCAGAAAAGTTAGGAAATATTATATAACTGCGACGATTTTCATAAAATAAGAACCAGATAAGTATTTTTCTAAAATGTATTCCACATCCTATAATTTAGTGTATTTTATTGTTGGATAGGCAGCCAATGACGGCACTCTTCAGTAATTTTGTTTGTAATTTGCCTGAACAAGAATTGTACGATATTTGAATTTTTTTTACTACGTATTTTTCTTACTAATATTATAAATATAAGTTGTGAAAATGTCTATAGACGTAGAATGTCAAAAACAGCTGAACGGATTTGGATTGATATTTGGATAGAACATGTCCTGGAACAAAACATAGGCCAAAACATTGTCCCAATAATGTGCTCCCGTGGGATATAATTGAAATACTTAAATCTCAAGTCTTCGAAATGTCGGGAGAATACTAAAGTATTATAACCGCGATAAATTCCGAAAAATTGATTAATTTTAATTCTTAATCAGATTCTAAATTAGATGGCGCTAACGTCGCACAAATGGCGGCATGAATCGCTATAGTAATAAATGCGAGTGAAGCCACGAACACAGAGTAAATTATAATTTAAAATCAGACACCATCTTTTTTCTCCACCTATACATATTGTATGCCATATATACGTACACTAGAAATAGGTACTGTTAACATAGAGTTGAAAATCTCAGTACCGTCATAATGAAAACTACAGGCCGTTTCTTTGTAATTATCAGTTACTATAAGTACCAGTCGCTGACATAAGTTTGTCGCGTCATGTAATAACTGATGAATTAGCATATTTCATGGTATTTCCACAGTTGCTATTGAAGTAAAAATGCTTAAGATGGGATTTTTTTGCTTTTATAGCAGAGGGGCAAAAGTTCCTGCTCTTCGTATGGTATTTGTATCACACTTTAGGGTCCACGCATGTATTATTATGTAAACTAATTATACGTTCTTATTATTATTATTCTCTTGGCCAGTATAGACGTGTTCAACAGTTCACTAAGATGTTTTGAAACTGAGGTTTTGAAGGCTTTGAATGATGGTATTATCTAACTAATTTATAATTTACAAAATAGAAGGTAAAGGTCATTATGTTCCTATTTCATATAAGCTATTAACATTAAGTACAGTTTAATTTTTGTTCCTTAATTTTATGATTGTTAACGTTACTTATTTTATATTTTATAATTGTTTTTTTTCAACATATCATTGCATGCCGTGGCAACTAAAGGTAATGCATTTAAAATATTGTTAGTTGTTTGTAAGGTTCAGTTGTTTTAATGTAATTACCACTGTTTGTCCTTAAAATAAATAAATACGTAGTTTTTAACGCTGCCGTCCTCGTTGTTAGCAAATTAATCAAAGATCTTATCCCCTCTTTTTATGCTTACGTAAGTACGGGTATAATATTTACAAAATCTGTTTTAATTACTTTATTTTTGAAATAAAACTGTTTACGGATTTCATCGCGGTATTTATATTATTATTTTCTCTCGATGTTTTAAGGACTGCAGTCTACATGATCACTCCTATAGTTAACTTTTCGGGTATGTAGGTTTCCTGACAATTTTCCTTCACCGTTAAAGCAAACGATAATGCATAAAGAATACACACATAATTTTAGAAAAGTCAGTGTGTGCCCTTGGGATTTCAACCTGCAAATATTAATTTCCGCAGTCCGACACAACTAGGCTATCGTTTTATTTAACCATAATCAATACAACATTATATAACACCACTGAAAAAGTGAAGGTAAGCAACATTCTCAATTCTTTTACTTGGACAACAGACTTATTTTAACTTAAATAATGCGGTTTAAAAACCAAATTATTAAAGCGATTTTAAAACTATTTCTACAGCACCAGCAGGGAAGCATGTCCTTTCAAATAAAAAAATATTTTCCAATTCGGTTTATAAACGAATGAGTTCTGAAGTATTTTTGAAGTCGGTTAAAAATTACACTCAAGGAAATAAAAACCATTTGTCAATGTTTCTTATTAGTGATTACCCAACCAATTAAAATTAATATAGTAATTAATGCCTTCGTGTCATGTGCGTAACGCTTTTGAATCGGGTCAGTTAATTTGACATCCGATAATATTTTTACATTGATTAGCAAAGTATAAACATCGTCAATTATCTATGGTCAATTCTTATATAATTTCTATTAAACTATTGATATTTTTTTTAGAATTATTATTGCTTTGCATGACTAGTCGAGCTTGCCGTTTGCCTAATGGTAAGCGATACGACCTCCCATAAACAGTAGAAACACCATCTTGTATTACATACTACAGAGTATTGTTTGATATTCCATTGCGCTCGCCATCCTGAGACGTGAGATGTTAAGTGTTACTATGTTAGTATATCCAGTAGTTACACCATCTACAATGTCCTTCAATCCGGAACACAACAGTAACTATACACTGCTGTTTAGCGGCAGTAATAAATATTGCGGTGGTATCTACCCATACGGATTCTCACATATAAGAAACCTACAATCAGAGTTCAAAGTACTTTTTTTGGACATACAGCAGTCCGATTTAGTGTCAGACGACATAAATAAAAAGTAGGACATTAATTATCCACTGTCAAACGTTGTTCGCACTTAAAACCATTTCAACAAGGTACATATTCCTGAAATATTTCTTATCGAACCATGTTCTAAAATGTTATCATTTTCTTGTAAACCATCTGGCAATAACAAGGAGTTGCGTCATCTTTGGTTCAACGGATCATAAAATTCGTTCGAAAATTAACTAGTATGACTTCATGGTGTAGATTAATATTCTACACTCTGAACGTAATGTTAAGGAATAATTTGTTGTTTAATTAATTTACTGACATGACGCCATGTACGTCACTACAGTTTATGTGCCTCTGATTTACTCACTTCGTAAGGCTTACTTTCATTTTTGTATGTAGATAATTTAATATAAATGAATTTATTAATTATTTATTTATTTAAAGTATGAAAAACTTACAGCTGTATAATTTTATCAGAGATAGCATTTAAGTGTCAAAAAGCCAATAACAAGTTCTCACTTATAGACATTTTAATATCTATAAAACAGTTTTCGGTCAACCAAAATGCCTTTGGTTTTAATTTGATTATAATACCATTTTAACTTTGGTAGCATTTGTACTCGATATGGCGATAGTTTCGTTTCCTATCACAGCATTAGGCGGAACGCACATGGCGATAAGTCGATGCACTAGTTTCCTTTTAGCCTACCTCTGCATGTATAAAAGCGTGATGTCTGTTTGGTAATGGATGACAGTTACGCCATTCTTTATTAAGAATCTACTGAGTAGTGTAAAATGAAACTTAATATACGTGAATTTAAACCAAGTTACCAACCTTTCCAAAAAAATAAAACACCAGGGCACACATCTCCGACTACTTAAAAAGAAATTACTTATGTTTGTATTCTTTGTGAATTATTGCTTGCTTTAACGGTGAAGGAAAACATCGTGATGAAACCTGCATAACTGAGAAGTTCTTTATAGGAATTTCGAGGGTGTGTGAAGTCTGCCAATCCGCACTGGGTCAGCGTGGTGGACTAAGGCCTAATCCCTCTCAGTAGTAGAGGAGGCCCGTGCCCAGCAGTGGGATGGTGTATAATACAGGGCTGATGATGATGACCAACCTTTCTTCCAGCCCGGTCCACAAGTTGACCAGCTAGCACTGACCCGACGATTTGAACACACGCGAGGGCTATCGACTGTTTGTTTGGAGACAGGGCGATGCTGGTATTAGGGTCCTTGCTAGCTTCAGAGAAGATGTGGCTCGCATACACCAAGACGGCGATGCACCCGCAGAACTCCCTGGCCAGGTTCACGAGCAAGGCGACTGAGAATGCCTTGATTGTGATGCGTTGTGAAACTGCAAAGAGATAATGTTAGTCAATTAACATATTTCTACTATAGATCTGGATAATAAAAACCTCGCCATGTTGTGGGAAAATATGGAACTAGTTCTTCCTAACCCCGCCTAACACCAAGGAGCCAGGAGTGGCTGAAAACCAGCGCTGGCTGAGTTTCACAGCTAAGACAGCAATTAGCTGAGCCCTTCCTTTTGCCATTTTTATTTGTACGATTGTTTTGTTTTTATGTTTTTAATTTCTGTAAAAGTGTTAATTTTGGCAATAAACGTTTTTATTATTATTTCTTGTACTGAGCTTAGCTTTAAAATAATAAGCAAAATATGCGTACCCTGGATCAGATTTTATGTTCTTATGGTCATACTAATAGGTACTATAGATTTGATAGTTAATAATAAAGAATCCTAGCCGAATTTTTCGCCCACGGCAGCCAATCTCAACGGAGATCAGCCAGGTACGCAGGATATATTATAGTGCAGAAGTGTGTGCGGAATACACAAGCACTCTCTATTCCTCCACTATCATAGTCCGGTGAGACGGCAATCCGACATGGCCAGAGAGAAATTGGAATACTGGTTAGTTACTTAATACTCATCATATTAAAAATGTGGAAGTTTGAGATATTTGCTATATTCTGTGTTAGGGCCGCCGAACAAAAGACCTTGATTTTTCTTTCCATACATTTACGCATGAGTTACGGTTGGGAATACGCAAGCTTTACGAATAAACAATAAAATCAATTTTGGGTCTTTTTGAAGAATTACAAACCATAAACTTTACAGATTTTTTTATGTTTTACGAATGTTAGACATTAAAATAAAAGCATTTTGCGGATTTTATTACGTTTTATATATAATACTTTTCTTCCGACGTTGTGACGTTTACTTAAAATAAAATACCGCGATAAAATACGCAAAATAGTTTTGATTCAAAATTTTCCTTATTTATCTTTCTTAATTTATTGGTTGAAAATTTTAATCATGTGTACTTTAGGAGAATTAGCAATTTAATGGTATTTCAACGTGAAATTGAGGAAATATATCCACCTTATAAAATAATTTAACTAACAAACATATTAATATAGTTAGTTATAGATCGGCCATCAGGTATAAATTAGTGCTAGAAGTCATTACCAATTGGTATCGATATAATATGTACTACGTACTAGATTTGCCGTTCCGAACATTCACTGTGTTCAACTGATTTGAACTGATATCCATTCAAACTGACCAGTATGGTCAATATTGACAGCTTGTGATTGAGTACGGAGTGGCGTTCATGATATAAAAACTCGAGTCTAAGAGTAAACCTGGATTGGAATAAAAAATAAAATTCACTGTCTTATTAGAAATGTCCGAGCGACAAGATGTCACAGCGTCCTTAGAAGTTGATACAATAATAAAATATTTCGAGGTTTGGCGATCTGATTTTATAGTCTCTTTTTGTTTTGTATCTACTATCATTACTCGACATTTATCACCGACAAATAAAAGGTGGCAGCTATTATATAATATAAAAGAAGAACATATTTACACCAAATATATATAACAAATATATAAGAATGTGAAGTAATAATAATAATAATATCAGTCCTGTATTATACACTTGCCCACTGTTGAGCACGGGCCTCCTCTACTACTGAGAGGGATTAGGCCTTAGTCCACCACGCTGGCCTAGTGCGGATTGGTAGACTTCACACACCTTCGAAATTCCTATAGAGAACTTCTTAGATGTGCAGGTTCTCTCACGATGTTTTCCTTCACAGTTAAATCGAACGATAAATTCACAAAGAATACACACATGATTTAAGAAAAGTCAGAGGTGTGTGCCCTTGGGATTTGAACCTGCGGACATTCATCTCGGCAGTCCGTTCCACACCCAACTAGGATATCGCCGCTGTGAAGTATTTTATTTGTTTTACTGTTCCACGGTATATTGAAACATCGCATGAGCGTAAAATATTTGAATGACAATCTTCCCAATGTCCTCTTTACCTTAGAACCATTTGGAAACAATCAAAGTAGAGATAACATATTGCAGAAATATGTTAGATTTTTGTATAAGTATTAAAAATTTCGAATAGATAACTTCTAAAAATAGGGTCAGTGCGTTTATTTATTATTGTAGTGTATTAGTTAATAGTTACTATAGTTAATAACGACAATATTGTATTAGGTTTAAGGTACCTGTAAGGATATTGTTGACATCATGATAAATAAATAAATTTTGCTGCGAGGAACGCCTTGAGGCTATTTATTTCTTCCGTTATATGCAAGACAGAAGCGCGGCTCCAGTAGCGAAGACTTTAATTTTCCGAAAGTGGATCCGAGATAACATATAATTATTACTAATATTATGCATACATGAGGTCTGCAAATCGTTCTGATAATTAGATTTTACATAAATTATGAAAGGTCTCTATGAAAACTAGCCTCGGTGGCGTAGTTGTACTGTATGCGCGGTTCGGTAGCGCTGTGAACTCCTGTGTTCCAATCCCGATCGGGCAAAGCGATATTTGGGTTTTCTGCTCAGTATCAGTGCGGAGTCTGGAATTTGCGCTCAATATGGCGATAGACTCGCCCTCTATCACATTATGGGACGGAATACACTTGACGAAAAGTCGGTGCCCTGGTTACGCCTCTGTATACCCCTTCGGGGATAAATGCGTGGTGTGTGTATAAATTACGAATGGGAATCGATCAGAAAGCGGGTTATAACGACTTTTTGCTAGTTTCTCAGCTCCATTTGTTATTTAACGGATAGCACTGTCTATGCCTCGCACGGGTGTTTATGGCCTTCCCGCGCTGGCAACACCGATGACAGGAAGGACGGACGGGTGCCATATTGGACTTGACTTCGAGACCACCGAACGTAACCATCATTATAGTTTTTGTCTTTTGTATTTACCTTATATTAAATTTACAGTCCTCTATACTAAAAACTGGTTTGATATCTCAAGAAATGGTCCTTCGAGCTGGCGTTTGTTTTTCTTTAAATCTTTATTTAAGGAGCTTGGTCGATATTTCACGACTATGTCGCTCCGTGCGTCCACTTTTACCAATGCCTACTCACTTTCCATGCCTTCCAAATATTTTTTTAATAAAACCCTAGCCTCTTCCGATACAGGAACCGAAAAAAAAGCACCTTTGTTTTACGTCAATTTTAAAAGGCGTGAGGAATGCGAGCAATAAGTCAATTTTAGTAGATAAAGTAGGTCAGAGACATTTCGAACTTACGTCATGGTATTTCACACTTTGTGATAAAATTAGACTATTTATCGTAGTTTTTAACACCTTATTTAAATTGATATAGAATTTAAATTGTTTTAGCACGCACCTCGAAGTCTCAGAAAACAGTCTTGTTAATTAGCACGCATTATGCCGAAACAACTGGCGTATTTTGATGGAAATTTCTGTTATAAGCGAAAAAGGCAAAGGGTTTCTCTAATAAGGTATTTTTAATTAGTGTTTCGTCTCTTTGAGTCTGATAATTTATTAGTTATACTACCTTTTGCTCGGTGCTTCGCCTGCGTGAAGGAGCTTTCGGATTTTTTTTTTTCCGATTTATATTATGACAAAATTACACAAAATCATTATAAATTTTAACCTAAATGTTATTCTGATGTATAATCAATATTACTGTAAAGTTTCATTCAAATCCGTTCAGTAGTTCTTTCGTGAAAGAGGAACAAATATACATCCATCCACACAAACTTTCGCATTTATAATATTAGTAGAAAAACATTATGGATACCGGATATAAACGGAATCGATTTGAAAATTCTTTTACTAGTAGGAAGCTACATTGCTCCTGAGGGTTAGTTTTATCCTGGGAAAATATAAAGCGGGACTTTTTGGCCTTACATTCCTCCCTTCCTGCCAACCCGATCTGGTTACCTTGTTTTATCCCATGCCTTGTATTCCTTAAGAATTTTATCCTTAATTTAAAATGTTGTAGTTGTATACATGATCTTAAATGTTATTTAATAATAATTATACTTATAATTTGTTTTGACGTATCATCAGTGCAACTTTGTTCGCCTACGTGATAAATAAAGTATTTTATTATATTTATTTTATCCCAAAAAAACATTTTGAAGCGGACGAAGCTTGGGCAACACGTAGTAATAAATTATGCCATAAATAAGAGAGAATAAGTGAATAATATACGATGCGTACGGAATAGTACAGATGGGCAAAATACTTCAAGGACGGAAATTTTATTGTTTAGCGCCAATGAGTCATTCGCCATGTTTTATTGGACTGTAATTTTTTTATCGCAGTCGCGCCTTCGAACAGTCAACCATTATATAGTATACAATCGACCCGTCCCGGCTTCGCACGGGTGCAATGCTGATACTAAATACAAAACAGAAAAACTGTGAACGTTGTATATAAAAACATAGCGGCCCGCTCTGGCTTCGCACGGGTATAACATAACAAAATAACAGTATTTCTCCACTATTTAATGGATGTTATTATACATATAAACCTTCCTCTTGAATCACTCTATCTATTAAAAAAACCGCATCAAAATCCGTTGCGTAGTTTTAAAGATTTAAGCATACATAGGGACAGAGAAAGCGACTTTGTTTTATACTATGTAGTGATTCAAAAAGAGAACCGTCGTGGCCGAAGAGTGAACTTTCGAATTTTACATAGCAACCCTTCCCCGCCATTTGGTAAATGTTAAACTCATTTGTCACGTCGTATTGCTTTGTTATAAACGATCTTGCGTGTTGTTTTTTAGGGATTTTTGTATGGAAATATACCGAAACTAAACAAAAGATGTATAATGATTTCTTATGTTTACGCGAATGTTAGAAAAAATTAAAAGGATGTAATTAAGCACAGTAGCGACCTCAAATCCCACGACGGGTCTTGTTCTGAAATCTGAACAGACTATAATATTTGCTTAGAAAGTATATATTTTACGGTGGCGAAGGGTGCATATAACTCGATTCCTAGCTTTCCTTTATGTAGATTCTAATTATCATTAAAACTGTTTGCAGACTGCATTCACATTAGTACCTATATGTTGTGTTGGGTTTACTTTCGTAAAATTTCACCTTTTGCCACTGGTATTTTATATATTTTTATTAGTAGTTTATTATATTTATTGAATATATTTGTGAAATTATACTTTTATATTCATGCTATATTATTTTTTGTTTTACAATACACAATACCTAATCTTTACTAATTGCAAAAAGTTTGATATAATTTTACAACAGATATTTCTGTCAAACCCTTTGAGAACAACTATAAATTGTTGAAAAATCTTATTTAAAACGACTTGAAAATCGAATCCAGGATCTTTACATATACACTGCCAGTAATGACGAGGCGAAAAATTGTTTTTGTGGGTATCGGACTCCGCAGTCAACACGGAGGGAAACTGTGAATGGCATACTGGAATACCCTGGCTTAGCAACTGTAAGGTCCTGGAGGAAAGTTCAGAGAGGATAGCTAGGAAGGATAAGAAAACATCTAAGGATGGGACGAATGGAGAAGGCCGGGAAATGTTTGCGAATCTCTGCAGGCCTTAATGTGAATTGGCAACCATGAAGTATACTGTATACACACAATCTAACAGCTCATGTGATAGGACCCTTTCATTTAATTTTATCCGTGGTGCTTTATAACTAGCTTATCTAGTTGTAAACGTCCCTATCCTTGAGGTTAAATCGCCTCCTTACATCATGATTTTGTCACCCGCATTGCTCTGGAGGGAAGTGGACAATTAATATTTCCAACTCCTCCCTATCTTTCTATTTGATTAATTTCATTGCGGGACAATGACATATTAGTTTTCCCTGAGACTCGCCAAGCTTCACTGCTCGGTGTCATAAAATGCGTGCTACTGCTGATCCTGGCTTTCAGGAGTTGTAGTGGTGGGTGTGAGGGCGGGAAAGTCTCGTGGAAACTGTTGTCCCTCCGTGCCTAGGCGTGCATTCGGTGTAGACTGTGGACCGAGCGCAGAAGAATGGTCTTGGGGGGGGGGGGGGGTTGAGGAAGTTATACAATACCGGTGCTATCAAACTTAATGACTTTGTTAATTCTGAGTAATAACGTTGTAATATGACGACATGACTCCGATCGTATAACTTCTCAGTTTAAACTATCTAGGGGTATAATTCTCTACGAGAGTTGACTCGTAACGTTGCTGTGTTAGGTTATCTTCGTGAAATTACCGTGGAATGGTAGTCTGTATGCCAATTTTTATTGTTAACGCGACGCGGTGCGTTACGTGCTTGTTTTGAACTGTCAAAATATCGTATGCCGATAATAAGGCCTCAGATATCGAAATACAAATATTTTTCTAATTTATCCCGATTTTTTTGATACATTAAGAACAAAATAACAAAAAAAATAAAACAGATACTCAAATCACACCCACTCTTTTCTAGATCAACAACAAATTTTACTAATTATTTTCTAAGTTGTATTTTAATTTATATAAGTAGTTAATATTTTATTGATCGACCTAGATTATTTTGTTCTAAGATATTCATGATACGTTTGAAAATCGAATGCATAAGGGCCATCTTATGTAGGGCCACATTAATAGATGCAACTCAGTCCCAACTCATTTAGTCCGATATCAGCTGAGACGCTGTCAAATTAAGGTTAGCGTCTTATAATAATATCAGCCCTGTATTATATACTGTCCCACTGCTGAGCACGGGCCGCCTCTAACTACTGAGAGGGATTAGGCCTTAGTCCACCACGCTGGCCTAGTGCGGGTTGGTAGACTTCACACACCTTCGAAATTCCTGTAGAGAACTTCTCAGATGTGCAGGTTTCCTCACGATGTTTTCCTTCACCGTTAAAGCGAACGATAAATTCACAAAGATAGCGTCTTAAGATAGTATTTATTTAATAAACCTATTAAAAACCTATTTTAGGAAAGTTTCAGACGACTATCTTAGCTCGGAAAGCATGTATGTACATAAAGCCATTGTTCCTGCGCCTAATCTCCCTCTGGTCATGTCGGATCGCTGTCTCATTGGATTATCACAGTGAAGGAACAAAGAGTGAGGAACATACTTGGCTGATCTCCGTTGAGGTTGGCCGCCGTGGCCGAATTCGGCTATCATTCATTCATTTAATGCCGACTCAGCTGAGAACAAGCTCTTAAATGGGAACTTAAGCTTTGTTTAATTAGTTCAATATAATATGTCTACTTTAGATTTTACTTAAACTTAAGATTGATTTCTTATTACTTCCCCCAATCCGCCTATCAAAAGCTCAAAGTCTAAACATTTCGTTGACTAACGATTGTATCAAGTCAGACGCATTTATCAGCTCCCACGAATATATTAAATTGTAACATTGATCCCTCAGTACCAGGAACAGCGAATAAACGCGAGGTCAACATTAAAAAGCTAATTAACCTATGAATGAATAGCACATGTGGCAATTGACTTGCGTCGTGTGACACCGGACAGCAACCAAATTATTGATAGCCACAAGCAGGGTTGGCGACGGCGATAATATACGCATTGACGTATATTCTATAGACACGAACCTCCATACAAACTGCATATTTGTTATTATTACTACTACTCGACTGCCTCGGTGGCGTAGTTGTATTGCACGTCCGGTACAATAGCGCTCTGAGGTCCTGGGTTCGAATCCCGGGTCGGGCAAAGTGATATTTGGGTTTTTCTGCTCAGTATTAGCCCGGAGTCTGGAATTTGTGCCCGATATGGCGATAGGCTCGCCCCCTATCACATCATGGGTCGGAACATACTTGGCGAAAAGTGGGTGCCCTAGTTGCGCCTCTGCATACCCCTTCGGGGGATAAAATGCGTGATATTATGTATATGTACTACTACTGTGTTTTAGACACGTACTTCCATATAAACTATCAGAATCTGAACTAAAATGGCAACCAAAATGTCACTGTCATAATCTATTTATTATCTTAAATAACAAATAATTTTCATTATTTCACTAATATTTTTTATTCATATATGGTTTACTTAGACTCGAGTTCTTATATTGTGAGCGACACTCTGTACAAGACCACGCTGTCAATGTTGTAATCATAAATTCAGGTGTACGGATTGCGGTACAGTTGAGTCGAACACAATGAGTGTACGGAACGCCAGATTTAGTTCGTAGTACATATTGAAGATATTCAGGTTCATTTTGATATTGCGTTAATAAATGAAACCACAAAATCGTCTTTTCTGTTACAAAAGTCCCTAAAACACTACGACTGCGTCATCTATTTAAAAGGTCAGATTAAAAAATCCACCATTCCCCATGGTAACAAAACACAATGACGCCATCTTTAAAAAAAAAACTAAAACACATCCATTATTTCCCACAGGAACAAATTACTAGGATTAAAAGTAGCCTATGTGTCTAAAAACAAATATCAATTTTTTTTTCACAATATTTCGCACTTTTATAATATTAGTAAGATAAAATGCCGACCGACTACGGCACGACAACGCAGTTGTACTGCATGTGCGGTATGGCAGTGCTCTGAGGTCCTGGGTTCGAATCCCGGGTCGAGCGAAGTGATATTTCACTTGGCGAAAAGTGGGTGCCCCGGTTGCGCCATGCATGCCCCTTCGGCGATAAAAGCGTGACGTGTCAGTTGTAAGATAAGAAAAAAAATAAAATGATATCGCGTGCCAACCCTAAGAATCGGTCAAATATCAAGGACGTCGGGAATAAGTCCTGAAACGTGAACAATTGGCACATGTTTGCAAACATATCTCATGTCGCCTGTACAATGATTTAATTTGTTTGTTTCGTTGACTTTAAATGGGGGTTCTTAGTTCAAAGCTGTTGATAGCAATTAATTATACCACTGAATGGTGAAATATGGCCATACAATGGCGTCACTATTAGGGGTCAATATCGGGACTAATAACGTTACATAAAAGCGGCGATAGTCTAGTTGGGTGAGGAACGGACTGCCGAGACGAATGTCCGCGGGTTCTAATCACAAGGGCACACACCTCTGACTTTTCTAAAAAAATATGTGTGTATTCTTTGTGAATTATCGCTTGCTTTAACGGTGAAGGAAAACATCGTGAGGAAACCGGCATACCTGAGAAGTTCTCTATAGGAATTTCGAGGGTGTGTGAAGTCTACCAATCCGCACTAGGCTAGCGTGGTGGACTAAGGCCTAATCCCTCTCAGTAGTAGAGGAGGCCCGTGCCCAACAGTGCGACAGTATATAATACAGGGCTGATGATGATGATGATGAATAACGTTTCATTGGAAAACCGGAGAATTGCGAGTTGGACTCACGCACCGAGGGTTTCGTACAAACTTGGAGGAAAGAGGGTCTACTTCGAAAAACGAAAGTCAAAACGTCGGTCAGAAACGAAGCAACGGCCAACTTCGAATTTAACTTTACTACTAAATTACTTCGGATCCGTCACCGTTCTGTAGCTTGCATTAGCGGTAGGAACAATTTCACGTATATTTTTTTGGAGAAAACAGTGAATCTTTATCCTCGCAGATGGTTTTAATAATTATAACTGTAAATTCTTACAAATTCCATGTCTGATATTGCGATGAACGGATCGGTCCGCCGTCGAATCCGTCATCGGATCCGTAACACTTCGTAGTAACAGTGCGACCCGTCAACCGAAACTACGGATTTCGTTTTTCGAAGTAGACTCTCAGGTATCTTAATCGTATAGGGAGTTCGCTCTCAAGTACAATATCAGCTGATGCTATCAAACAAAGATTGGTATTCAAATTAAAATAAAACTATGTTACGGATTTTTATCATGTTTTTATATTATAATTTTCTCTGATTTCGTGATAAAATCCGTTAAATAATTTTATTTTAATGTCTAACAAAATTTATCATACTTATGACTAATAAATTTATTTATTTATTTACTATGGGATAACAAACAGCTGCACAACGATGTTTACAAACAGGTTGTTACTGTATCAACGTTTACATAAGTGTGCAACAACGTTATCCACAGTTTACTACAAAGAAAACAAGTTGCCGTTGATTGATACAAAATTAAAAAGGAAGGAAACATAATATCAAAAAAACAAAGTTATACAAAATATATAAAGATAGATACGATCACAAACAACAAATGTATATGATTAAATGTTCACTAGCTACAAGTTCAATTATAATTAATATGTAATCTTATACTAAAGTAGATATTACATTCGCATCGCGTGTGACTAATGTGTCAGTCATTGCCCTTTTGAAATAATTTCTGGAGAGAGAGTAAATCTACATTAGAAAAGTATGAATTAATGGTATTTGTTCTCCAGCGTGGGTATGGCAGAACAGTTATAATAGACGTTTATTGCTTTTTTGTAAAGTTTTCTGTTAAACTATGAACAGCGGCGTTGGTTACATGTTTATTAATGCAGTACCAGTGTAGTTTTACTCTTTACTTATTTAATGTGTGACTGTTTTATGTTCCTTTTGAATAAAATAAAATAAAATAAATAAATAAAATAAACATTCGCCTAAATATAAGAAATCATTATGAAGATAGGTGTTTTTGATAGCATTTAAATAATCCGTATTAATTTCACCTCTAATGACTTTCAAATCACAACATAATTGCATAAAAAGAATGTGACGGATGTTGATAGCCAACTCAACTGACAACAAGCTTTCAAAGGGCAGCTTAACCTTTACTTATTAAATAGATAAATAAATGAAATATCTACTTGAAATTTTACTCAAAGGTTACATTCATTTTATGTTCCATCATTGACGTATATTCTATAGACACGAACGTCCATATAAACTATTTGTTCAAACTGAACTAAAATGGAAAACGAAACGTCACTGTTATAACCTATTTATTCTCTTGAACAACAAATAATTTCACTTATTTGATTAATATTTTAATCAAATCCCGGTTTACACTTGCACTCGAGTTTTTATATCATGAGCGCCGCTCCGTACACAACCACAAGCTGTCAGTATTGACCATACTAAAGTCAGTTTGAATGGATTGCAGTTCAATTCAGTTGAACACAGTGAATGTTAGGAACGCCAAATCTAGTACATAGCATATCGATGATGTCCCAGAGTTTCGTTCTTAGATTGCAACAGGAAATATTGATCAAAGTACTTACAGAGAAGTTTTGGCGAGAATTTCGGCTCGCTGGTGGTTTGTTCAATTGTGATGCGGTCTACCTCTTCCATTACTAGTTTGTGGTCGTGCGGGAGGGACCGCAACCACCCTACCACCTTGGCTACTTCCTGTAACAAAAGTGGTTACTTTAAAAATAATGTATAGCGCCTTACTGCAACTCTACTGGTGGTAATAAGATAAATATGAGAAACCGCCTGGGTAGGTACCATTGCAAAGCAACACCTTGAATTACAAAGTATTGTTTGGTATTCCACTGCGCTCGCCATCCTGAGACATGAGATGTTAAGTCTTATTATGTCCAGTAATTACAGTGGCTACAATGTCCTTCAAACCGGAACACAACAGTGACTACATTTCTGGCGGCAGAAATAGACATTGCGGTAGTACCTACCCAGGCCGACTCTCACATAAGAGAGACCTACCACCAGTAAGACATGCTAAAGTAACATATCACGTATCCTGGTAAAATTTCAGCTTGAAACTTATTTCGCAGACACTTTATAATATAAAATAAAGTGTCAATATACGGAATAAAGAATTCAGATTACAGTTTACGCGTAAATATATCTTAATTTTTATTATCAAATTCGTATTTCCGGTCAAATGCCACGTGTTTCTGAAACAATTGATGACATCACAATGCGGATGTTATGTCTAAAATTTCTGGATGAATAAGCAATGGGTTCTCGGAATCAGTGCTCGGTGATTCGTAAACAAATGTTGCTAGGGGCGTTACTATGCCTACTGGAGACATCTGGATTTATAATGGAACGAGCTAGTCTCTTGCCTCATGGTGAGTAATGCGGAAAATTGTAGGAGGATTAATTATCATGTAGAGCTTTGATTTTTTTTATTGCTTTGAATAACGAGAAGAGCTTGCCCTTCGCCTGATGGTAAGCGATACGACCGCTCATAAACAGAAGAAAACGCCACCCAACACCTTTTATTACAAAGTATTGTTTGGTATTCCACTGCGCTCGCCATCCTGTGACATGAGACATTAAGTCATATATCCAGTAGTATCAATGGCTATAATAACCTTCAAATCGGAACACCACCTGTGAAATTCTTAAGTATATTCATTACGTTTGACGCGACTAGAAATGCTCTCGTCTGAAGGTACGTTCTCAGCAATGAGATACCTATAATATTGGTCTGAGATAGTCTAATGTATTATAATTATCTATCTATACTAATATATAAAGCTAAAGAGTTTAAACGCGTTAATTTCAGGAACTACTAAACCGATATTATTTTTTTCACTTAAAGGAAGTTATAAGGATTGCTATATGCTACTTTTCATCCCGGAAAAATATTTATCCCGCAATAAAATTCACACGGGCGGAACCGTAAGCAAAAGCTGTACCTAAAGTGATCATTTTTTTGTAAGTGTTAACCGTAAGCAAAAGCTATAAAGAGATAGCAAAGATTTTATAGCAAAAGCTATAAAACGTGTTATTATTGTCCTTGTTTGTTATTTGGATAAATAAAAAACCGATTTTCAAAATAGTTTCATTATTAGGAAGCTGCATTATCCTTGAGTGTTATAGATTATTTTTTATTACAGGAATGGGCGATAACAGACGGAGCGAGCAAAAACTAGTATTATATAAACAAAAGAATTTAAATTTATAATAATGTCGCCAATACTTGACAACAGTTTGAATAATTCTAAACTATTATTTATGATTTACACTTTACTACGCACTCAGACAAATTGCTAAGATAACTGTGTGCGTTTGTAATTGTTTTTGTAATGTTGGACACTATAAATGACAATGTGAACAAAGTGATTACTTTTAATATAGGTGTTTCGAGCCAACAAAAACTCTTCAAACAAAAAGGTATTTTGAATTATACTGTAAAAAACGATAAATGCAAATACTAAAAAAATACGACGATAACCTATTGGGTGTAGAATGGAATGCGGAGACGAATGTCCGCAGGTTCAAATCCCAAGGGCCCATACATCTCTGATTTTAATTTCAATTATGTGTGTTGTCTTTGTGAATTATTGCATGTTTTAACGGTGAAAGAAAACATCGTGAGGAAACCTTTTTTTTTGTTTTCGCGGAGAAATTGCCTTATGACTACCGCCCAGCCTTCGGGGGGCGACTGAGCGGTTATGTTGGGGTCAGTATGTTGTACGACCCGGCGTTGAGAGTTGAGCGTTGGAGTTGAACCCCCCGTTGGCTCCTATTACTCGTCTTTTACGACAGGCAGGATATTAATAATAATAATACCAGCCCTGTATTATATACTTGCCCACTGCTGAGCACTGGCCAACTCTACTACTGAGAGGGATTAGGCCTTAGTCCACCAAGCCGGCCTAGTGCGGATTGGTAGACTTCACACACCTTCGAAATTTCTAAGAGAACTTCTCAGATGTCCAGGTTTCCTCACGATGTTTTCCTTCACCGTTAAAGCGAACGATAAATTCACAAAGAATACACACATGATTTTTTAGAAAAGTCAGAGGTGTGTGCCCTTTGGGATTTGAACCTGAGGACATTCGTCTCTGCAGTCCGTTCCACACCCAACTAGGCTATCGCCGCTCTAACAACAGGCAGGATAGCGTGGTGGAATTCTCCAAACGGCCCCATTCCACAGGGCGGAGTGTGAGGAAACCTGCATACTTGTGAAATTCTCTATAGGACATTTTGAGGGTGTGTGAAGTCTACCAATTCGTACTAGGCCAGCGTGGTGGACCAATCAGCGCTACCGTTAATGCGGTAAAGGTAGTGTTGTATCGCATAACCCGTAAACCTTGTTTGAGGTTTCTGGGGTCCAAATTAGTTGTGTTATGGAAATAACCCTACTGAAACAAATGTTAAAAATTATAAATAGATTTTCACAAGCGACCGTGTAAACACATTTATTGGAAAAAGAAAGGATCATCAGTAGGTATTTGTTAAACGCTGTTTGTCTGGTAATTGCAAGTCTTTTGGTAGATTTTAATTTTGGTTTAAAAGATCAGAAAAATATAATATTTTTTTTAGCTGTATTATGAGTATTATCATGCATGAGAGCGTAGTTTGGAATGAAACGGCCTGCCGAAACAATGTCCGCAGGCTCAAAACTCAAGACACAAACTTATGACTTTTCGTAGTAAGACTTTTAATATAGGGGCAAATGAGCATACGGCTCACTTGATAGTTGATGTTAAGTGATAACCACCGCCCATGAAGATAAACAAAACACTATCAAAACGGTGTCGAATATATCGGAAGGAAACATACATACCCGAGAATTCTACATTCGAATTTGAACCGTATGTCAAGTCAGCCCTCACTGGGTTAGCGTGATGGTAAAACCTAAAGAATTGATTCCCAAAGTTGTCCGGGTGGGCCCGCAGGGATTTTCGGGAGACTTGACAGGGGTCTATGTTGGCGGGACCAAAAAATGAGGGACTACAAGTCGTAAGCGGGGGCTACGAAAATAGATCTGGTTTGATAGTAAAGTACTAAAATGTTGGCTTGACTTCAAAGTAGCAGATGAAAGAAGCCCACCTGCACCAGAAAATTTTGAAAGGGGTCTATGAGTAAAAAAGTTTGCGAACCTCTGACTTACACCTTCAGTAGCAGAGGAGGCAAGTGTTCGCCACTGGGAATTATATAATACAAGGCTGATATATGTGATTTACGTCTCAATAAAATGACAAATATTTTGAAATAGACATATCGGTCTATTTTATCTATCAATGTAGGCAGATAAAAAGGTCCAACAAAACCCAGCAAAATTTTTAAAGTGGTCTATGAGTAAAAAAGTTTGGGAACCTACACCTTCAGTAGCAGAGGAGGCAAGTGTTCGCCACTGGGAATTATATAATACAAGGCTGATATATGTGATTTACGTCTCAATAAAATGACAAATATTTTGAAATAGACATATCGGTCTATTTTATCTATCAATGTAGGCAGATAAAAGGTCCAACAAAACCCAGCAAAATTTTTAAAGTGGTCTATGAGTAATAAGTTTGGGAACCTACACCTTCAGTAGCAGAGGAGGCAAGTGTTCGCCACTGGGAATTATATAATACAAGGCTGATATATGTGATTTACGTCTCAATAAAATGACAAATATTTTGAAATAGACATATCGGTCTATTTTATCTATCAATGTAGGCAGATAAAAAGGTCCAACAAAACCCAGCAAAATTTTTAAAGTGGTCTATGAGTAAAAAAGTTTGGGAACCTCTGACCTAAATCTTTAGTAGCAGAGAAGGCAAGTGCTCGCCACTGGGAATTATATAATGCAGGGCTGATATATGTGATTTACGTCTCAATAAAATGACAAATATTTTGAAATAGACATATCGGTCTATTTTATCTATCAATGTAGGCAGATAAAAAGGTCCAACGAAACCCAGCAAAATTTTTGAAGTGGTCTATGAGTAAAAAAGTTTGGGAACCTCTGACCTAAACATTTAGTAGCAGAGAAGGCAAGTGCTCGCCACTGGGAATTACATAATGCAGGGCTGATATGATATGTCATTACACCTCAATAAAATGACAAATATTTTGATATTGACATATACGTCTATTTTACACGTTTAACTTCAAATTGGTTGGCTTAATTAATAATATTTTTTGCTTTATCAGATGGGATTTTCCTGTTATTCCTCGTAACCGCACCTACACAAGCTGAAATAGTGTTTTCCTGAACAACAAATCTTTAATTTGTTTTTATTGTTTCGTTGTTCGAAACAATGGATTTAATTTCGTGTCACCAGTGAGTAATTTACCGCAAATCGATTTACTTGGAAGTGTATATTAGGAACAATTACCTGTGGGTAAATGCGTAATTGTTTACTTATAACGCTATATTTAATGTTGAGTTCTTGCCTAGACACATAGAATTACTTATAAACTTGTTTTAGCGTTAAGAAGTGATTAAGAATTGCTTAAATAGTTGTCAAAAACATCACCGGATTCCTAGTTTAAACCTTATTAAGAAGCAAGATGGCGGGTTTTGACTTACAGCTGATCGAGTAAATTTGTTTCTTAACATTGCGAATTGATTAAATAGCTGTCAGAAATATCACCGGATTTCTAGTTTAAACCTTATTACGAAGAAATGGCGGATTTTGACTTACAGCTGATCGAGTAAATTTGTGTCTTAACTAAGCATAGCTTTGCGATTTTTTTATAAATAAGACTGATAGTATCTGATATAAAACTGATTTTTAGGTTTAAGTCACACTAGCATCTTTTATCCCAAAAAGGATCGAGAGAGGCGTAACTTAGTGCACCCATTTACGCCCTTGTGTTCCGCCCCATGATTTCAGAATTGCTGAGTAATATAAGCTGTATAGTATTTTGATTATTTCTATTCCGAGAGAAAAGTAATGCAGACGGAGTCGCGAGTCAACGCTAGTTGCTAATAAGAACCTTATATTGGAGTATCTATAAATTAATATATGAAGAAAAAACATACTCCTTTTTAAGCATATTGAGTGCTCGAGGAGTGTGAAATTCAGCAAGATCAAAGTTCATATACAGGTGTGCAGAAAAATTAAATTTATCTATATACTATTATATAAAGCTGAAGAGTTTGTTTGTTTGTTTGTTTGAACGCGCTAATCTCAGGAACTACCGGTCCAAACTGAAAAAATCTTTTTGCGTTGGATAGCCCTTTGTTCGTGGAGTGCTATAGGCTATATATCATCACGCTATACCCAATAGGAGCGGAGCAGTAATGAAACATGTTGCAAAAACGGGGACAATTTATTAGTTTTGAGAGTTTCCGTTGCGTGCGCTGCGTAAACGGTTAAAGTTATGCAATAATGATGTATGACGGGATTGTTCCTCTTAAAAAGTTCTAAAAAATATATTATACAACAACGTCCCCCGCTGCATCTGTCCGCCCGAACGTTTTAAACTCAAAAACTACCCAACGTATTAAGATGAAATTTGGTATGGAGACAGTTTGAGACCCCGGGAAGAACATAGGCTCCCGGGGAACTACTACTTTTATAAAAAACGAAAACTTTAGCCTGAAAAACTTTATAACGCGGGCGGAGCCGCGGGCAAAAGCTAGTTTATAATATGTTTTGCAAATACTTTTTGCTACGGGTATTATAAGTATTATATTTCATGATTATAAGTATTATTTTTCCTGAGAGGATTGTGCACTCGTATGAAAATTTATTTTATTTTACGAGCATATAAATGAACTGCTACTTATAAACAGCAATAAAAAGAAAAAAATTGAAATTTTTCTCTTTTCTGTGCATCGTGTTCTGTAGTTTATACTTTAAACTGATTTTGAATAGAGCAACACCAGAGTTTCTTGCCCGTTCTTCTCTGGTGAAAACTACTTTCTGAGCTGGTGGTGGAGTTAATATTGACGGAATTGAAATAATGATAACATTTTACGGGTTCAAATAAATCATTTCTTTCATATATCAAATTCGCCGGTTAAATTTCTACAAATGGCCGAAGACAAAGTGGACTAGACTGGCAGTAATAATAATAACAATATCAGCCCTGTATTATATACTGTCTCACTGCACGGGCCTCCTCTACTACTGAGAGGGATTAGGCCATCCCGCTGGCCTAGTGCGGATTGGTAGACTTCACACACCTTCGAAATTCCTATAGAGAACTTCTCAGATGTGCAGGTTTCCTCACGATGTTTTCCTTCACCGTTAAAGCGAACGATAAATTCACAAAGAATACACACATGATTTTAGAAGTCACAGGTGTGTGCCCTTGGGATTTGAACCTGCAGTCATTCGTCTCGGCAGTCCATTCCACTCCCAACTAGGCTATCGCACCTTTATACATTGTAGTAGCTAAATATAGCTGATGTATTCCTAGACACGAATCTCAAATAAACATAACACGTGTCTCTTTTTTGACTGTAGGTCAAATTTTTAAATTTATTTTTACACATGCCTTATTAGTCTTTATTGACCAGTAGCTCACATTCTATCAGCTAAATTAAGCCTTGTAATAAGATATAACTAGGATATCGCCGCTTGTTGAGCTATCGCCGCTTGTTATGTTGTTGTTTGCTAGACTGGCAGTAGTGAAGCGTAAATTTACTACGAATTTATCACATGGCGATATGAAACAAACACTTCGCGTGAAACTGATGCGTAATAGACCAAAAAAATAAACACGTGACTTCTCGTGAGATGTATGTTTGGCAACGCGTAGACGCTATTTTATTGCCAAGTAATACTTCTATATAGCTAATATCGCAATATTTGATATATGGAAGTGTTAGTGTTTCTACTGTTTATAGGTGATCGTATCGCTTACCATCAGGCGAACGGGAAGCTCGTCTCGTCATTCAAACCATAAAAAGAAATTTAAATCAATTTCATAATTTATCACGGCAATAATTCTGAGCGCGTCTGCGCGACGCCTTAGTTCACAACAAGACAAATTGTCATAAACTTCAATTAGAAAAAGTAGAACACAACCTACTTTTTGGCACTGTGTTCCTAGTATTCCAAAAATATATTTTTCTTTTAATAATACAGAACAACGAACTAATAATGTAGGTTAAAAATAAATTGACTCCCTCCGTAGCGTAGTATTGCATACGCTTTACGACTGTCGCGGTGGTCTCGGGATCGACTCTTGTGTCGGGTAAATCTATATAAGGTTTTCCTCTTAATGTTGATAGCTAAAACGGTTTGCGTAAACTGGTGGTAGGTCTCTCACATGTGGGAGTCCGCCTGGGTAGGTACCATCGCAATCTCTATTTCTGCCGCCAAGCAGCAGTGTGTAGTTACTGTTGTGTTCCGGTTTGAAGGATATTGTAGCCAGTGTAACTACTGGACATAATGAGACTTAACATGTCATGTTTCAGGATGGCGAGCGCGGTGGAATACCAAACAATACTTTGTAATTCAAGGTATAAAATGGTGTTTTTACTGTTTATGGGCGGTCGTATCGCTTACCATCAGGCGAACGGCAAGCTCGTATCGTCATGCAAAGAAATAAAAAAAATAACGTAGGTTTCTCTTATTACAAGGTTTAATTTAGCTGATGGAATGTGAGCTACTGGTCAATAAAGACTAATAAGGCGTGTGTAAAAATAAAATATTTGACCTACAGTAAAAAAAGACACACGTGTTATGTTTATTTGAGATTCGAGTCTAGAAATACATCAGCTATATTTCCCTACTACAATGTATATAGAGGCGATAGCCTAGTTGGGAGTGGAATGGACTGTCGAGACGAATGTCTGCAGGTTCAAAACCCAACGGCACACACCTCTGACTCTTCTAAACTTATGTATGTATTGTTTGTGAATTATCGCTTGCTTTAACGGGGAAGGAAAACATCGTGAAAATATCTGCATACCAGAGAAGCTCTCTATAGGAATTTCGAGGGTGTGTACCAATTCGCACTAGCCCAGCGTGGTGGACTAAGACCTAAACCCTCTCAGTAGAGAAGGCCCGTGTCCAGCAGTGGGGCAGTATATTATACAGAGCTGATATTTATTATTTTATCATACCTTTGCCTATCCCTGCCTAAGAAATGGCGTGACGACATTAGCGTTTTCCTTTCTTAAGAATAGGGAGAAGTATTATCTACCATAAAGTCTAAAATCCAATAACGGTCACTTTCCATGGCCCCGCTTATAATTGTAATAAATAGTTATAACAAGACGGTTACATAGAGTTGTGCGCTTGTAAACATTGGAGTCATGCGCATGCTCACGAGACGAACCACAATAGACACTCTACGTGGTACTCATGTTAAGGCCAGATTTTTCAATTATCAGATATTTATTTGTAGGCTTTGTTTTTTTTGTATTGTATCTAAATATTGGTCAATCACAACGGCCCTACTGTGTACGCACTGCGAAGGCTGCCATGCCGTCAGCACTGAGAAACAGACTTGTTATCACAGCTTTACTCCGTCTTTAGATTAAAAACGTCTATGAATAAAGGGGTAAGTATTTATTTATTAAAATTCACATCTCTTAATACTAGAGTGATGCAATCTGATTGATATATCTTAAGACCAAAAACCGATTTAAAATTTATTTACACAATTAAATAAGAAGCAGTCAAAACTATGATAGAATTTTTAGAGAAGCGTGTATTTGTTTGTGTGTATGTGCGTTTTTATAATGTATTATGAGTATAAAACAAATGAAGTGAAAATGACAGAAATGTAAAAAAGTAAAAACATCATTAATATTCTGAGACGTCCAATGCATTAAACACATAAATTATGTTTAAGTGATGATGATTATGATGATGATATAGTTAAAAATATAGGTGGGCAGTGGCGGCATTTCATAGATTTGATCGCTTAAAAAAAATCAAAATCCGGGGCTGCTACTAAACGATTTTGAAAATGTTTCTCCTAATAGGAAGCTACATTACTCCAGAATGCTGTAGGCTACGTTTATCCAAGAAAATCTTTATTTTTTCGGACAGAGCCGCAGGTAAAAGTTAAGTATTTATAAATATCATATTGCACCTATCACGTTCGGAAACACATTCAGTGGAAATGTAAGTTAAAAATAGCTTTTCATCTAGTCTGGCATCCATCCAAGATGTACTAAAGAATATCTAGACAGTTTTTATGTTGTCATGAAACTGCGCGCGCATGTTTCGTCACGTTTTTGGTAAATACAGAAGTTAGTAACATAAATATGAATGGAGTCAACCGGGATGGGATACAAAGAACTTTTAGAGCTTTTTTGTGACTGCACTTGATGGTAAGTGGAGTGGGGTCCAATAGAATGTCGTCTGACGAGAGATGATTACTCCTCGACGGTTGATACAATTATGCTGGCCTGTTGGAACCAAATATACACAGGCAGATCTCGGAACGCGACACACTTATGTAGGCCACTATGACGGGTTTTAACACCTCCACGTGGGGCACTATGGCGAGTGCTAAAACCTTGTGTGGTGTTCGCTATCCGGGCGGATATAAAACATATCCTACCACCATTTTGTTTACTTCACCTCGCCAAATAAGTTACCTCAGTTTTACCGCACTTGACGAGGTACGATGGTGTCTCCGGGAGTCGCAGCATGATGCAGAAGTGGATCAGAGGGATGGCCAGCAGGATCCAGAGGCCAATGTGGAAGTCCAATAGATCTCCAAGGATGAAGATGAACAGGTTTCCGAGGGTCTAGAACAAGAGTTATTAATTTATTATTGGAGCTTTCTGTGTATACCACTGTCTATTTTTACTACCAAGCAGCAGTGGGAATGTATTATTGATTCCGGTTTGAAGGACATTGTAGTCAGCATGATCACTGGTTCTTATGAGACGTAATAAAATAATAAATTATCGTATTTAAACAGAGTTAGTTTTTATTAAGAACTATTGACCCGACAGACGTTGTCCCGTCTTAACTATGAATTTGCAGCGCGCATTCTGTCAATCGCTGACAGTTATTTCAAACAATTGACAGTTATATAAAATTAATATTTTCGTTAAGTTTTCTTAAATTTACTAATTTTCCGTGCAATTGTTTTATTTTTTGCTTTCATAAGAACCTTCTCCTGACAATAACAAACACAACAAAAAAAAATAGTGAAATCGGTCCAGCCGTTCACGCGTGATGTCGTGACCAAGGGAAATAGGGATTCATTTTTATATATATAGATAGATTACACGAGTTGAATCATGGAAGAAGACAGTGAGCACAGTATTTTGTTTTTATAAGAAACCTATGCAGTCACAATGAATTACATTAACAAAGAGGTTGCGTTCATATTCCTTCAAGACTTAACATTTTATTGGGTGATGAGCGCAGTGAAATGTCGCAAAATACTTTGTCAAAGTTCTGTATGGGTTTGCTACTGTTTATGGCAGGTTCGCTTACATTCAGGCGAGCGGCATGCCCACCTCGCCATCCATTCGCAATAGAAAAGAGTTCATATTCCTCACTATACCACTTTAATTTGGGTGTAACGGAGACATTAAGCCCAATCGTTCAATGGACAGATCTAGCAAATTGTAACCCGACTCTATACAAGTTGAGCAGTTTTGTTTTTATAGAAGTTGAGCAGTATTGTTTTCACTTCTGACTTTTTTAAAGTCAATTGTATTCTTTTGTGAATTATCGCTTGCTTTAACGGTGAAGGAAAACACCGCGAGGAAACCTGCATAGTGCATATCTGAGAAGTTCTCTATAGGAATTTCGAGGGTATGTGAATTCTACTAATCAGCACTAGTCCAGTGTGGTGGACTAAAGAATAATTCCCCTCAGTAATAGAGGAGGCCTATGTTTAGTAGTAGGATTGTATACAATATAGGGCTGATATATAATTAACTCCAAAAATTGTTGACAAAAGTGAATTGATCTTAAGCCTTGCTTATGCCTAGTAGAGGGATAATACTCTACAATTTTAGTAAACAAATGAGGAATCTAATTTCGACGAAAATTATTTGGCATCGTATGATCGGAAAAACCGAATGTTAATACCGGGAAGCACCTGCATCTGTGCCAATAAGAAACATTTTCCTCAAGCAATAAGATAAAATTCAGTCAATATTGATGATTTATATTTTTTTATCTTTTTATTCTACTATTATATCGTGGGTCAATGCTACTAAACTCAAAAAGTATATCAGAGTAAAAATAATTATATTCCCAAATAAAGGAAATAAAGCCATTAAATGAATATGTAAATAACAAAATGGTTGAAATATGGTAGTTATGGTAGCATATTCCTAAAATTAATCTAAATATAATAAGCATCGAAATTCAAAACCTAAAATTCTCAAAAAAAAATATACATAATTTTGATTTTGAACCGGTTACGTGATAGTAATATACTATTCGATTGATAAATATGTAATAATCATAGTATTTTCAAACCTATTTACTCTCGCATTCATTCGACTTATAAGGTTTCTTTAACTACTCCATTGGTATAGTGGTCGGTGAACCGTGACGTTCTAAATTTGAATCCTAATTCGTACCTGTTTGTGAACGATAGCGGTTCGATTACCGCGTCGACCCGTTTCAAAAGTATGAGTCACTCAGACGTAGTTCTAGTCATGTTTCCGTGTAGTCGTGTCGCGAAAAAATTGTCAAACGTCCAAGTGGTCGAAAATAGATAAACAGATAGTACAGATTTGCAACTCGTGTTTCGGAGCACGTGAGAATTTAGTGCAAAAACGAGCTTTTTTGTCAATCAGAATAGTGAAATAATTTTGAAAAAGGGAAGCCGATATTTATTTTTATTTCTTACGGCGCTGTCGTGATATAGTGCCAGGGATTCTTGCTACGATGTTTTTGTATAATAGCATATAGCTAATTTAAAGTTTTTTTTTTAATTTATTTAAAATTATTTAAAAGCAAAATCTTTAAGAATTCAATTGTGAGTAAGAACAAATTAAATCAAACTGGTTGTGAATTTTTCTGTACACAAATAATTCCAGAAAACGAAGTAATTTTTAAGTCGTTATTTATGAAAATATGAACTGGTATTCGTTAATAATTGATAATATTATAAGACTTTGACACACAAAATTAGGTCATTTTTAAGTTGCTATGTACACAGTAGCGCAAGATATAAAAATTGGATTAATAACGACTAACATACTGACCCCAACAGAAGATAGCATTATCTTATTATATAGTAAATATTTTGTCTAATCTTACTGGTGGTAGGTCCCTCACATGTGAGAGTCCGCCTGGGTAGGTACTACCGTAATGTTTATTTGTAATGTTCCGGTTTAAAGAATATTGTAGCCAGTGTAACTACTGGACATAATAAGACTTAACATCTCATGTCTAGGATATATTTCATATCCACCCAGATAGCGACCACCGTACACAATGTATTAAAACCCGCCATCGTGGCCCACGTAAGTGTCTCGCGTTCCGGGATCAGCTTGTATATCCGGTCCCAACAGGCCGGCATAATTGTGTCGACTGCCGAGGGGTAATCATCGCTCGTCAGTCGACATTCTATTGGACCCCACTCTATTTCCATTAAGTGTAAGTTAATATTTAAAACCAAACCAACGCTTTCATAGAGTGGTGTGACCTACATACAAACAATTTTCTCGTAGTAGAGGGCCTTTCTAGTTTCTATATAGGCTCATTATGTAGAGTACCTAACTTTAAGCACTAATTAAACTTCTAGAAACGTCTACCTGGCGCCTATAACTGTCACATTCGATTTAATCAAAACGCTCACGTCTGAATTAAAATTTCCAACTACCCTCGTTTACATACGTCGAGCTAATCAACATCTTAATGCGGTGTGATAGAGTCGAATGTTGGTTGTGTATATTTCGGAGTATCTTGTCGTGGTTACTATTGTGATTTGAACTTTAAAGTATTATAAATTAAGTTTCGAATAACTTGTGACGTTTAATTAGTATTTAATATGGCATCTGATTTGCCTACTTTAAGGTTATGTCAGGGAAATGGTAAAAGGGATAAATTAGACTCTACAAAGCTGTGAAATTTTGTTGAGCACATTGTTGACGTTTGCTAGGCAAGTCTGTGGGAAAGTCTGGGCAGATATTGTCTATGCTACCACCAAGCAAAAGTACGAACAGTTCCGATCTTGTTTAAAGGATAACTTACCGCTATTATCAATAAACGATCCTAATCCCCTTTTTCGGTCTATCTCAAAAATGAACCAATCAGAACAAAGTATTTTTGACATGTTCACAAATGAGTTATTTTGATTGGTTCATTCTCGGCATCGAATTGAAAATTGAGATTGGGATCGTGTATCGTAAAATAATAATCAATCAATCTTGAGAGGGTTGTGCTCTCGTATAAAAATAAAAAATTTACTACTTATTTTACATACATACATACATAGTATCACGTCTTTATCCCATAGGGGTAGGCAGAGACTATAGATTGCTACTTTGCACGATCCTGGCATACTTCTCTCGCTTCCTCCACCTTCATCAATCTTTTCATGCATTCCCGCCGGTTCCGGGTACTTTTGACCTGGTCTTTACTGAGTATGTCAGATATCTGACATTCGACATTCCCCCTACTTGCCAGCCCGAGCTGGTTACTTCGGTTTGTACCTTGTCTTTTGTATAAACTTTATCCCTAATTTAAAATGTCCATAGTTATATAAGTAATTTTAATAGTTGTTTAGAAATAATAATTATTCTTATTCTTTGTTTTGACGTATCATAAGTGCAACTTTGTTCGCCTACTTGATAAATAAAGTATTTTATTTTATTTATTTTTATTTTCGAAGGTTCGATGCGGTCGACCCCTACCGGCTCCTCCATCCACATTACCCTACCATATTACACTACTTATTTTGCGAGCATAAATATGAATAAACTGCTCTAAACAATAAAACGATTGTATTTTTTTTTCTCTGTATCATGCACTATAGTGCAATAAGGGTGCCGGATCATAAGATTCGTGACGTCACATGCCAAAATGTTTTATAACACATCATTAATTATAAACAAAAAAAATGTTCTATCTCTGACTATAAGGTAATAGGTATGTATAAAAGTAAAAACATGTGACGTCACACCAATGCATGCGTCTCGTGTGACAAGGACGGCGAGAGGGATCAAAAGCTCAAAAAGTTTGTGAGACGTAACTTAATTAGCTCCCAAATATGGAACCTATAAAACTAAATAAATAAATGATACTCACTTGAGAGAATATAACGAAGGTGCCAGTCATCCCTCTGATGCTGTCTTCGCTGATCTCTTTTACGTAGAGAGGGCAGACGACAAACGCGCCTCCTGCTCCGAAGCCGATGAGGCCGCGCGCAGCGATGTACGATATCGGATGGGCCCAGATGATCTTTACTAGCCAGCCGAGCTGTTGGCAAAAAATGGGTGTAAATAATTGATTGATTCGTTCCTTCCTAGCCGAATTTCTGCCATGGCGGCCCATCTCAACGGATATCAGTTAAGTACGCAGGAGATATTATAGTGCACAAGTGTGTACGCAATACACAGCTGCATTTTCTGTTCCTGCACTTTCATAGTTCGGAGAGACGGCAATAACGGGAGAGAGATCAGGGGCAGGAACAACTTTACGTGCTTTCCGAGGCACGGCGGTCACAGCCACCTACCTGACTCCGAGCTATAACTGAGTCATGTTTATGCTGTCTATTGCTGAACACGGGACTCGTCTACTACTAAAAGGGTTTAGACGCTCCACTACGCTGGCCTAGTGCGAGTTTGCAGGCTTCATATATCCATTGAAATTTTTATGGAGAATTATCTGGTATGTAGCTTTCCTCACGATGTTTTCCTTCAACGTTAAAGTGAACGATAAATAACATAATTGTGTTTTAAACTCTATTTCATTTCTTACCGTCAAATAAACGGCACAGTGCATATGCAAGTACTGTGTATTTATGCATTTAAAAGAAAGGAAAATTTTGCTTCGCAGAATATTTTTTTTTATAGTTTTAAGAAGAATATTATACTTGCATACTAATTGCTCAACGTAAAGAATCGTATTTTTTCCACAAGTCTACCTTTCAGAGATCAGCCGTGTATATCCGATTTTAAATAGAGTAGTTTGATTTGTAACAGAAAATAGTACGAAAAATAAATTCTTCTGTGAAATTTGTATCTAAATATGTAAAAAAATAAAGCTACTCATAATTGAAATATTGTTGTGAGCAAATGTGAGGTACGGTGGGGTTCTCGCGCTTTCTCACTCTCACGCATATAGTGACACTTGTTGACGTCACAATTTGCTATTACTGTTATTTGACAGCTACCCCTTTTACTAAATTACAATGCTTTAAACATATGTATTATTGCGAGGAATTTCAAAATTCCTTTTTTTTGTTAGACTTCGAATGATATATTTTTTATAAATATATATAAAAAAGTTATCAACTATCCTATCATTTTTGCTGGTAATCTGTCCTCATTTGGTGCTTTAACGGTAGATTTACGTTATTTTAATAGCGTATTCTCTATTATTAATAATTATAAGCGTTAGCTTTAACTGTGAAGGAAACCATCACGAGGAAACCTGCATATCAGAGAATTCTACACAAGATTGATTTACATACAAGTGTCTTAATTGACCCACGTAAGAGGGTCACGTCACCGGTTCGGTGTCTCTATATTTGGTTTCAAACAGTCCGGCATAATTGTATCTGGCGAGAGGTAATCATATCTCGTCATTCGACACTCTACCTAAACCCTGAGCTACAGTAGGGTCACTTTGGCATGCTCGTATAAAAAAAACTTACTGCTATAGGCACAGAACAGCACAGCAACGCCTTCTTTCTTCCGAACCTATCCGCAGCACTGCCGTAGATGAAAACTGCTATGGGTGCAAATATGAACATGATGGAGGCCATCCAAGAGATGTCTTCTTCCGTGATGGGTTTTGGGGAAGGGCTGTTGTTGACGTCAGTCAGAAGGTCTTTGTTGGGTGATATCCAGCCCATCGCTGTGCCGTACGCGACGATTGGCAGGCATACTGGAAAGAACAGAACTGTTAGATATAAATGGAAGGGAGAATGCCTTATAATAATGATTATGGTACTTGGTAGGCATTGGTTTGTCTCAGGGACGGTTCCGCGCAGCTATATCAGTACAACAAGATACCTCAGGGCTGTCCCGAATGCGCTGATGAAGGCCACCGCTGGTTTTGGTTGGTATGTCGGTGTAGGGTATACACAGGGTTTTCTTTATTTTTTCTCCTGTTTTCTCTCATGTGGGTTTTGTATGGAGTCTTTGAAGTATACACAGGGTTAGGGACTCGGTCCAATGCTCGCTCGGATGATGCTATACTCCCGAGTGTCGACATTGAGTAAGACCGGTAAAACCAACATAATAGTTCTACTCACCCCCCAAGTGGTGGTGGCGATAACTTGTTTTATCCCGGGAAAATATTTAACGCGGGCGTAGCCACAAGCAAAAGCTAGTTTATAGTAAAATGTTCCACTTTTCAGTAGGGAGACATAAATGTACCATATGGGATCCAGAAACGATCTTAAATAACAGGAATGAAGAATATTGTATGGCTGGTCTACTGTCCTTTACTGGCACTGCCTGGATCCCAAGCTGATACTGAACGAATATCCGGTTCCAACAGGCCGGCATAATTGTGTCGACTTTTGAGAGGTAATCATCTATCGTCAGTCGACATTCTATGGACCGAACTCCACTTAACTTCAGGTGCAGTGAGGTAACTTTGCCGCGCTCGAATGAGAAAAATTGAGCAGAAAAATACAATTTCAATTTACCCGACTTGATTTATGTCGTAGCACAATATATTGCTGCGAAGGAGGATACAATTATATTATTATCGCATAATTCTCTACGTATTAATATTTTATGGACAAAGTGTTCTTTTTTTAAATGCATAATGTATAAAAACGATCTTCAATGGCGCGGTATTTTTCTCGCGATCTATGCATCTTATTGTTTTTATGGGTTTTACTGTATATTTCTAGGAAAGTCATAGATAATTGATACACTGGTATCTCACGAAGTGAATAGCGATAACATCTTATAGATTTCTATATTTCCCTATGAACGAATAAGGAAAAAATTATTGATTCCATTTTAATTGCGCCATATTTTATGTTTGCATAAATCATTTGTAGATGGCGTTACTTGTATAATAAGTTTTTATTCAATTATAAATATTTTCTGATTTATAATAAACATTGTTATATTTTAAACTAACTTTTCCTCGTGACTACGCCCGTGTCTCCAAGAACAAAATAAAGGAAAAAGAGGTTTAGAACGTTTAAAAATAAACTTATGAGCATCTATCCTAGTGTAAATATGGTCATATAAATGTAGTTAGTACATTGCACCCGTTCAAGCCTGCTTTGCTGTTTCTGAGCTAAAAATACACAAGACAGTGGTGCTTAATACTTAAACGCTCCCTTATGCAGGGTAGAAAGATCATGGGTATGCTGGAAAAATTATTACGCTGGTGGTATAATATTTGGATCCGCCCCAATAGCAACCCCATTGTAAAATCCGCCATAGTGGCCCACGTGAGAACAAGACCGCCTCCCACGTTATCCAGGAATGCGAAGTAGTTGCACAACGGGCTGAAATCCTCTTTGAGGAATCAAGAAGATCCTATGGTTCTGGCAGGAGTTGGGCTGGCTAGGCCGGTAGCTAATACATCACAACGTCCTAACCTTCAATGAGCTAATTGCAGAATAAGAAGCCTCTAATAATTAATTTAGTTTCGAACTAGCCGGCATAATTGTAACGACTGGCGAGGGATATTTATTTGTTAGTCAACACTCTATTTGGACCCCATTCCACTTACCAGTAGGTGTAGTGCGGTTACTTTGTCATGTTCGTAAAATAGCATTTACTCACAAAAAGTATTTAAATGTAGCCCATAATTTAAGTCGAAAAATAACGTACCTTCTCTTTGATTTGTGTTCATTTTGAGACTGTGGAATGTTGTGAATACATTTTTTATGCACGGACATGGCTAAGTCCAGCACTTGATGTTAAATAAGCGATAACTAGAAATCGTCACCAACTAATTATTTTATATTTTGTATAATTCTAAAACGTTGGTAGATATTGTAACTGACTTTACGGATGACCAATACCCTGTAATCATAAAGGCTGAAGTCGAAATTTCGGGAGTAAATTATACAAAATCGCGATAAAATTCGAAATAAAAATATATATGATTTTTAGAAATTATTAGGAAAACCAACAGCTACAATAACAAACATCTTAATGAAGTAAAACCAAAACCCATCTATAGGTTATCAAGCATATTTATTTATTTATTTGAACAGCCAACAAAACATACACCATACATAGTTTTTTTTAACAATTCAGTAAGTAATTGCTGCAGTGCTGTTTTAATTACAAGCTGTCACAGTATGAACATATTAATACATAACAATAAACAGTTGGCTGCACCATAAGTGCAGTATATTCTGAATATAAGACTGAATATAAAACTAGTTTTGCGTTTCAACAAGCGAGTTCAATATTTTATGAATTATTGTACCAATTACTTAGAATTTCCTCACGTCTCAATATTTACTTCCAAAGTATACGTAATACGTCCTTTTTTCCTCGTATTTTTTACAGTGAAAGGATTGGCAAAGGAATCACGCGTGTGCTTTGAATATCAATAAATATTACGTGGGATTCTTGTATTGTGAGTCATTGGGTACCGTATCGTAATTGTATGATAATTTTATCTTAAGAAAAGTCCCGCAGTTGGTAACGGTTTTTTTATAGTGGTGTAGAGGAAAATACTGATTTATTAGTATGTTTTTTTATTGCTTTGAATGACGAGACGAGCTTGCCGTTCGCCTGATGGTGAGCGACACGATCGCCCATAAATAGAAACACCATCCTACACCTTGAATTACAAAGTATTGTTCGGTATTCCACTGCGCTCGCCATCCTGAGACATGAGATGTTAAGTCTTATTAAGACCAGTAGTTACACTGGCTACAATGTTCTTCAAACCGGAACACAACAGCGACTATACACAACTGCTTGGCGGTAGAAATAGACATTACTGTGGTACCTACCCAGACGGACTCTCAAATGAGAGACTTCCACTAGTAAGTGTATGTTCATAAATCGCAATTATTTTGTCGGCTTTACAAATATGAATCTTACGACGCAGGTACTAGGAAAGCATAAGTAGGGAGCAATTTAATGAGGCTATCTCAAATTAGAGGAGAAAAATTAATACCTTATGTCGGCTAAAAGCATACCTATTTTATTTATTTTTCGTGTAATCAATTTTTTTATCTCAATATAATCTTTTTATACATATTGAATAGAATGAATATATCAAAATAAACAAATGGTTAAATGAGATTGAAAATGTTGTAACAATATTTCGTTAAAACTATTTCGTGACGTATAGACATTCTGCACTTAATGAGCCAGCACTAAAATCTATTTTCGATTTTCCAGGAGCGTGGTAAAGTTTGAGACGCGTTGCCCGATGGTAAATATAGACGGAGGCATGGGAAAAGAAACGCAACGCGTCAAGTCTGGATATGATTCCGCTTGTGTCGTTCAACTATTGATTCACATAAGACTTATTGATTTAATAATAGCTTAAACAATGATTGTTTAGTATTATAGACAGAATTAGTTAAATTCCATTAAAATTTTACTATACAGCAGTGGTGAGGAGCGAAGTTTTCCAAAAGGAGCTTGACACAACAAATAGGTATTAATATCCATAAATGCGGTCTGTAAATGGTTATAATGATAATTAGATTTTATATAAATTACGAAAGGGAAAGTGACAAAAATCGGGTTATGGATCATTAGCCACTGCTGCACAGGTTATCGCATCGATTCCTATTTTAATAATATAATAATAATATCAGCCGTGTATTATAATTATACTGTCCCACTGCTGGGCACGGGCCTCCTAAACTACTGAGAGGGATTAGGTCTTAGTCCACCACGCTGGCCTAGTGCTGGTAGACTTCACATACCCTCGAAATTCCTATAGAGAACTTCTCAGGTATGCAGGTTTCCTCACGATGTTTTCCTTCACAGTTACAGCAAGCGATAATTCACAAAGAATACACACATCGAATAGTCAGAGGTGCCCTTGGGATTTGAACCTGCGAACATTCGTCTCGGCAGTCCGTTCCACAACCAACTAGGCTATCGCCGCTTTATCCCTCTACGATTCCTATTTTAGAATTTTTTATTTCGATTTAAAACGAATTATTTGTAACTGTTTAATAAATTAACCAAATCTACGACACATTAGGGGGATAAGCTATGTATCTAGTAGCAGTACCTTGCCCATCCACACTCTAATTGTTAAAAACATGATAATTTGTTAAAGAAATTGACAAATATATTCCAAACTTTGTAAAATCTTTAAAAAAGAAAAACATTTACAGTATATATAAGGTTGAGATGTACGCGAACAAAACCGCGAATAATGCTAGCTTAAGAATAGAATACTATCATCTATTCAGAGAATAGTAAACATGGGAAACCGTGAGTAAAACCTAGTTAAAAATAGTATGTTCATTCAGTTAACGCAGCACCGTAAGATTAGGGGCGTTACATAATAAATGCGAAAATAAAGTTAAGGACAAGATAATGGTGATTGATTGAGGAAAACTAAAGACTGAGCGTCATGCGTGTCTTTTGTAGGGTTGGCACTTGCGATTTCGCTTACTGTTACAAGGTGCTATGTTTTAAGATTTGAAAATTGAATTATATATATCACATGATTCTAAGTCTTTTTCAGTGAATATTTACAATAATTTCGAAAGATCAAAAAAGGGAGAATCAATAATTATTGTCTTTGCAAATGTTTATGAATATGATTTTTTTTATTTTATTTTTGAAATATAAGGAAAAATTAAGATAAGACCTCGTAATAGTGAGCCAGCGATTAGGCACTATTATTTTTTTTATTTTCTTATTTAAACTAAATAACTAACAATCAAAATACATATAAAATAATACAAATTATCATAGCTCTTAAGATGTATTTACAAGTCACATAAGTATTCAAAAAGATTATTTCATTACTTAATAAAAAAAAATTATATTAAAAAACAACCGTGTGACAACCCTATTTAATAATCGGAAGCAGTAATGTTAATCTAATAAACATTGGTTTTCTATGATCTTGAGATAAGCTCGTGTCGCGTTGGCTGTGTTCGCAAAACTGATTACTTATCCACTGTATTGCACTTATTTGGAATGGCTGATAAAACATATTTTAATTTCGCAAAAGTATAGTTACCGGTGGTAGGTATCTCATACGTGAGAGTCCGCTTGGGTAGGTACCACCGCAATTTCTATTTCTGCCGCCAAGCAATGTGCAGCCACCGTTGTGTCCCGATTTGAAGGACATTGTAGCAAGTGTAACTATTGGACATAATAAGACTTAACATTTCATGTCTCAGGATGGCGAGCGCAGTGGAATATCTATATATATAAAAATGAATCCCTATTTCCCTTGGTCACGCCATCACGCGTGAACGGCTGGACCGATTTCTCTATTTTTCTGTTGTATTTGTTATTGTCAGGAGAAGGTTCTTATGAAAGATAAAAATCAAAAAATTGTGCAGAAAATTAGAAAACTTAAGACAACTTAACGACAATATTAATTTTACAAACTGTCAGTGATTTGAAATAACTGTCAGCGATCGACAGAATGCGCGCGTGCATACATAGTTAAGACAGGACAACGTCTGTCGGGTCAGCTAGTCATACAATACTTTGTTATTCAAGGTGTTGGATGGTGTTTCTACTGTTTATGGGCGGTCGTATCGCTTACCATCAGGCGAACGGCAAGTTTGTCTCGTCATTCAAAACAATAAACAAGATCGAAAAAACCGATTGGGGTTATTTATCGAAAGTGACTAAACGAAAATGAATTTCCATATGTCAAATGTCAGGATTATTATAGCGAAGTACTTACATAACCTCACGCACAATTTTTCACGAGTAGACAGGGTTGTATCATATTGTATTTTTAGTTAACTTATGGTTTGTTTAAGTAACACGCTTTCGTGGTACTAGTTAAACTTGTCACTTAACTGAGCTCGGAATGGGTTAAGTAGTTAACGGTGTTTCCAGTTTCACTTTGAGTACTGTTTCTGGCGATGCGTTTGAAGGCATACGAAGTGACCGAACCATATTCTATAATAACTTAAAAATATATAGCAAACTATAGATAATAATTTTTTCAAAGTATTTAATGATTTTTGAAACGAAAAACAATTTTTCGGATTTAATCGCGGTTTTTTTAGTTTTTTTTTTTATATCTCACAATATGAGGTCGAACCCTTACAAACCTTTTATCAGTTGACATTATTTCAATCACACTTCGAGCGGGATCGTTCTGCTCATAATCCCGTTTGGCACTCTCCTTCCGCGAATGATGCACTCGCAGAAGGAGGCCATCGCTCGCCGTAACCTCTAGCCGATCATAGCAGAAACCACGGCCGGCAGCCAGAGGTCTCCTCCGACACTAAGAGCGCTGCGTTGTAGATCCCAGGCTGGGCACTCCTCGAGAGTGTGTTGAACCGAATCACGGCCGATACCACCACAATGGCGGCACACAGTCGCCTCCTTTTTTTGAAAAACGAAATCCGTAGTTTCGGATTACGGGTCGCACTGTTACTACGAAGTGTTACGGATCCGATGACGGATTCGACGACGGATCAGATCCGTTCATCGCAATATCAGACATGGAATTTGTAAGAATTTACAGTTATAATTATTAAAACCATCTGCGAGGATAAAGTTCCACTGCTTTCTCCATAAAAATCGGGAAATTGATCCTACTAAGATAAGCTACAGAACGGATGGATCCGAAGTAATTTGGTAGTAAAGTTACGAAGTTCGTCGTTTCTTCGTTTCGACGTTCGTTTTGCGAAGTAGACCCTTTAAAACGAGCCAAAACACCCGTGATCCGTCAGCATCTGTGTCAGACGGAATGTCGATGCAATATGGCGCCTGTCAAACCAACTAAAGAAAAGCGACCTGGAGCAGAAGACCCAACATCGTTTTTGGTTTAATTGGGTATTAACCAGAAATAATTGTTAATTAATGAAGCATTCAAGTCTTTCCTATTAACAATATTTTTTACATCAACTAAAGTGATAACTCGATTATCAAAATAACTACGTAATAATGTAAAAGTATGCCAAGAGTGGGCCAGTATCGTGTGTAGAGTGTTCCGTACTTTATTATTTCCCTTGTCATTTTTTATAAGATAATTATATAATAGATAGCCATTGAATTCTTAACGTTTTTTTTTTTATCAGCGGTGGTTTGAAAGCTTAAGAAAGCGTCGCGAACGAACGGTGATTATTGTTTTTTAATATTCTTACATGTAGTAATGTTTTCAAATATCCTACTCATCTTATAAATGCGAAAGTTTGTGGGGATGGATGCATATTTGATCCTGTTTTACGAAAAAACTACCGAACGGATTTGAATGAAACTTTACAGTAATATTGGTTATACATCAGAATAACACATAGGCTACAATTTATAATGATTTTGTGTAATTTGGTTATAATATAACGATACATAATCAAGTAAGTCGGAAAAAAAAATGTATCCCGGTAAACTCCTTCACGCGGGCGAAGCCGATAGAAAAAGCTAGTAGTATATAAAAAAAATCAAAATAAAGAAAATTAAGAGTAAAAAATTATTGAAATTTAAATTATAAAAAAAGCCATTTTATACAAAAAGACAGAGATATTCTAACAAGGTTTATTTTTCTTTACGGAACCCAAAAAATTATCATAACATAACGCCCCACAGTTCAATCTATTCGGGGTCAGCGGCGATAATAAAAATGATAACAAAATGTAGTTTTATATTGCGTACGCGCAAATTTGATTTGCAAAACGAATTAGCCTATTGTTTTAAATTATGTGTTAATTGTATTATATTTTTAATTACAATCATTAGTAAAAGTTCGACGAGGTTCAAATAAAAAGAAAAAAAAAATAAGCGGTTTATAGTTTATAAATGTTATCTGTTTAATATTTAAAATTATGTTTTATCTAATAGTTTTTGCTCGCGGCTTAACCCGCGTGAAGGAGTTTTCCAGAATAAAAGTCCCACTATATATTTTTTCGACATAAAAAGCCTATAGCACCTGGATAATGTACCTTCCTATTAGTAAAACAATTTCAAAATCTGTTTAGCAGTTCCTGAGATTAGAGCGTTTCTCAGGTTTACATAGTATAGATTATATAACTATTGAATTATGATTTCCTGTTGAGGTGTTCCAAACATAAGTATAAGTGTTTAAGGAAAATGTATTGTTCATTTTCAAGTTAGCCGCATATAGGTTTAACGGCGTATCGAGGGAGGACTTGGGTTCAAATTCCAGGTTAGGACTGTCTGGAATATAAACATTATCGTCTTTTTTATTTGGTCTACACTACTGGATACAAAGGACATAATAGGTCTTAAATACTATTCACAAGGAATGGTTGCTATGTTTTTAACCTTTTACATGTAGGCACAGCATGCTTAAGTACTTTAAACTATAGTAAAGACTAGTTTTTAAATGTAATTACACATTGAAATGTTTTTTTTTTAATCAGTGATAGCCTAGTTAGTTGTGGAACGGACTGTCGAGACGAATGTCCGCAGGTTCAAATCCTAAGGGCATACACCTCTGACTTTTATAAAAAAATATGTGTGTATTCTTTGAGAATTATAGTTTGCTTTAACGGTGAAGGAAAACATCGTGAGGAAACCTGCATACCTGAGAAATTGTCTATAGGAATTTTCGAGGGTGTTCGAAGTCTACCAACCGCACTAGGCCAGCGTGGTGGACTAAGGCCTGATGCCTCTTAGTAGAGGAGGCTCGTGCCCAACAGTGGGACAGTATATAATACAGGGCTGATATTGTTATTATTTATGTTTTTTTAAACTGTTTAGTACACAAAAAAAATCATGCATGCGGTTGTAAAAAATAATTTAACTCATTCTGATTGAACCGTATTGCGCCACCCCATATTACAGTGGGACAAAGATAGGTGACACGGCAAGATCGTTAAAACAATTACTGCTAACCCTTCCAGTATTTTTTTAATACTTTGAATGACGAGACGAGCTTTCCGTTCGCCTGCTGGTAAGCGATACGACCGCCCATAAACAGTACAAACACCATCCAACACTTTGAATTACAAAGTATTGTTTCACGTCTTATGTTGTCATCATAAGACGTGAGATGTTAAGTCTTATGTCCAGTAGTTACACTGGCTACAATTTCCTTCAAACCGGAACACAACAGTGACTACACACTGATGCTTGGCGGCAGAAATAGATACTGCAGTGGTACATACCCAGGCGGACTCACATATGAGAGACCACCAGTATTAGCGCAATCAGCAATATTTACCCATTGATTACTAATCAATGTGTCTGCATTTGTTGTTCAACCTGATTATCGGTTATGCAACGTATTTCTTGTTAATTACGATAACATTATTGAAATATGATGTCTCTTTGTTGTTTCTCGTTGGTTGCAATTTTTATGTCTACATTTTATTTAGCGTAAACGATTTTTATACAATATGTCTAATATACCGCAATCTCTATTTCTGCCTGCAAGCAGCAATGTGTAGTCAGTGTTGCATTCCGGTTTGAAGGACTTGGTAGTCAGTGTAACTACTGGTCATAATAAGAGTTAACGTTGTCTCAGGATGGCGAGCGCAGTGGAATACCAAACAATACTTTGTAATTCAAGGTGTTAGATGGTGTTTCTACTGTTTATGGGCGGTCGTATCGCTTACCATCAGGCGAATGGCACACTCGTCTCGTCATTCGAAGCAATAAAAAAAAACATATGGCATCCATAGATTAATTATGCAGGAATGTAATAAGAGACAGATATGGGGTTTCCTTTCGATAGGCGGGAGTGAATGGCGTATGCCTGCTTGACCTAATTCTAAGAAAATCGATCCTTAACACCCCTTACTGTAGTGTTATTTCCTCGTGGTAGGATATATTTTATATCCGCCCGGATAGCTACTATCATACTCAAGGAGTTAAAAACCGCCATAGTGGCACACGTAAGTGTCGCGTTCCGGAATGAGCTGGTATACATCCGGTTCTAATAGGCCGGCATAATTATGTCAACTGTCAAGGGATAAATCTGTCGTCAGTTAACATTTTATTTGACCACATTCCATTTACCATCAGGCGTAGCGGGCTCACTATGCTATTTAAAAAAGTGATATCAAGTAAAATCTCTGGAGACTATCCCCCCCCCCCGCCCCGCAAAAAAAAACTCCTGCAAGCCAGGTTCGGCTCGTCCGAGCGTCGAAGCGCGCCGAGTCTGGGAGCACTAACCAGTCTTAATCCGTAACGAATCAGATAGGAGTTGGGAATATATTTATCTACTAAACAAGAGAAAAGTCAGAAAGAAGGTTACTTAATGTTTGCGTGTAAGAACTAACATCATCTCCTATAATTGAAGAAGCACGTCCCGTTGCTAATTGTACAAATGCTACATTGTATTTATTATATGCCGTGTACCCGTTGGAGGTCCTTAAATAAATAAATAAATCTGTAAATAGGTAGATGATAAATAACTATAATTCCAGAACTAGATATGCTCACGGCTGCATCCGCATGGAATTCAGTGTGTCACAAAGTTTTTCCCACGTAAATCCCGACCCGCGAGAATTTCAACCACGCGACCTCTTCAACAGTAATCGTTATATTTCAGTCAATTTACATAAAACCGTAATGTACTATTAACCTAAACCTTCTTCAAGAATTGCACTATATCTTAGTAAAAACCGTACAAAAATCCGTTCCGTAGATTTTGAGAAAATCTATCACATACCCACAGACAGCTTTTGGGGACTTTGTTTTGTAATATGTATAGATAGATAAATATGTAATAAAAATATACAATATTCTTATTTTAACTATTAAGTTACATTACAATAATCAATTGATCAGAATTCTTAGTTACATAATATTTTCCTAACATATAGGAACCTATGTAGTTATAATTTTACTTAGGTATTAAGACCAAAATATGGATTTACAGTATATTTAGTCATTACTAGATATTACATAGCATATAAAAATTAAATGACTGTAAGGTTTGTTGATTAAATTAGTTTTTATTATCTGAACAATGTATTTTTTATACAAAAATAACAAATTGTTATTGTAGATAAATAACTACAATAGCAATTTGAAAAGTTAAAGGGAATCAAAATTTACTATAAAATAAATGTAATACACTTACACTTTATAGTCCGTAAAAGTTCGGTGGACAGGGCTGTAATTAGCCTCTTATAACACAAATGGACCGAATTATTATTCAATGCTGGATTATTGCCAGAAATGATTAATCAGATAATAATATGAGTTTGTTTTTATAATTTTAACATGTTGAAATTATTCAACCCAAACAAAAAGACATTCAAAGCCCAGACAAAAAGAGATGAAAATTATTTTTTCTATTTATATCTAATCTTCTTTGACTATTTGTCGAATTGCAAAGATGCACGTCATGCTTTATAACCAAAAGTTCGTGTTGTTGCTAGTTGCTAATGTTAATGGCCAATCGTGTCTCCCATTTTGTTTCGACATTAATTTATAAAAAAAACACCGAGCGGTGAAGCTCTTTGAGTCTACACTATTTAGATGCAACGCAAATAATCAAATAGGATCTCAGAATAAATACTTAATCGAATTAATAGTATGGCCCCTCCCAGATTCCCTAAATCCGGCCCTGGCATATAACTGCCACTATTACCTTGAAAATCATGCTGAAACTGAAAAATAGTGTGATGCAACACCCGGAATTAGTACAGAGTTGCGATAATGTATTTAGGGAACAGAAAAGGGATAGTAATATAATTCCCGATGAGAAAGAGCGGGATGGACATATCAAACATTGAATTCAGTTTTTGATACTTGCGCGTAATTAAAAATGCTTTGATACTTTCTTTTATTGTAGGCGTTCGTGTTTTTAACGGATTTCTTTTCAAGTTCATGAATTGAGTCAGAATTTTCAGTTTTTTTTTTTATTTACGTTTGCATGGACTAATGGATTTTTTTAGCTAATTATGTTAAAATCTAAAACAAAATATAAACTTAAATTATTTTGGCACACATTATAGCATTGGTAAGTCCAATCACATGTATAAATTATGTGCCAGTTACATTTATTTCAAAATAAAAAATGACTGTCATGAATTGAATAAAAGGGGCTACGTATTTTTTTTATGATGAAAAAATGTGTCCGTATAATGAGACAGATTAAAGAGATTCTTGTAGATAAATTGTTGCTCCCGTTGGCAATTTAAGATTTAACAGTATGTTATCATCATCGTCTTTGTTTGTATAATTTAATATAATCTAAAAAAATAATCGCAAAAGTAGGTCAAACTCTCAACTTTACAATTTTAATAAATACATAGTGAGTTGATTTGCGTGTCTTACTATTAATGTTTTCATGTTGGCTCATTTATTAAATAAACTTACCAATAATGGACATTATCACTTGGTGATGTTTGCTTCCTTTTTTTTCTTCAGTCGGAGAATTTACGTTATACGCTTTGTTCACCATTTTGAATTAGTTTATCACACCACAAATAAAAAAGAAACACTAAAACACGTCAATAAATATTTGTTCTTAATTTAAATTGTATTAGCACAAAAAAGTTTTTATATAAAAATATATTTTTTTTTAAATTATAGAATTTAAAATTCGAATTGTCGTATTAATTTGCGTCGCGCCGGCCGGAGTGCCGCAAGCGTGATCGCGCGCGTTCGATACGACCGCACACTGCGTGTTTAGAGATTTCCCGCTCTTTTATATACGCTCAGGGGATGAATTTATTCCTTGGAACTATGATAATATACGTAAATTATTTTGTTTACTAACAGTGGACGTTAATGTACAGTTTACGTCAATCAAAATTTAATTATGCGGTATTTTTTGGCTGTACGTGGTTTTCAGTCATGCGGATATGAAATAAAAAAGATGGTGATTATTGCTCTTGAGACAAAAATGATTTAAAAAGTAAAAAAAAAAATATGCAATTATTAATAGTTATTGCCAGTTTTACAAACTAAAATCTAAAATAAGTTATAACAGTTGCGATATTGCTCTTTCTGTACTGAGCTTATTGGAACAATATGATAGATAATTATATCAATAATTAAAAATTTAATAAAAGGTATAGCTAGATTAATGATCATAAGTTTTAAGAATTAACCTCCTTATGTATAAAACTCAAGCGGGAAGTAGTTTTTATATTGGAAAAAAAAAGTAATTCTATTTCGAAAATGGAATACAAAACGGTTCTTTTTTTTTATATGGCAATTGTTGTACATTATGCCAATGTCAAACGGTTCTTCTAATAAAAAAAGATGCAAGTAATAATCTCAAGTATATATAGTTAAGGACTGTAAACCTCATTCTTAAAGTTAAAAACTATATAATTAACAGAAATAGAAAAGGTTTACTACGACTCAAAATATTTTTTATTCCATATTTAAATGTTAGTGTTAGGACATAATGTAAATGAATACTTTCTTACATTATACTTGTATTGTGCATTACCTGACTACACTTGTGGATGTCTGTGGAATATTCTTCGAATGGGGTCCCTAGCCATTGCAAAATCTGTCAATATTTTTTTAGGTAACAACAATAAGACGATTTTTGTGTGCAAAAGCTCTCTGTAAAATAGCCTGAACGTCAATATATAAATTATATTACTTCTTATCTAAAAAATTTCAAATATTTCGCACCATAACTAGACCAATTTTCCTCGTGCACGTATCATCCTTATAGGACATAAAAGTTGCCTCGTCTGAACACGGCGAGAGAATTTTTGCCCGCGTTGATAGTCAAAGCCCAAGACTTCACTAGTGGTAGGTCTCTCATATTTAAGAGCCCGGCTGGGTAGCTACCACTGTAATGTCTATTTCTGCCGCCAGGCAACAGTGTGTCGCCACTGTTGTGTTTCGGTTTGAAGGCCATTGTAGCTAGTGTAACTACTGGACATAATAATACTTAACATCTCATGTCTCAGGATGGCGAGGGCCCTGGAATACCTACCAAAAAAAAAATGTAATTCAAGGTGTTGCTTTATGGGCGGTTGTATCAATTACCATCAGGCGAACGCTAAGCTCGTCGTGTCATTGAAAGCAATTAGAAAAGAAAAAAGAACTTGCTGCAAGGCAATCCGTCTAATTGAGGCTTAAGACGAGTTAGTTACCTAAAAAAAGCATGAAGTTACGTATTTTATAATTTAATACCGATATTGGGCATGGGAGACAGAGCATACGGCCATCGGACGACAGCTGCGGTAGAGGTCTCGGTCATAGGGCGCGCAAGTCTGACGTATACGTTAAGTGAGTATTTCATTGACATAATATATCGCATCTCGATCTACACGGCGATCAACTCAAAAAATCACTTTTTTCACAAAAGGTGATAAACCATTGACGTATATTCTATAGACCTGAACGTCCATATAAACTATTCGTTCAAAATCTGAACTAAAATGGAAACCAAAACGTACCAAAACAACAAATAATTTTAATTATTTGACTATTTTTTTTTCAAATCCAGGTTTATAATTAGACTCGAGTTATTATATCATGAGCGCCACTCCGTACACAACCACAAGCTGTCAATATTGACCATACTAAAGTCAGTTTGAATGGATAGCAGTTCAATTCAGTTGAACACAGTGAATGTTCGAAACGTCAAATCTAGTACGTAGTACATATAATTCGATGTGAAAACCTGATTACCATGTCCCCGTGCGTTCTGAATTGACCAATGCTTTAGCAAGTAGAACAAATATGTTTTAGAAATCTTGTGTTTTAATCATAGGATTGAGCACTCCCCAGCTAATATTGACTGCAAATAGCAATATTCCTGTTTTTGGTGAGGGGGGAGTAGGGCTTGGTCGTTCAACAAAAGAGGCTTCTAGCGTCATCTATCAATGAATAGTAGAGATATTTTTGAATTTGCTTTATTGGTAGGTAGTGAGTATTAGAATTCGATGGTATAAGTGAAAAGGGAGATTTTTGAATTAGCTCTCTTTTAATTTAGATCCGCATTATGTATTTACTAGATTTGGCGTTCCGAACACTCACTGTGTTCAACTGAAGTGTACTGCAATCCGGCATTGATTGCTATTTTACTTATACTCTATTTAAAGCGCTTTAGCACTGCATGTTTAAAATTTGGTTAGACGATTGCTGTTTAACGCTGCAGCGAACTTTAGTTATAACTCCAGATTTTGAACAAATAGTTTATATCGTTCGTGTCTATAGAATATACGTCAATGGTGTGTTTATAGTTAATTAGCAATTTGTTTAACGGCGAAAGGAAATATAGTTAAGATCATAACTGAATGCCTTGATGGCATAGTTGTGTTACGGTAAGACTGCGGTACTGAGGTTTCGAGTTCGATCGCCGGGTGTGGTAATATTGGATTTTTTAATATCAACGCGGAGTCCGGAATTTGTCGATATGGTAATAAGCTCACCCCCTATCATGGGACGGAATACACAAGTCAGAAGGTGGGTAACAATTGCTTCTCTGCCTACCTCTTCGGGGATAAAATGTGTGGATATATCATAACGTTAGTTGATCATGGTAATAGAAATGGATTATGGTAAACGTATAAATGTCTTTTTTATGGGGGCACGCGAGATCACGCATTAAACCCAAAGGGAGTTTCAAAAATATCGACAAAATACCAATCAAAAGTACAGGGGGGGAGGGGGGGCTGTTGTATTACAAAAAATTATGGATTTACAATTTTCGACAATTAGCATGCCCTCAAAAAAGAAGTGACAAAAAAGCCTGTAGATACTTACTAGCTTTTGCTCGTGGCTTTGCCTATTTCAGAATTCAGATATATATAAAACAGTCTATGTCCTTTTTTGTAGTTCAAAATTATTCCGTACCAAATTTCATCAAAATCAGTCAAGTAATTTAGTTTTTAAGACAGATCGCATGCCTGTCTATGTCCGAGGTCCGATCAGGAGGAAAATGTGCTAGAAAAAATCCTTATAAATGACTTGACCTAGAACTCAAATCCAGGACTACTAAGTCAACAACCCATCTGTAAGAACAAGGGGGCGATGTAAATCTTCTTATTACCTTGTTACTATATATAAACTCCATTGAACTGTATTTTAAAACTTTTACTGTTATCACTTTCTTTCAAAACTTTCTTTACGTGAAACTATTTATTTGAAGTCATAAATGTACCTTTGATTAATATATTAATTAATTACATTAATCATTATTTAAATTTTTTTATTACTTAGCTTTTTTACTACTAGCGCCATCTTGTTAATAGTTGATGTAAATAAAAAAGTGGAATTTACTTTGTAATATCAGTATTATAGCTATTTGTCACATCGGGGTGGAACATGGCCGAAATGGTTTTTAAATTTCGAATTTTTCGAAACGGTTTAGTATATATGGATTGCAATTTAATTTTATTTGAAACGGTGTTTAGTTTTAGGCGCTTATGGATTTAACGGTTAAAACAATTCTTTCATTTGTTATAAATGGTTGATTGATGTTGTTCAAAGTTGCATTATTGTCGAAGTAGATTTTTTCTTCATTCTACTATAGTGAATTAATGATAGTGAAGTGTAATCCAAAGACATTGTCGACCAGTAAGTTCGTCAACCATTATATTCCTTGAATATCGCCACGAACCCGTGAAGCATCTGAATATTTGCCGGCAAACATAACAGCTATATTGACATTTACGTGTGTCACGGGAATATAACCTTATATACTACATAATAAGGTTATTTTTCCGTGACACGCGTAATGTCATGTAGTTGGATTCAGAATACTGAACGAAAATCCAATATGACTGCCTGACCCGGGATTCGACCCCGAGACCTGAGAGCACGCTAACACAACTACTCCACCGACATAGTCTTAACAACCTACCGATATCAAATATCGATGTAACATCGTTTTGATGCCAATATAACATAAAAAAATACCAATTTCGTTTACTTGGACGACACACTTATTCCAGTTATTAAGGTTCAAAATCCAATGTCATGACCCGATTTTAAAAATTTCTATGGGACTAATCTCGATTAAAAAAATAATTTTCCAAATCAGTTAATAAATGACTGAATTCTGAGGTAACAAACAAAAAAATCTAAATGAGAACCTCCTCCTTTTTTTGTAGTCGGTTAATGAAAGCACTCATTTGAACCTTTGCCCTTGTCACTTAAAAACAAACAGCAGTCGGTAAACATCGCGGACAAAAGCTAGCGATGCAAGCGCGCCTCTTTTTATTTATCAATTGTCAATACTTGAAGGTAGGGTTGCCTACAAATTGTAGAATAAATTATTATTAGCGACGAAAATAAACAGCAATGAAATACGCCTTTTTAACCACTATAAAGAGAAAATTTGAACTATGACCATAGATATTAGACATTGTAAGATTTTTTTCCTTCAATGGTAAAAGGGCAAAGGTATGATAGGGTCTCAGAAATATTAATAAGTCACCTCTAAAGCCCACTTTTTACTTAATACAAAAAATATTATTAATATATGAGTGGCAACCCTACCTCAAGATGCTGGCAGTAAGGTCGCGAGCGGGGATTCCTACAATGACTAACGTTTTTCAGTCAATACGCGTATTAACAGTCCATTGTGTTCCAATTTTGAACACTGTTTAAATACAAAACAGCTACACAAATTTGAAAAAAGAACCTGTTCCGAATTCTTTGTTTACAAGTTTGTTTATTTTTTTTATAGTAAATGGCATACGTCATTCTAGCAAGCACGATTGTTCAAATTTAATTAAAAAGTTTATAACATAATTACATAAAAAAAATATATATAATTTTTAAATGTTATTATGTTTTTTTTTTAAATGGGTTTTGTTAGTATCTTATCAATTTGTTGTACGATGTTACGTCATTTAAAAAAACATCAAATAACGTTAATAAAAAGTCGACCGCGTTGTCCAGAAAAACATTATTTTTTGGATTTCGGAAACAGACTTCTAAGCCGAGTCTTTTAGGTTATAGTCTAGATTTCAAAAACTACTGAACTACAGTTATATTTAGCTTATCACAGCAATAAAGAAGTTAAACATTGATTGCAAAACAAGAATTTCGGGTTGACGACACCGAAAATGAGTATGTTACGTACATAGTATGCCTTTATCTCCTAATGGGTAGGGAAAGGTTACTATACCATATTATCCAGGAAAAAATAAAGAATGCCTTTAAAAATCCTTTCTTCGGGAATTATTTACATAATTAAAAATAACTCAGTCACAGCTCGGACTCAGGAACTTGGCGGTGTGTTACCTCCGTGCCTCGGAAAACACGTAAAGCCGTTGGTCCTGCGCCTGATCTCTCTCCGGTCATGTCGGTTCGCCGTCTCACCGGACTATGAGAGTGAAGGAACAGAGAGTGCTTGTGTATTCCGCATATACTAGTGTACTATAATATCTCCAGCGTACCTGGCTGATCTGCGTTGAGATTGGCACTCCACTTACCAGTGCTGTGGGGTCGCTTTCTCGTGCCCACATAAAAAAAAAAACCACAAACGAGGAATCAAAGATGCTAATATTGTGCTCACCAGTCCACACGAACGACTTTATATAATACTAGTTGACCCGACAGACGTTTTCCCGTCTTAACTATGAATTTGCAGCGCGCATTCTGTCAATCGCTGACTGTTATTTCAAACAATTGACAGTTATATAGAATTAATATTTTCGTTAAGTTTTCTAATTTTCCGCGCAAATTTTTGAATTCTTTCTTTCATAAGAACCTTCTGACAATAACAAACACAACAAAAAAAAATATGAAATCGGTCCAGCCGTTCACGCGTGATGGCGTGACCAAGGGAAATCGGGATTCATTTTTATATATATAGATTATTATAAATTCTGTATAAACCTTTATAAAGACGGTTATATAAACAGCATATTGGTAGAGAACAAAGACTAAAAGCTTATCAGAGGGCGCTATACTTCAAGACCTTCGCAGGTCGACGGCCTATTTGACCGGGGACGGCCCAATGGATACCCCAAAAGTACACTTAATAAGGTACTCGACTTCATTACAAACGTTACAAAACTCGATAGTAAAATTGTTGTGATTTGGTGAGTCAACTGAGGCTTATGCTCTTTGTCGATGTAAACTCGTAACGCCTCCATGTTACGACATCTTCCTGAAATGATTGTGGAATGGTAGTCTGTATGCCAAGTTATAAGCGGCGATAGCCTAGTTGGGTGTTGAACGCACTGCCAAGACGAATGTCCGTAGATTCAAAACCCAAGGGCACACACCACTGCCTTTTCTAAGTTTTATGTGTGTACTCTTTGTGAATTATCGCTTGCTTTAACGGTGAAGGGAAACATCGTGAGGAAACCTGCACATCTGAGAAGTTTTCTATAGGAATTTCGAAGGTGTGTGAAGTCTACCAATCCGCACTAGGCCAGCGTGGTGGACTAAGGCCTAATCCCTCTCAGTAGTAGAGGAGGCCCGTGCTCAGCAGTGGGCAAATATATAATACAGGGCTGATATTGTTATTTATTATTATTATATGCCAATTTCTATAGTCTGAAACGCGACGCGGTGCGTTACGTGTTTATCACGTACTGTCAAAATAAAGTGTGGCATAGATAATAAGAGGGATGACTTATACAAGAGGGACGGCAGAGACTAAATGCATAAGACCGAGCTCTGTGGCGTACCTGGGACAGACCTATGTCCAGCAATGGACTGCAACGGACTGATGATAGAGAATAAGACGCCTGGATGAAGGAATCAGATTTTTATTTTAAAAAATACATATTGTCTTCATTCCCGAGGAGGTAGGCATCATCCAGGACACCCATTTATCGCTAAATATGTCACATGATGTGATGGGAGCGAGCCTACCGCCATATAGGACACAAATTCCAGACTTCGGGCTGTTATGTGCATTAACCCATTTTTTGAATTACGAATAAAAACATGAAGATATTATATTAGCGTATGCATATTGTGAAAGACATAGCTAGAATGATTTCTTATGTTTATTTATTTATTTATTATGGGATAACAAACAGCTGCACAACGAAATTTACAAACAGGTTGTTACTGTATCAACGTTTACTTAAGTGTACAACAATGTTATCCACAGTTTACTACAAAGAAAACAAGTTGCCGTAGATTGATACAAAATTAAAAAGGAAGGAAATATAAATATCAAAAAGCAAACGCGAATTAAAATTGTTAGACATTAAAATAAAACTATTTACGGATTGTATTAAAGACTTTGCAGGCTTCATAGTCCTCCCCGTGACTGTGAAATAACCGCGAAAAAATCCGTTTGATTTCCAGACATAGGTAGTTGTCTATCGGAGTCTTCTGCTTTGTCTACTTCCATCAAGCAACAGTGTGCGTTACGTTCCGTTTCACATAGAAGCCAGTGCAACAGATCTCGACTGTAATCAAAGTAATTGCATTAATTACAAACACTCTACGCAAGACCTCTTGTTATCAGTCAAATGATAAGAGTTGCGAGATTTATCACTAATTACTTTATAGGGAATACCCGATTACATTCAGAGAGGTCGGGGTCAGTCTTATGATAGAAAGAAGGAAAAGGGACTGGGGATTTTGATTTACAAAATCTATACATATTATAAAACAAAGTCCCCTTTTCTGTCTATATGTTATATTTTATCAAAATCTGAACGGATTTTTATGAAATTTAGTATGGAGATAGTGTAAGACCCTGGGAAGGTTATACGCTACTGTATCCCGGGAAAATATATAGCGGGATTTTTATCCCGGAAAACTGATTCACGCGGGCGAAGCAGCAAGCAAAAGCTAGTTAATAATAATAACTTATCGGTTAGCTGATGTTATTTTCAATTTAGTTTATGGTTAAATAAGATTGATTTTTTAATCATCATCAGCTTGGAGTCTGGAATTGTATCTAGTATATGCCTATAGACGCTTCGAGACACAAGATAGCTCGGGAAATGTGTATGATTACCTGGAAACGTTTAATTACCTGGAAAGGGAAAGGCGTGATGCTATGCAGTGGCGAAGGGTGTTGTTTTTCGAAAAGAAAGTCGACTTTACCTTAGGTACTAATATGTATAATAATTATTATTATTCTTTGTTTTGACGTATCATAAGTGCAACTTTGTTCGCCTACGTGATTAATAAAGTTTTTTTTTTTTAATCCGTTTACAAATAATTCTAATGACAAAAAAAATTACATGAAAGGGAAGGTGGCAGGAATTGGGGTATTATGAACCTTTCGCCACTGATGCTGAGTACAGGGTCATTTTGACATTGCGTTACTAAATGAAACCACATACTCGACTTTCCCTTTGCTGACATTTTGCCAAAAATCATCCTTTAATAACAAATACTTTCACGAAAAATCCTGGTTTTCAGTTTTCACATTTTTTGATCCTTTTGTAGTTTAATGCGATTATGACGTGTGCGTGAGTGTATTTCTGTCTGAAAGTATGATGTTACCGCTGCAACGAATTCTCTTACAGTAGTCATGATGGTATTAGGGCGCGTAAAATTAAAATTACTTTTTATTAATATTTATTTTGTTCGAAACATACACTTTTTTATTTTACATATACGGCTCAAGTAACTTATTGTAAAGTGTTATTTCCAAGTAGATAAGTATGTGGTTTCATTTAGTAACGCGATGTCATAATGACCCTGTATTATCATCATCATCGTCTTTGCTCATTCCCCCTTAATGTGTGCCAAGCTGTTCTGTCTTGGGTTGTCGTTTCGTGTTTAATTTGCTTCAATTTTTTGGTCATATGTTATAGTGTATATTTCTATGGCGTAGGCTGGTCAATGCGAAACGTAACACTATGTGAACTATACAGTCCATTAATAATTATCATGGGAATCATGTTTGTGCTGACTTTTAATGAAAGATATGGGGATTAGGAAGGGTTCTTTAAGTTTTCAAGAACTCAAAACATTTTGGAGTTGTTAATATCAAACATGTTTTCTTCCTTCACACGTTCGTTGTTTCTAAGTATTGTTTTGTGCTCAGTTTCAGCCCGAAGTCTGGAATTTATCTGATAAGGCGATAGACCCTTAGAATTGAAGTAAACACATCATCAAAAGTGGGTGTTCTAGTTGCACTGCCTATCTCTTTGGGGAAGAAGGCGTGATGTGAGTTTGTTTTTTTTGTTTTGTTTCCAAACTTCGTTACGTAACTCGATTGGAGGCGAAAGCCTTCCCTCCCTGTTCAAAGAATCGATATGACCGTGTGGCCTAATGGATAAGGCGTCGGACTTCGGATCCGAAGATTGCAGGTTCGAGTCCTGTCACGGTCGAAATTGCTTTTTGATATTTTTATTTTGCTTAAAATTTATTTCTTAAAACGTAAGTGTGCCTTTATGTCGCTACAGTAAGTACGTTTTTATGGGTGCCAAATGGGAAATGCTTATAAACATTGGTAAATATAAATAAATAAATTCAATGCCACGGGCCTACTTTATTGTTAAGAGGATATAATTATATATTACACCTGCCCTATGCCTACTGATACACGGGCTTTCTCTACAGAGATTTTGGGCTTCCGTCACCACGCTGGCCTTTGAGGGTTCCAACTACAGTATACCAACTTAGTCTTGTAAACATAACCCTCCTTTAAACAGTAGGTAAACGGATCAATACGCAGTGAGAACAAATCAATCGACGTAGTAGGTCGCTCGATAAATTGGTTCATTCTATATTAAAATGATTCTCAGTGGTTCTCAACCGCAATTATTCATATCGTATTTTTAAACTTCTCATGAGGCTAGCTGTTGCTGCTGTTAGCTTAGTAACAGATATATTAAAACAATAACAAAAATAGAGAAATTTCATGATTCCTGAGTGGGTTGTGCAGTCATATGAAAATTTAAATAAATTTATTCCTTATTTTACGAGCCTATAAATGAACTGCTCTAAATAACAATAAAATTAACAATAAACAAATTGTTTTTTTTTTCTCTCTTCTATCTTTATCATGTACTGTAAGTCTTTACCCTAAACTGATTGAAAAGAGCAACACCAGAGTTTCTCGCCCGTTCTTCTCTGGTGGTAGAGTTAATATTGACGGAATCTAAATAATGGATAACATTTTACAGATTCAAATAAATCATTTCATTTAATTTCAATATTCAATTAAAATCTTACATCGATATAAAATAAAATAATACAGGTATACCGGATATCCAGTTCCAACAGGCCGGCATAATTATGTCGACTGTTATGGGGTAATCATTTCTCGTCAATCGACATTCTATTGGACCTCATTTACCATCAGATGTGGTCAGGTCATATAGTCTTGCCCGTGTATAAAAAATACATAAATATAAAACACAAATCAAAAAGACGGTTTTTGGAGTCGGTCTTTTTAGATTGCCTTAATGGCGTCTTATTGTACGTTAGGATTTCGTTTCTAAGGGTCTTGGGTCCTTAAGTCTACTAAAGTGACCTCTGGTTCTTCTGCTCAGTATCAAACCGAGGTCTGCAAATCGCCTGTTACGGTAATACTCGCCTCCTATTATCATGGGATGGAATATACGGTTTGAATTTAGGGAATTATTTGCCTTTCTGCCTACCCTTTTGGGGTCAAAAGTGTGTAATCAATACCAGGGTATTTAAAGCGCCCTCTAATTATGTTATGGTTTAGCCGGTTTTTAACTCTGGGAAAAATTTCTAAACGTGTTTACCAAATAATTTAACATCCACTCAAAAGATGGAGTGACGAGCGGATATCGGCCAAACTAGAATATACGTCAGTGGGCCAGACATTCTATATGACATTTGTTTTTTTTTATATTTTTCGTTAAACAATAGTTATAATTTTTTTATGTCAATGTCCATTGTAAGAAATGTTTAATTCATATCAGATACTAGTTGACCCGACAGACGTTGTCCCATCTTAATTATGAATTTGCTGCGCGATTTCTGTCAATCGCTGAAATTAACTTTTCTTAAATATTCTAACATTCCGCTCAACTTCCTCAATTTTTTCTTTCATAAGATTCTTCTCCTGACAATAATAAACACAACAAAAAAAAAAAACTGTAATCGGTCCAGCCGCTCACGCGTGATGGCGTGACCAAGGGATATAGGGATTCATTATATATATTTAGATTATTTAATATAAAATAAGATTTACTCGCGGTTCTGCATGCGACTTCCTTTTCCGATAAAGGTAACCTATCTCAATCAGGGATATTTGTTTTATATTGCCCGATGGCAAATTGAGTGGGTTCCAATAGAATATCGACTGACTACAGATGATTATCCCTCGACAGTCGACACAATTTCGCCAGCCTGTGGAGCTGGATATATACAGACTGATTACGGAATGCAACGCACTAGGGCCACTATGGCGGGTTTTAACACCTTGTGTACAGTGGTCGCTATCCGGATATAAAATATCCTACCACCAGCAAATACATCCTGTTATTAAAAAATCGTATTGACCTGCGGAAAATATTAAACAGTTCACAAGTTTAAGAATCCCGCGCAAATCAATTCAATACTGGTCAGCGGCGGTATGTTAATTGCAAACATGTGTGTGATGGTATAAACCCATACGAGTAGTGTCCTTATTGATGTTTACTTACAATATACGACCTAAATAATTTTAAATCCGTCGCAGGAATAGACAAATAGGGTATTTGACTTTTTATAACTTTTATCAAATATGTACGTCGTGTAAATTGAAAAACAGAAGACATTGAAATTTGATGAAAAATCCACAAGTTATTAGCCATTGAAATTTGCCAGTAGGGGTGAGTGTCAAAAAACAGAAAAGAGACGAAATACTTGCTTGTGACGTCAGCGGGCATTACGATGCGTGAAAGAAAGAGATGGAGTGATATTCTTCTTCTTCTTCTTTTTTTAATAGATAGAGTAGATTCAAGAGGAAGGTTTATACGTATAATATTAACATACATTAAATAGTCAGCATTGCACCCGTGCGAAGCCGGGGCGGGTCGCTAGTTTATTAATAATGCGTGTGTCGTCAAAGTATTATATTAAAAATTAAATATTGAAAGTACTGAAATAAAATTTATGCATTGAAAAAAATTATAAAAAAACATTACGTTTAACAATTTTAATTATTGGTCCACCTAGGTCCTGTTCCTAACCCGAGGAAGGGCTTATGACCCCATGACCCTGCCTCTGGATATAATATATTATAGTCATTTCTTTCAGTGCTAATCAGCTAATCAGCTCTGTATTATATACTGTCCCAATGCTGGGCACGGGCCTCCTCTACTACTGAGAGGAATCAGGCCTTAGTCCACCACGCTGGCCTAGTGCGGATTAGTAGACTTCACACACCCTCAAAATTCCTATAGAGAACTTCTCAGGTATGCAGATTTCCTCACGATGTTTTCCTTCAACGTTAAGCAGGCGATAATTCACAAAGAATACACACATAATTTTAGAAAAGTCAGAGGTTCCTTTGGGATTTGAACCTGCGAACATTTGCCTTGGCAGTCCGTTTCATACCCAACTAAGCTATCGTTGCTACAGATCTGATCGTAAACTGTTTGCTAAAAGTCCATCACACCTAAATTAAAAGGCCGCGGGCACCTAAATCAAAAAGCTGCATGTTAAAGCACTGAATTTGCCGGCCTTTAACTGAACGCGCAAAGATAAGTTGAAACCAAACTGACAGGGGATTAACGTCAGCCCGTCTAGTTATTTACCTTTAAACCGCAATATAAGTGGAAATATTAAGTATATAAAAAACTCTGTAGTAACCAATGCGCATGGAAATAAGGAAAATTCTAATCATTTTCCTTATCTATTATCGATGCTTTATTGTATATTGGCTAGTAACATGTCGTTCAAACAGGCCGGTATGTTGACTAAGGGTCATCATCATCAGTCGATACAGGACTCTACTCCAATGTACAGTGGGGCCACTTTACCATGCCAGAAAAAATAAAGGCTGTATAAATCAATTAAAAAATAACGTGGTGGTAATTAAAAAGTGGCGATAGTCTAGTGGAACGGACTGTCGATACGAATAGCCGTAGATTCAAAACCCAAGGGCACGCACCTCTGACTTCTTTATTTATGTGTGTCTTTGTGAATTATCGCTTTCTTTGACAATGAACGAAAACATCGTGAAGAAAATCTGCATTCTTGAGAAATTCTTTATGTGAATTTTGAGTGTGTGTGAAGTATACCAATCCGCACTAAGCCAGCGTAGTAGACTAAAGCCTAATCCCTCTCAGTAGTAGAGGAGGCCCGTGCTCAGCGGTGGGCAAGTATATAATACAGGGCTGATATTATCAGTCTTAATTATAAACTTGTTTTAGCATAATACATGGTTAAGAATTGCTTAAATAGCTGTCAAAACATCACCGGTTCCTAGTTAAACCTTATAAAGAGACAATATGGCGGGTTTTGACTTACAGCTGATCGAGTAAATTTGTGTTTAAACTAAGCATAGCTTTGCGAATTTTTAATAAGTAAGACTGTATATAACAATTAACACTCCATGCAAGGCAATTGTCTATAATGTTTATATAATCGACTGCCTCGATGACTTAGTTGTATTACGGTACGAATACAACTGAAGTCTCGGGTTTGATCCCCGGGTCGGACAAAGTGATTTTTGGTTTTGCTACTCAGTATTCGGAGTCTAAATTTGTGGCTGTAGGATCGCCCCCTATCTCATCATGGGATGGAATACAAAGCACGTAGTTATGTTGATTGTCGAGGAGTAATCATCTCTCGTCAGTCGACATTCTATTGGAATCTACTCCACTTATCATCAGGTGTAGTTGGGTCAATATGAAAGGCCAGTGTACAAAAATAAGTAATAGCAACTGATGCGCCTCTGCCTACTCCTCGTGTATAAAAGGCGTGAGTGTGTGGAGTAATCTTTATAAGTTTGTCGTGCGTCATTTTCCAAGAATATTCATGTTATAAAATAGTTGATTAATAACTCTGATAATCTTAATAGAATTATTGGAATGATACGTTTGTTACAAGATATATTTATACTCTGAATATTTTTTGCCCAGTGTAACAATAGGATGGTGACATAAAAAAAATTGCAGGCTTCGGCATCAAGGAGCTACATAATGGTAAAGGACATTGTTCTGTGCCCATACATAATTCGCCCCGGAACCAAGAGCAATGGAAAAATGTTCTAAGTATTTTGTACATCGAGGTCTCAAAAAAAAACTCAGTATTTAACGAGAATGATTTCCCTAGTCAGCCGACGTTCTTATTAATACGGGACAAGCAGCGGATTTTTTTTACTGCTTTGAATGATGAGACGAGCTTGCCGTTCGTCTGATGGTAAGCGATACGACCGCCCATAAACAGTAGGGACACCATCCAACATCTTGAATAACAAAGTATTGGTTGGAATTCTACTGCGCTCGCCATTCTGAGACATGAGATGTTTAGTCTGATTATGTCCAGTAGTAACAGTGGCTACAATGTTCTTCAAACCGGAACACCATATAGCTGATTGGCGGTAGAAATAGACATTTCGGTGGTACCTACCCAGGCGGACTCTCACATATGAGATACCTACCACCATTAGGAAGATATACTCATGGATAGCATTACGGATAGCTAAATATTTTTTATCCAAAATTTTTATAACCATTTGAACACAAATCAATGAGGAGTTAGCGATTGAGTCAATGTAATTTTTCGACTTAACGTTATTAATGACCTGTCTTGAGATAATCTTTCTTTAAAAACTGAGTTTTTTTACGGACTCAATTCACTGCACCATGCTTGCCATCAGGTAAGCGGAATAAATTTGATGATTACATAAGTTGCTCAAGTCCTTTTTCGGAAATTAAGCGTACTTCATACGTTTATTAAAATCGGACAGTCAGATACTTTCGGACCCCTACATATTATAAAACAAAGTCCCCCGCCGCTTCTGTCTGAACGCGATAATCATACGGCACCCGAACGTCCTAATTAAATATTTGTATTAACAAAATAATTTATTTGAACCTGTAAAATGTTACATTTAGATTCCGTCAATATTAACTCTACCACCAGTTCGGAAAGCTGTTCTCACCAGAGAAGAACGGGCAAGAAACTCTGGTGTTACTTTTAAAATCAGTTTAAGGTATAAAATTACGTGCATGATACAGAATAAGTATGTTTTTATTGTTTAGAGCAATTCGTTCATATACTCGCAAAATACATAATAAAATTTTCAAATTCCCAAACGAATGCACAACTTTCGGAATAATGAAATGATTGATTTGAGATTGATTGAAAATTTTCATTGGGAACTTTGATATAAAACAATAACGAAACAAACAGAAGAAAATAAAAGTAACTAAAAGAACTACTGAAAGGACATACAGCTTTAAAAAAAAAGACGGAGTGATTCTAGAAGTTGTATTTTATGTCAGTATAGACAGACAAGCTAGCGGTCCACCTGATGATAAGCCGCCACCGCTTCTCATAGACTCGGCGATGCCCGGAACTCAGACAACTCGCTACCTACCTACTCAATACTCTTTTTAAGCCTCGTTTGAAGAACAGGTCATAGCGCTCAGGGAACACCTACACAAGTATTTAATTCCAGAGTTTACATGTACGTGGTAAAAATAACGCTGGAACAGTTTATTAGACCGAAGGTTATATGAATAATTAATTAATGTTTTGTCCGACAGTAAAACTGTAGACATATGCTCTGTTACCCGAAGCCAGAGCGTGTCGCTAGTTAATATATTTATTTGGGATAATCATCATCAGCCACATAAAGTCCACTGCTGAACATAAGCCCTTCCCTAAAGATTCCAGACGGACCTGTCGAAAGCGGCCTGCATCCAACGTGTTTTTATGATTTGAGATATTAATTGTATAATAAATTTTAAAAAAATACATAAATATCGGAGATAATGGAACGACATTAGGCACAGTTTAATAAGATATTGGATAGATAATCCAAGCGCTTGTCGACAGCGCGTTTTAATTACATAAAAATATTTTGCGTGGAACGTATGATGAATAATTGTTTGCAATTTACACATACAATGCAATCTGTTGATACATAGCAACACGCCAGTGGAAAAGGGTCCATATAAATCGATTCCTACCAGCTTCCCTTTCGTAATTTATGTAAAACTCGCTTTTGATCGCGGCTTCGCTCGTGTGAAGGTGTTTTCCGGGATAAAAGTCCCGCTATATACTTTCCCGGGATAGACAGTAGCCTATCACGGCCACTGCAACACGCCTGTCCCTTTTCAGAGGCCGATAGAGATGATAAAAGAGATGTAGGTATCACCCAATGAGAGGAAAAGACGTTTATTGTCTGGTTGAGTAGTAAGAAACGTAATTTGCTATAAATTTAGGTACTAATGAGGGAGGGGGAAAAAATAGAAACGTATAACGTATGGTATTTTTTGGCCAGTTATGTTAGGTACCGTGTTGAGGTGGCATCTATTGCCATGTATCGGGAATAATTCCGATCTCCGAAGAATTTGAAGAAAATCCAATATCACTGCCCTGATACCAACTAGAGACCTCAGCGGTAGTACTGCGCACGCAATAATTATGGCACCGAGACAGTGAGCTGAATATGTTGTATTTTTAATTAATTTTGTTGTATTGTTATCTATAAATTCTGCTTGTATCCGATGAAAGAAATTTCAAGAACTATTTTGTCTTCAACAGATCGGCTTTAACCTTATCTCGTAACCTGAGGTTAAGGAGGAAGCCCCGCTTTTTCCTTAAGGAAAACGTAGATGCATTAAGTCATTTTATCGTACATCAGTCATTGGCATTCTGTTTCTTATAATTTTTATATGTACCTACATGCAATCTTACTAACCTAATACACATATATAGGGAAATTTTGTTATAGCGTTGTTAAATGATAGAATATACTCGTCTTACTTCTGCTAAAATTGTGCCAAAAATCATCTATGAACAACGAAACATTTTCTCCAAAAATCCCAGTTTAGTTTTCAGATTTTTTTAATCATTTAGTAGTTTAGTGCGAATATGGCCTGTGTGAGTGTATTGACTGAAATTATATTGCTCCGATGAATTCTCTTAGTAGTAGTAGTGGCATTAGGGCGTGTAATATCAAAATTACTTTTTGTTACTATATTTTGTTCGAAACTTACTCTTTTATTTTACATTACGTTCGAGTAAATTATTGTTATATGCTATTTTTAAGTTGACCAGTACGTAGTTCCATTTAGTAATGTCAAAATGATCCTGTATAAGACTATCATAGTGCGAACTATAAAGACTACTTAAGATTAGTCATGTTCGTTTTCTGGCTTTTGCAATTTAAACTTAAACGTCACATGTATAAAGATGTAAGTAAATGTAAATATTGTTTCTGAGGAAAATAAAGATTACACACTACAGTAAAGATTATAAATATTCGTAACTGTATTTGACTCATCAATGTTTACTTTTTATTACGCACAAGTTTCGTATTCATTCGTTTCTCAATCACAATACTTCCTACTAATATAGTAACTGAATATCACTACATAGTAAAAAACAAAGTCGCTTTCTCTGTCCCTATGTCACTTTGTATGCTTAAATCTTTAAAACTACGCAACGGATTTTGATGCGGTTTTTGTTAATTGATACAGTGATTCAAGAGGAAGGTTTATATGTATAATAAAATCCATTAAATAGTGGAGAAACACTGATATTTTGTTATGTTATACCCGTGCGAAGCCAGAGCGGGCCGCTATGTTTTTATATACAACGTTCACAGTTTTTCTGTATTGTGTATTTAGTATCAGCATTGCACCCGTGCGAAGCCGGGGCGGGTCGCTAGTATATTATAATATAAAGATATATCATCATCATCAGCCACATGAAGTCCACTGCTGAACATAGGCCTCGCCTAAAGATTCCAGACGGACCTGTCGAAAGGCCTGCATCCAACGTGTTCCTGCGACCTTCACCAAGTCGTCTGTCCATCTTGCAGGTGGACGTCTAACGCTGCGCTTGCTGGAACGTGGTCTCCACTCGAGATATATGTCAATTATGAAATACCCTGCTTTTTTCATAGTGAACGGCAACGTGATCCCATTGCACGTGATGGGGTGGAGTGGGGTCTAATAGAATGTCGATTGACGAGAGATGATTATCCCGCAATAGTCGACATAATTATGCGGGCCTTTTGGAACCGGATATACACAGGCTGATCACGGAGCGCGGTACACTTACGTGGGCGACTATGGCGGGTTTTAACACCTTGTGTATGGTGGTCGTTATCCGGGAGGATTTAAAAAATATATCACCAGCAAAGGTCAGTCCTGGATTTGTAAATAGGCCGTATAGGCCGCGGTCTACGGGCGGCAGCCCCTTATGGGCGGCAGATTTCAGACGACGCTCACTCGGTTTAATTAATTATTCGTTTATTTAACTTTAGTGCCTTCTATAACACAAAGAAATGGAAAATTATTATATATTTTAGAAACCTACATACATACATACATAAACTTACCTACATAGGGCGGCGGAAGCGTGGAAAAGATGGATTAGTGTTTTCTATACCCCTGAATTTTCACGAGCTAGTCACTCCCTCAATGAACTTTAGTAACAACCTAATACCACTGGTGGTAGATCTCTCGTGTGTTAGAGTCCGCCTGGGAAGGTACCATCGCAATGTCTATTTCTGCCGCCACGCAGCAATGTGTAGTCACTGTTGTGTTCCGGTTTGAAGGACATTGTAGCCAGTGTAACTACTGGACATAATAAGACTTAACATTTCATGTTCCAGATTGGTAAGCGCAGTGGAACACCAAATAAAATTTTGTAATTCAAGGTGTTGGATGGTGTTTCTACTGTTTATAGGCGGTCAACTGCTTATCATTAGGCGCACGGCAAGCTCGTCTCATCATTAAAGCAATAAAAGGAAAGCTCTAAAAACTAAAAAAACTATGGCATATGAAGTCTGTGAACTCATACTTAACAAGCGTGGTAGACTAAGGCACAATCCCTTACAGTAGAGGAGGCCCGTGCATTCTGGTGTGAAACAAAATAAATCATAAGACCACGAAAGTGGAAGATTTACATCGATCAGGAAGTTCGATGACCATAACTGACGCATGCACCCTGCATACTAAATTATATAATAAATTCTTAACCTTCCTCTATATTCGCCATTCGGTTGATGTAAATATGGTTAACGGTTTTTGACACGTTGTATTGAACCTTTTTTGGTACAGGAATTAAATTGTATGCACTTAAAACATTAATCTAGGTATGGGTTTATCTGGGTGATAAACCCTTCCTACTTCGGCGAATACATCAAAACATCGCAATATTTCTAAAAATATATATTATTACAAATTAACATCATAATAATTATATTACTGCGAAGGCAGTATTGCTTGACACAGCGCGCATTGTGAGGAGATTCCTCACTTTGAATCCCTAACCGCCGGTAGCCTGGGTCTTAAGCTTCGCCATCGGAGGGTCATTAATTTTTTAATGAAAATAAAAAAAAGCCTTTAAAGTAAAGACAATTGACCATATTACTTACTAGCTTTTCGCTCGCGGCGTCGCCTGCGTGTAAGTTTTACAAGATAAAAGTAGCCTATTTCCTTCCCAGGGTCTCAAACTATCTCCATACAATTTTCATCTTAACTGTTGCGTAGTTTTTGAGTTTATTGCGTTCAGGCAGACTGACAGATGTAGCGGGGGACTGTGTTTTATCATATACTCGTATTTTTCGAAGTTTTTAAAAGGAACATTTACGTTCTACATGGTTGTTGCGTAACTTTAACCGTTTACGCAGCGCACGCAACGTAAACTCTCAAAAGGAATAAGTTTTTCCCGTTTTTGCAACATATTTCATTTAATAAAAAAAAAAATATAAAAAAAACAAAATAAAAAAAAAATACTCTGATTGGTCATAGCGTGATTTTATATATCCTATAGCTTTCTTCGATAAATGGGTTATCTAACACTAAAATATTTTTTCAATTCGAACTAGTAGTTCCTGAGATTAGCGCATTCAAACAAACTCTTCATCTTTATATAATAGTATAGTATAGTAGATAATTATTTCGCAAAGTTTAAATATGAAAAGTATAACTCCATCACATACTCACATCAAGCAATGCAACAGTTCATCCTATTCAGATAAGAAAATAGAACATTCTTAATTCTGAATTTCTAGAAACTTCAAAACATGTGTACAGATTATTACCCTAGTTTAGTAATCGTGTTGCGAAGATTATGCAGTGCTACTTTTGAAGACACGGGCTTCCCCTACGTTTTTCCTTTTACATAACCGACACTAGCAGATGAATACGTTCACTTTATGGTACATTAAACGTTTTATAGTATGCCTTCGTTTCAATAGAATTTGTCTAATATATACCTAAACAAATGAACGAACTGACGTGTGTTTACGTGACTTTGAATTTGTGTTAGAAATTTGCTGTTGCTTGCTTTGCTGGTGGTAGGATATATTTTATATCTACCCGTAGCGACCGCCGTACATAAAGCATTAAAACTAGTGTGAACGTTACGGGATCAGTCTGTGTATATCCGGTTCCAATAGGCCGGCATAATTGTGTCGACTCGACTCTAGAGATGAGTCCTCCGTCTATCGAGGGGAAATCATCTCACCACATTCTATTGGGCCTCACTCTACTTACCATCAGGTGCATTGAGGACCCTTTGCCATCTCACTATCTCATCAGGGGCGGTCCTTATTCCGTCTATGAAGGCATATCTTTGCAATGATGAGCGTTCTAAATGAAGGAGGCCTTTGAGCGCTGTATATGTAAATTGGGGATTTTATGAATCCTACATATCGCTCTCTAAATAAAACAATGACCTATTCCAAAATTAATTTGTGGGAATCATTGATCATCAATCAATCATCATCAAAAAACTCATTTCTGTTAGCGATATTTTATTTTTAAGTTGCTATAAAATTGTAATTGTTAAAGATAAGTCAAAAATTAAACCTATAGCATGAAAAAGAAGGAAGAATAAAAAAAAACGCAAACTGAAATGAGTTTTTGACTCCCACAAATTAGCAATTTTGGAATAGGTCATTATTTTATTAAGAGAGCGAGATACATGTATCTGTAAACTCAAGTTTTTTTTCGTCGAAGGGGTAGGCAGAGGCGCATATGGTGCACCGACTTTCCGCCATGTGTATTCCGTCTGTTATAAAAGGCGAACCCATCGCCATATCAGGCACAAATTTCAAACACTGACTATAACAGCCTAACATCACTTTTCCCGACCCAATATCACTTTTGGTGCTATAGTTGTATTACGGCACGACTGCGCTGAGCTCTCGGCTTTGATCGTCGGGTTGAGTAGTTACTTTGGGTTTTTCTACACAATATAAGCTCAGAGTATGGAATTTGCGCATAAAATCTAGAATTTGGTATAAAAATATATAAAAGTATTTCATTAACACGTCCCTTTTCTGCAAACTAATTCTTTTATTACTGATTTGGAATGTACGTACGAACTTTCTTGCTATCTAAGTTTTATACTTCTACGTAAATTAGAAATGCGTTTTCTGGTTTCATAAACAGCAGTAAGATAACATAATTGTGAAGGCCATATAATAGAGCAGATCCACCTTTCGTGATTTACTACTATATCGATTAATAATATCAGCCCTGTATTATATACTTGCCCACTGCTGAGCACGCCGCTGGCCTAGTGCGGATTGGTAGAATTCACACACCTTCGAAATTCCTATAAAGAACTTCTCACTTCTCAGATGTGTAGGGTTCCTCCCGATGTTTTCCTTCACCGTTAAAGCGAACGATAAATTCACATAGAATACACACATGATTTTAAAAGAGTCAGAGGTGTGTGCCCATGGAATTTGAACCTGCGGACATTCATCTTGGCAGTCCGTTCCACACCCAACTAGGCTATCGCCGCTTTTTTCGCTTTTTTTTACTATAGCGATTGCCAGGGCATTATTGCGCATTTAAATTTTTGCGTCCAACCGCCAACATCCTACATGTTTTGGTTTACAAACAAGCCTCACATTCGCAATGGACTCATTGTAAGCCTCGCTGATAAGGAAAAGACATAACATAGATAGCAGAGTAGCGCGTGCTCCGTGTCGCGACCTTTACTGATAAGTTGTAGTACAGTTTCTGCTAATTTTGTTAAGACTTGACGTGTGAGAGATAGGAAAAAAATAGGAAGCAACGGCAAGGAATAATGGATTCTAATTAGAAAAGAAACAACGTTGATAATGGAAGATCTACGCTGTGAAACCCAGAAATCCAATAGCCTATATATGTGATATTAGAAAAAAAATAACTTAATTGTTTAAGGTATTGTTTTGTGTAAAGTGACGCCATTGCACTTACGGTAAGTAGAGTAGCGTCCAAATATTTTTTTAGTGATCTCATTTCACCTGATAGTAAGTGGAGTGGGGTCCAATAGAATGTCTACTAACGAGAGTTAATTACCCCTTGACAGTCGACACAATTATTCCGGGGGGTTCGAAATTAGATGAGTTAAGGGGCTTCTTTTTCCTCACTTATTCCGTAGAAGGTCGGGTCTTTGGGGGTGATGTATCCCCTACGGTCTAGCCAGCCCAGCTTCTTCCAGAAGCGCAAAATCTCCTTGGTTCCTCACAGATAATTTGAACCCGTTGTGCAGCTACACCTTCGCATGCTAGGATAACGTGGGAGGCGGTTAGTAGGCCGCAGACATCCTCTACAGAGATGGCTATCGATGAAACCTAATTCAAGGCCAGATATACTCAGGCTTGTCCTGGAAAAAGACATGCTTGCCTAAGATACTGTGGCGGTTTATATATCATTTACGATGTTGTTTTTGACGAGTTATTTTTTAAATATATTTATTAAAAAATGTGTTTCATCCAAAATATATCGTAAAAAGAATCAAAATCCACGCAATAATAAATAAGGTATAAAGCTTTGAAATTTGGTGGAAAGGGAAGCTGTCAAATTACAGTAATAGTGATATATGACGTCACCCAGTGCCACCGGCCATAACGCTGCGTGAGTGTGAAAAGGACAGTGCGATAACTCCACTTTGGCTCACAACAATATTTCAAATAAATAACTGTTTTATTTTTCATACAATTTTGATGCTGATTTCACAGAAGAATTTCTTTTTCATATTATTTTCTGTTGTATATAAAATAATAAACTAAGTCATACATAGGAAACTACCGTATTCGACAGCTAAATATAAGCGAACTTAACAATACAACAAGACATTTAAAATAATTATTTAACTATATCCGTTAATGATTAAATTCAAAGTCCATAGCATAACAAAATAAATACGTCAATAAGAAAGCTATCAGAATGTAAACATATAATTATGATTATTAGTCAGCAGTGCGTTTTCTTCTGAGGCCAGAGGTCTAGCCGTCACCACAGGTTATAGAGATGACGGTTTCAAGCTAACTACTTCCTTCATAATATATTATATAATATAATATTTTTTATAATATTGTTGGCATAAAAATATTCTTGTGAGGGTATTTGTGATGCTTTTTGTTATAAAAACACAGAGCGTTTGACACACGGGACAGTCATTGACGTATAAGTCCATGAACTATCATGTTGCATACCTGGTAGCCATTTAGGATATGGTTGTCTTCATTGAGAGCGGTTTTAATTTGATCTGCAACGAGGATTCATGTGTTGAGTTGCAACCTTTGTAGATGTGGTGTTTAGTTTTAATGGCAATTTGAATATGGAATGCCTGGAAAATATCAATATGGCGAGGTTATTGACTGGATTGATCGCTTTTGTGGAGTAGTTGTACAGCATGCGCGGTACTGCAGCGCTCTGAGGTCCTGGGTTCGAAATTCGAATCCCAGGTCGGGCAAAGTGATATTTGGGTTTTTCTGCTCAGTATTAGTCCAGAGTCTGGAATCTGTGCCCAATATGTCAAAAGGCTCGCCCCCTATCACGTCACGGGACGGAACACACGTAACGAAAAGTGGGTGCCCTGGTTACGCCTTTGTATACCCCTTCGAGGATAAATGCGTGATGATGTGTGTGAGAGTATTGGAACGACAATGAAGTAATTTTAAAACGCCGGCATATATTTTTTTGACTGACGAGAGATGATTATCCCTCTACAGTCGACATAATTATGCCGGCCTGTTTGAACCGGATACACAGGCTAATCCCGGAACGCGAGATACGTACGTGGGCCACTATGGCGGTTTAACTTGTGTACAGTGGTGGATATCTAAGAAACAAAATACATCCTATCAACAAATTGTTTACTTTTAGGTTAGCTTAATTAACATAGATTTCTCAATATTAGTTGTAATGTTATCATTATTGTCTGAAGGTTATTATTTTTCTTAGTGTAAGCTGCTTTAACGTTAAATTGTTGAATGATGTATGTACTTATAATTTGGCATACATACTAGACCTTTAGTTTAAGCAATGCTAAATATGTAATGTTTTATATGTAAGCTGTTGGTATACATTTTAATAAATAAACAATTAATGTTTGTGATTATACAAGGAAAGTATAAAAGAAAAATACAAATAGATGCACGAGCTTCCTAGTTATCTACTGAGCTACAAATTTAGATATTATAACCGCGTTCTAGTGAACTGGCTGGCTTATGTCTAGCATAGTGACCGTTTAAAATGAGCTCTAGATTACAACAGTGTAAAGAAGAAAGTGTGTAAAGGCGGCGATAGCCTAGATGGGTGTGGAACGGACTGCGGAGACGAATGTTCGCAGGTTCAAAACCCAAGACACACCTCTGACTTTTCTAAAAATCATGTATGTATTCTTTGTGAATTATCGCTTGCTTTAATGGTGAAGGAAAACGTCGTGAGGAAATCTGCATACCTGAGAAATTCTCTAAAGGAATTTTGAGGGTGTGTTGAAGTCTACCAATCCGCACTAGGCCAGCGTGGTGGACTAAGGCCTTATCTCTCTCAATAGTACAGGAGGCCCGTGCCCAACACTGGGACAGTATATAATATAGGGCTAATGACGATGATGATGAAATAAGAAAGAAAGAACACACATTTATTTATCACAGCTTAAAACAATTATGACCCATTGTTCTAAGATTACGACTCGGAACAATAACAAGCATAGAAGGAGTCTAAATTATCCGCATATGCTTATCCTATTTTTTCAAATAGGCCAAAACCGTTGAAAAGAACGAGACAAATATGTTACTAAGATCGGCTTGTCGGCCACCGCGGTTAATATGATGCCGAATTAAAAAGCAAATTTAGTTGCCTTTTAGTTCAGATTTTGAACAAATAGTTTATATGGACGTTCGTGTCTAAAATATACGTCAATGGTGCACTCACTCTCCGCCGTGTGTATTCCGTCCCATGATGTGATAAGCGCGAGCCTATCCACATATCAGGCACAAATTCTCTAGAATAATTGTGTCGGCTGGCGAGGGCTAATCATCTCTCGTTACAGTCCTCTTTCTGGTCCTCACTCCACTGACTATCATAACCATAACCATTACTTCCTCCTAGCCGAATTTCGACCACGGCGGCCAATCTCAACGGAGATCAGCCAGGTACGCAGGATATATTATAGTGCACAAATGTGTGTCTTTCCAACCCGAGAATCAAACTTATGCTTTCGCGGTGAAAACTTCAACGCTGGCATTACAAATGCTGTTGACATTGAAACAATCCATCAAACTTTAAATATTAGTTTGATATTAGTAAATAGTTGAATAGTTTAGTTAATTTGAACCTTAATTGTTTTGGTTTCATGATAATTTTGTTTTGAGTGCATTGTACGATTCCAAGAAAATTATTTTCAATTAAAACACTTTATTATTATTTGTATGTAAAAAATAAGTAGACCGCCATCTTGGGCTATCAGCCACATATTTTCACATTGGTGAAGCCACAAGCAATAATCTATATATATAAAAATGTATCTCTATTTCCCTTGGTCATCGCACCACGCGTGAACGGGTGGAACAATTTTGTTAATTCTTTTTTGTTGTATTACTTGTTGCCAGGAGAAGGTTCTTATGAAAGAAAAAAATCAATAAATTGCGCGGAAAATTAGAAAATTTACAAAATTTAACGAGAATATTAATTTTATATAACTGTCAATTGTTTGAAATAATTGTCAGCGATTGACAGAAGGCGCGCTGCAAATTTATAGTTAAGACGAGACAACGTCTGTCGGATCAACTAGTATATATAAAGCTAAATAATTTGTTTGTTTGAACGCGATAGTTTCACGAACTACTAAACCGATTTTAATATTTTTTTCACTAATAGGAAGCTACATTACTCCTGGGGACTTTTAGCTGGAATTTACTTATCCTGGAAAAATATTTACACGCAGGCGAAGCCGCGAGCAAAAGGTAGTATAATATAATTTTATTGTCCTTTTGCTTGAATCAAGTTCCTGATTAACTGTTGTAGCAAATTGCATGTGGCGTATATTGCTATTTTTCTTATCAGGCGCAGTAAAGTATTCATTAAATTATGGATTGCGTTTAATGATCATCAACATTATTTTTATATTACAGACAAAAGGATATTTATGCAAAAATTTAAGTGCTTTATTTCGTTCAAGTAAAACTTATAGTACATTTTGCTTTGTGTAAAAAATGATTGATTGCTTTTAGCATAAGTATTAATACTATTATGTATGTTTTATTTTGCGATAACCGTAAAGTAAATTTAGAGGGCTCATTATACAGTCATAGTCGAATTAAAAGGAACACAAATGCAGATGTTTCAAGTGTAATGAGAGATTGTGTGAAAAAAAATCTGCGCTTAAACACATTCAAATTTATTAGAAAGAAATCAAATGAAAAGCAAAATTGAGTGTTTTTTTTAATGCTCGGCATGTTCTATAATTAATAGCATTTTCTCTTGTTACCAAAATTGCTTGCATTTATCTTGGCATACGCATTTTATGTATCGATACCATTTTGTGACATGCAATACTGGGCGTAGGATATATTTTATATTCGGATAGCGACCACCGTACACAAGGTGTTAAAACCCACCATAATGACCCAAGTAAGTGTGTCGCGTTCAGGGATCAGCCTGTGTGTATCCGGACCCAAAAGACCGACCGACAAACCTCAGTGATAAATTCCATGCTAATCTTTACAACGGTTTCTGCGTTTACATAACACATTCTTCCACAAAACAGCAGTTTTGTCCTCGTCGCCGTGGACTTCGCCGCATTCCCTAGCCCCGGGCCCTTCCAAGAGTTCCGTCCGCCGTGCCGACGAATATATTAATGGGAAGATTGTTCAGTACGCTCATTCCTAATCGTTGATGTTGCATCTTTTCCCAGTGGCCGTCCTGAGCCGAGGTTCGTACCCCTTAGATGGTTGTCCTCAGTATGGTTGCTTAATTTTCAAGGTTGCAAGGGCCTCAAGCTCTCACCCAAAAGTTAGATGTGTTTGTATAAGCCGGTCCTTCTCAAGCTAACAAACGTATGCCATGATAAAAAAAGACTTTCACAAACTTGCGTATTTGTTAGAGGGATTTGAAACAATCAATGCAAAACGTACTATTTAAAATATCTGATACTGATAACGAAAAACATTTCTTTTTAATTATGTCTCACACACTTAATTCACTTAAAAACACAAATAAAGGAATATGGAGGCATATTCCTTTATTTGTCAATTATAATTCCTAAAACTAGATCACCCTATTTTGCTAGATACATAGAAAGGCACGAGTGTGTGCACTCACATCTTTTATCCCCGAAGGGGGTAGGCAGAGGCGCAACTTGTGCACCCATGCTGTATGTACCCATGTGTGTATTCCGTCCCATGATGTGATGGGGCGGGCATATCGAGCACAAGTTTCAGACTTCAGGCTGATACAGAGTAGAAAATCCCAATATCACTTTGTCCGACCCGGGGATCGAACCTGTGACCTCAGTTGCAGTCGTACTGTAACACTACGCCACCGAGGCTGTCATATTTTATTAGATATTGATTTTTTTACCACACAGTTCATATTTATTTAATTAACATGGCGTTCAAATGGGAACGGAAATAGCGTCCATAAAATATATTTGACCATTCGTCTATCATAAAAACGCTATAAAAATTAGACTATTAAGGTTTATTATCCACTGCGTGTTGCAGTTTTGTTGGACGAATGATCTTTTTATAAAAGACCCGTCGTTTTGGTACTTATCGATACTCGATCGATCGGTCGATGGTACTTTTTTAGTGTTGGATAACCCAATTATATATTCTTCTATACTTATTATATAAAGCTGAAGAGTTGTTTTTTTTAACGTGCTAATCTAAGGAACTACCGGTTCGAAAGAAAAAAACTTTTAGTGTTGGATAGTCCATTTATCGAGGAAGCCTATACGCTATATAACATCACGCTATGACCAATAGGAGCATCAGTGAAAAATGTTGCAAAAACGGGGAAAATTTATTCCATTAAAAGCTGCTGTTGCGTGCGCCGCGTAAACTCCTCTTAAAAAGTTCCAAAAATATATTTTAAAACAAAGTCCCCCGCGGCATTTGCCTGCCTGAACGCGATTAACTCAAAAACTACTAAACGGATTTCGATGAAATTTAGTATGGCGATAGTTAGAGACATTGGAAAGGACATAGGCTATTTCCTATCCCGGGAAAATATATAGCGGAACTTTTGTCGCGGAACATTTTCACGCGGGAGAAACCGCGAGTAAAAGCTGGTAAATTAATAAAATAAATGGCGGAACATGTTTTATTTATTTAATTCTTTATTGTACATATATGAGGAAAAGAATATATAGTATATCCACTTATAAAGAGTACAATTTGCGGTCTTATCACTCGAGGCAATATCTTACAGCATATGGCATGGGCATTGAAAAGGAAAAAGAGAAGGCAGTTGTGGTGTACCCTGTATGTACACTTTTTATTTTGTTTTTTTCGGGGCTTTTCTCTTTAGCAGATATGGCAACCCCATCTTAACTTGTTAGGTTACGCTTCCTGCCCATACTGAATAGGCGTCAAGGCAGAAGCTTGAAGTAGGTCATCATTACTCTCCCACTTTGTTTATTACCATTATCGTGTAATGAATAAATAAATAATATTGTATTTATTATCATACGACTTATCTAGAAGAGAGAAGAGCTTACAGGTAGGTAAATATGCCAGTGTTTTTTTTAATATCCATTAATCTACTATATTAATCGTGATTATTATGATATATTTTTTTATCCCGGGAAATGGCGTTGATTAAAGCTTGTGTAAACAAAACTCCAAGTAGAGTATTTGAATTTTACGCAATAAATATACGAAGGTATACGAAATAAACGTATTGAAATATAAAATATATTTGGTACTAGTTGACCCGACAGACGTCGTCCCGTCTTAACTATGAATTTGCAGCGCGCATTCTGTCAATCGCTGACAGTTATATAAAATTAATATGTTCGTTAAGTTTTCTTAAATTTTCTAATTTTTCGGGCAATTTTTTTAATTTTTTCTCTCATAAGAACCTTCTCCTGACAATAACAAACACAACAAAAAAAATGTGATATCGGCCCAGCCTTACACGCGTGATAGCGTGACCAAGGGAAATAGGGACTCATTTTTATATATATAGATTTGTATCTCAATTTCTCTAAACATGTAATTTGCATTTGGTATCTTTAATGATGCTGAGGCAGTAGCGGCCCTAAACTACGCAAGGCCTCAGAACGCGACACTTACGTGGGCCACTACGGGTTTTAACGCATTTTGTTTTCTGTTCGCTATCTGGGCGGATATTAAATATATCCTACCACCAGCAAAATTTCAAATATACGACATAAAAATATTCGGATTTCCTATTTTGTCATTTCATATAAAAGCAATAATATTAGCAAATGATAAAAAAACAAAGAATGTACTTCTTCTAACTCTGTCTGAAAAACTGAAGGTAATAGTCAAAATAAAGTACTTGACCTTTCTCCCATAGATAAAGTGGGATTATAATTTTTTTAATGGGTATCAATTGATCTGAAGGTCGTCTGCGGTGACGTCACGATCAAGTATGCCATTAATCATTTGATAATAAAGGTGGTGAGACATTGAACACAGCGCAATTTGAACACGTTTTTATTTTAGAAGGGTCGGATAGATTTTTTTTTGGGGAGCCACCATGGTTGTCGCCTGGGCTACCCTGCGAACGGTATACAAGCGATCTCCTGGCTGAGCAACCAAGGCAGTCTCTAGGGGAATAGAGTGGGGATAGCTGGGAAGAAAGTGTGGAGGGAGGAGAAGAAAGGGAGATGTTTCGAGCCCTTGTAGACCTCAATGTGAATTGGCAACCATGAGGTATATACACATAACTGTGTGCCTAGGGCCGCGACACATGTCCCCCATGCATGGGCGTGCATTCGGTGTGGAGACCGAGTGCACAAGAATTACCTCGGGGGAAAGTCGGTTAGATATTGTACCAACGACTTGATAAAGATTGTAAGTTAAACCTGGGTGCAGGCGATTTTTAACAGGTCCGTCTAGAAATTTTTAAGTGGTCTATGATCAGCAGTGTACTTCATGTGGCTGATAAGGATATGTTTGATGAACTATACCAGTGTGGGAACTATCATCATCAGCCACTGGATGTCCACTACGGAACATGGGCTTCAAAGTTTTCCAGATCGATGAAAGTGACACGCATCGAGCGACCTCCGGCAGGTCTTCTTAGACCTGTTCACCTCGTGGGAACTATATAAAATACGAAATAGAAATTATTAGATGTAATTTTCGGTAAGGTTAGGTTAGGTTAGATTCAGAATTTTTTTATAGAGATTTCTGTGAAGGCATTTGTGAGGTCACCTACATTTTTTACTTTAAAAACACCAAGTATTAAACAGGAATGCCAAATCCTGAAGCCATAGGGAAAATGCAGAATCAACTTTGTGTCACATTCAGATGAGTTATTTAGATCAATTACATCTATTAACATAGTTACCGGTCGACGGTTTAGAATTTAAGTTAATAAACATCACGCATTTATCCTCGAAGGGGTATGCAGAGGCGCAACCAGGGCACCCACTTTTCGCCAAGTGTGTTCCGTCCCATGATGTGATAGGGGGCGAGCCTATCGCCATATCGGGCACAAATTTCAGACTCCGGCCTGTGATGAGCAAAAAAAAAACAAATATCACTGCCCGGCCCGGGATTCGAACTCAGGACCTCAGAGCGCTGCTGTAACATGCATGTAGTACAACTACACCACCGAGGAAGTCAGTAGTCTTAGTCCACTAATGCAATATTGCCTTAAGAATCGCGTTTATTTTGTCGGCTTCAGTCTAGTTTCCTTTTAATCCCATTCCCTTAAGATCCTATCCAATCTTCTTACAAATTGAAACTTGATAGTTAATTGAAATTTATACCTAGATTCCAGACTAAAAATATTAGCCCTAAATTACAGGCTAATTACATTGTGTAATAATTTTTCCCTAATATTATACATTGACATAAAATGGCCGATTTTGACATTATGTTACTAAATTAGTCCATACATTTATTTTCTTGTTAGTAATTTTAATTTTACACCAAATGCCACTATTACTGCTCTAAGTGAATTCGTCGCACCAATATCACACTATCATCAAATAAACTCATGCCTTCATCATATTTGCACAAAGTTGCAAAACGATAAAAAAAAAAGTAAAACCGGGAATTTTGGTGAAAATATTCGTTAATCATGAATGATTTGTGCATAATGTAGCAGAGGTAGACCAGTATTTGGTTTTTATCTTGGCAAAATATTTATTCTGGTAAAACTACTTCACGCGTGCGCATTTGCAGGCAAAAGTAAAATTATATATTCAGACCTCATCAAAATAATCTTGGCGGTGTCCATGATCTTGAGATGCCAGATATGAAGTCTCATAATGGCTTGCCATCCTGTCTATTATCCTAAACGGAACGCAATATTGCTTTTTGCTTGGCGGAAGAAATAGACAATGTAGTATCTACCTCTAAGTTGTAGCTGCAACGACGAGCTGAAATCCTCGGTATACCAGGGTCACTCCGAGAGGCCTGTGGAGGAACCAGGAAGATCCTACGCTTCTGGAAGGAGTTGGGCTGGCTAGACCCATAGCCGGCATGTCACGCATAACGAACCGACCTACTGCGGGCTAAGTGTGGAAAAAGGAGCCTTCCAACATAGAACATAGGTACCTACCCCTACAGAATTTTGAATATGAGATCCTTTTATGTAAGCACAAATATCCTTCGCCAGTCGACACAATTATGCCGGCCTGATGGCAACCTACAGCAGATCTGAACGTGGGATTCTCCCCATTGTACACCGAACTTTAACTTAATTGATGGTTACCAACATTTGTCAATGGCTATCGATTGGCAAGGTATTGTTTCGCCAAACGTTGGCAATAAAATATTGGCGCCAATTTCCTAACCAACATTGTCCATAAAACAAATATTTGCCTACTTGACAAATGTTTGTCTCGGAAAATTGACTTCAGCTTTGCTCAGTTTTTCTTATTATGGATTAGTTGTAAAAGTTCATTATGATGCCGAATTGCTGAAAAAATAATTCATTATCATACATAGTGCTTACGCGTAAATCCCTAAGCATTATGATAAATATCATAATATTTATGCTTACGCATATATCCTTTAGGCGTAAGCAGACATAGAAATTGCATGGTTTGCAGAACTTGTAAGATTATATCGGGTCATAATAAAACAAAAGAGAATGGGATACTAGAATGTTCCGGCGTAGCGACTGCAGGGTTGTGGAGTATAGTTGGTAGGACATAGCTGGGAAGGACGGGAGGAGGGGAAGGCTAGGAACTGTTAGCTAGCTCTTATAGACCTCGATGTGAATTGGCAACCATGAGGTATACAAACTTTACTGTGTGCCTAAAGCCGCGACAAATGTCCTCCGTGCATGGGCGAGCATTAGGTGTGGAGACCGAGCGCACAAGAATTGCCTTCAGGGGGGGTCATAATATTTTGACTTTAGGTAATTCCGGAGACGCAGCGTATGCAGGCCCCCCACGAGATGGACCGACGATCTGGTGAGGGTCGCCGGAGTCCGATGGATGAGGGCGGCCCAGAACCGGTACCTGTGGCGCTCAGTGGGGAGGCCTATGTCCAGCAGTGGACGATTCCCGGCTGAAATGATGAGGCAATTCCGTTCTCAAATCGTGATGACTTTTCGAAACCAAGAGTTCGAATTCAGAGGTCCGCCGGATTCCTAAGCGTTGAAGCTAGATATGTGAGGAAAGTAAACATTATATGTATGGAGTAGACTTTTGTACCACAAAATCTGTCCGTCAAATTAAAACTTTTAATTGACCGTCACTCATTTATTCATTACTATACGCATTTCGTACAACATTTGCTTGTCATAAATTAAATTATTAAGTCAACTCCCTCGTTTATTTATTTTGGGGACGAAAAACCGTTACATGATAATAAAACTTAACATCTTACATCTCAGGATGGCTGGCGCAGTGGAATACCAAACAATACTTTGTAATTCTAGGTATTGGATGGTGTTTCTACTGTTTATGGGCGGTCGTATCGCTTACCACCAGGTGAACAGCAAGCTCGTCTTGTCATTCAAAGCATTAAAAAAAACACTATATAAACTAACTAGCTTTTGCTCGCGGCTTCGCCCGCGTGAAGGAGTTTTCCGGGATAAAAGTCCACTGTATGATAAGTCTTGCTACATATTTTCCCGGTACTGATAGATTCAAACTAATTTTATCCCCTTAGGGGCGGAATTTATCAAAATCCTTTCTTAGGGGATGTCTACGTCATAAAATCTACCTGCATACCAAATTTCAGCCCAATCCGTTCTGTGGTTTGGGCTGTGCGTTAGATCACTATGTCAGTCAGTCAGTCAGTCACCTTTGAGTTATATATATTTAGATCTCAGAATAAAGAAATATACAAACATATAAATAACCCACATTGTCCGAGTATTAACGTAACGTTACATAAACTAGTGTACCAACACATCAGCACAAACTTTAAACTCCGGGCTGATACTGAGCAGAAAAACCCAAATATCACTTTGACCGACCCGAAAATCGAACCCAAGACTTCAGAGCGCTGCCGTGCCATACAGTACAACTACGCCACCGAGGCAGTCACGTTTATCTGTAAGTTTTGGATGTTTATCCGATTTTTTAAATAGATGACGCCGCGGTAGTACGGAGTTTAAGGGACTTTTACACTGATCTCCTTATTTATAGACGTTATTTATCTAAGGACGGGGCATTGCTGTGATAACAAGTCTGTTTCTCAGCTTTGTTTATCTGACAGCTTGCTGTGTGTTCAGCTTTGTTTATCTGACAGCCAATTAGATTCAATGTGTATCTCAATATTAGCCAATCATAACGGCCCTATGTCTACGCACTGCGAAGGCTGCCATGCTGTCAGCACTAAGAAACAGACTTGTTATCACAGAAATGCTCCGTCCTTAGATAAATAACGTCTATGAATAAAGGGGTTATTTATTAACAGGCGAACACGTGAGCAGCACCTAGTATTGTATAAAACTGTGAACCCGCAAATCGACCTACTTGCGAAAGGTCTGCAAAATCGAATATAAATGAGATGAATGGGCTGTTGGACAGCTGTTACCGAATCCCTTGTTCCTGACGAAATGTTATTATACCTATATATAATACACTATTACATAGTTCTATGTTAGGCAATGTGCAAATTGAATGATCCATACATATTATAAAACAAAGTTTCCTTTTCTGTCTATCTGTATGTTGTCGATTTTATTAAAATCTACTGAACGGATTTTGATGAAATTTGGTATGGAGATAGTTTAAGACCGTGGGAAGGTTATAGGCTACTTTCTATCCCGGGAAAATATATAGCGGGACTTTTATTCCGGAAAACTCTTTCACGTAGGCGAAGCCGCGAGAAAAAGCTAGTATATCATATAATTTTACGTCTTTTTCTGTGAAAATCTACAATAGTCCCGAAAGGTAAAAAAAGGGATCTTGAAATATTGGCTTTTCTAACTTTTATGAACATGAAATTTTTTTATTTAAATTTTGCAATATAAGTACCTAAAGATTAACATAGGACCTTGTAACAGTAAACTAACGATATTTAATAAGGATAGTAAGTAATACATTAGAGGGTAGGGAGAGACGCAATTTATCCTAAATTTTAGAAAGTTTTAATCCGTAATAATAAATTTTATGATAGAAGATGGCGTTGACAAGGCTATTAAATAACTTTCTTTTGAAGTCGATTACAAAGTTAAAATATTTAAGGCCATTACCGATTGGTTTTTACTTCTACCTTCAGTAACACAAGCGTGAAAATATGTAAGTATTTATTCCATAATACACATGTTTATTTATTTATTTAAGGACCTCCAACGAAGGATACACGGCATGTAATAAAAACAATGTCGTAGCATTTTTACAATTAACAATGTGACGTGCTTTGTGGAGACCACAGCATGCAAATTTAAATATTTGTACAGCGGTATAAAATTTATGTTGTTAATATTATTAAGACATATATACATTTATGGAAGTTACAGTAATTTGACACAATAAAATTTTTGAAAGGAATTTAAAACAGAATATAATAAGAACATGCTAACACAATTGCTTACCCAACTCATCCCGTATATTATGCACTTAGTACATACATACATAACATAACATCACGCATTTATCCCCGAAGGGGTATGCAGAGGCGCAACTAGGGCACCCACTTTTCGCCAAGTATGTTCCGTCCCATGATGTGATAGGGGGCGAGCCTATCGCCATATCGGGCACAAATTCCAGACTCCGGGCTGATACTGAGCAGAAAAACCCAAATATCACTTTGCCCGACCCGGGATTCGAACCCAGGACCTCAGAGCGCTATTGTACCGGACATGCAATACAACTACGCCACCGAGGCAGTCAATGCACTTAGTATAAAGAAAATAAATTATCAAAAGAGATACCTTCCTGTATATTCCGACGGCGCGGCGGCAGTAATAGCTGGCCTGCTTAGTTCTTCATTACGCTTTAAAAACAAAATATTTCCGGTCACGGCAAAATTACAAAAATATTTTTACACCAGTTTAAATAAATGGAATGACAACAAAGTTAAATGTTGAATGTTTTGCGCCCAATATTACAGGGCGTTGGGCGGTTACACAAAATTGCCAGTTGTTCGGTGAACTTCGCGTGAGGCGCTTGTGTTTGAACACTGGCGGGAGATTCGAAATTATTCGACGAACATTCCTTTTTCGAAAAAATGTTTGCTTTTTTTCTACGCAGATAGAATCGCTGTTTCTTTTTCAAATAAGTGTTTGAGTAAAGTTGTTCTAATTTCAATTTTTTTTTTAAAGTTTTACTTTTTTTATTTTTTACCGTCTACAAAGATTTTATTCTTATGTTTAAGAAGTTTTTAATATTTGATTATTTATTTATTTTCGACTAGTGTTTAATTTGTTTTGGTAAAGTGTGAGTGGACATTTTTAAACAAAACATTAGTTCTGTTTACGTGAAAATTTAAATGAAGCCACCTAATGGTAAGTATACAAAATTTTTAAAACAAAATTTTTAACATTTCGGTAATTTTAACTGTTATTATCGTATAGTATATTTTTATGAATTTTAATTATAGTTTTAATTGTAGTTTTTTAAATTACATACAAAAATATGAAATTTATACTTACAATACACATTTTCATAGTTCTGGGATTACGCCGTGTATATCCGATTACAAAGGCCGGCATAATTGTGTCGACTGGCGATGGAATAACCACTTCTCTTCAATCGATACTATTTAGAATCAACATCATCATCAGGTGTAGTAGCCACATTGCGGTTTTGTTACAAAAAAATAAACAAATAATAATATCAGCCCTGTATTATATACTGTTCAACTGCTGAGCACGAGCCTCCTCTACTACTGAGAGGGATTAGGCCTTAGTCCACCACGCTGGCCTAGTGCAGATTGGTAGACTTTACACACCCTCAAAATTCCTATAGAGAACTTCTCAGGTATGCAGATTTTCTCACGATGTTTTCCTTCACCGTTAAAGCAAGCGATAATTCATAAAGAATACACACATAATTTTAGAAAAGTCAGAGGAGTACATTGGGATTTGAACCTGCGGACATTCGTTTCGGCAGTGCGTTTCAAAACCAAATAAGCTATCGCCGCTTTTTCGTCAAAAACGACGGATAAATATTATGTTTTTTTTTTTTTTTTTTTTTTTTTTTTCTGCCACAGCAATGTGACTGCCCTGCTCCTGATGATAAGTGCAATGTCGTTCAGATAGAGTATCTAATGGCAACAGACGGCTATCTGATGCTATTTGATACAATCATGCCGGTCTACTGAGATGATTCTTTACTATTATATAATGACTTAAACACATACATTTGCCATGATCTATGGTATCCCTGCCGCCCACGTTGTTACAGGAATTAATGAAGTGTTAAAAATACAAATAGACTGTCGACATGTATAATACATGTATTTTACTAAATGGTTATGGTTACACTTCGTTTTATAATAATAATAATATCAGCCTTGTATTATATACTATCCCACTGCTGGGCACGGGCCTCCTCTACTACTTAGGAGGATTAAGCCGTCCACATTTTGTTGTAACGGCTTTTTAAATATTTGTTTTTTCTACGTCTTTTTTTTGTTTGTTAACTCAAAACTCAGTCATTTATGAACCTATTTGGAAAATTCTTTTTTTATTCGACAGGTTATACTTTCAAATTGGTCCCATAGAAATGTTTTTAAAATCGATTCAGTAGTTTGGTTTTTAAATCGGCATAACTGAAGTATGTCGTTCAAGTAAACGAAATTGCGAATTTTGCTTTCCTGTGACTTTTACAGTCGTGATTATTATATCGACGGTTAAATTGAATTAAACGACATTTTTTTCCGACACAAATTTCATACATATTTAAAATCAGAATTTTTTCTATTTTTTAACCTATTTAAAATTTTTCGAAAAAATATTGCTTGACCTTTGAACAGTCGATATTATTATTATTACTAGACTGCTTCGATGACAAAGCGTTGAATACGACTACTACTTCCAGTACTGGATAAGGTGATATTGGTTTCTCTGCTCAATATCAGCTCGGAGTCTTGAGTAAAGCGATGAGCTTGCCCGCATCACATCATGGGACGGAAAACACATGGCGGACAATGGGTTCACCAGTTGTGCCTATGCCTGCCTCTTCGAGGATTAAGGCGTGAGTGTGTGAGGGTATAATTGAAGTTAAATGATTGTTTGAGAAACAGAGTGTCCCTTGCGGCCTCCCAAAAACCTTTCTAGCTATAATAATCACTGTATCGCTTCATAATGCCATCTGTATGACGGTTAGAGGAATAAAAGCGCGTGAGTGTGAGAGGGTAGAATTGTAGTTAAATTTGAGAAACAGGCTGTCCCTCGGGGCTTCGAGTTAAAACCTTTCCATCTACAATAATCACAGTATCGCTCCATAACGTCTGTATGACCGTTATACCAGCGACTTAAACATCATTTTGCTTATAGTAGGATATATTTTATATAACCCGGATAGGAACCGTACACAAGTTGTTAAAACCCGCCATAGTGGCTCTAGTGAGTTACGCTTCGGGATCTGCCTGTGTTCGGTTTCAACAGGCCGGCATAATTGTGTCGACTGTCGAGGGATAATCTCTCTTAGTCGACATTCTATTGGAACCTACTCCACTTACCATCACATATAGAGAGGTCATTTTGCCGTGTACATTCAAAAAAATGTATACTTAGCGTCTCCACGTAGTATCTATGTAATTTCTAATTGAATTTGTCTTGCGCGTATCTAGACTGCCTCAGTGGCAATGTTGGATCCCACTTCGCTTACCATCAGGTGCAGAGGGTGCACTTTGTCGTCTCTTTGATGATCTTTTACTTTAAGGTTATAGCTTAAGATCCATCCAATTTAATACGACGAAATTTTAAAGGCCGAAATATCCATGCATATTAATTATTTTTACGTTTTTCTTTCAACTGCGAGAACTAATCACTAACTAGACGTGAATTTAAATTCTTTACTTGTCAATACTTGTTTAGTTACCCAGATTAAATATGAAACAAAATGTATGAAAAATGGACCTTAAGCTATAACCTTAAAGCGAGCAAATAATTGTTGTTTATTCTTCAAGAGAATTTATACTTAGTAAAGATCTTAAGTCTATAAGCGATAGCCTAGTTGGTTGTGGAACGGACTGCCGAGACGAATGTCCGCAGGTTCAAATCCCAAGGGCACACATCTCTGCCTTTTCTAAAATTATGTGTTTTCTTTGTGAATTATCGCTTGCTTTAATGGTGAAGGAAAACATCGTGAGGAAACTTGCATGCCTGAGTTCTCTATATGAAATTTCGAGTGTGTTTGAAGTCTTACCAATCCGCACTAGGCCAGCGTGGTGGACTAAGGCCTAATCCCTCTCAGCAGAGGAGGCCCGTGCCTAACAGTGGGACAGTATATAATACAGGGCTGATATATTTATTATTAAAGATGTTTATTATTTGACCTGCTTGCTTGTTTGCCGAGATATGCTACAGATTTCAGTCACTCTTCAAATAAGCCAATATCAAATAGCGAATATCTATTTATAATAGGTCAGGAAAAAGGGCAATAAGGTTTAACTAGAGTGAATCGTTTAATCCCTTTTATCTCTCATTACTGAATTGTGATAGTGTCCTTTGACCTTTGAAATTAATTGGTGACCGTTAATGATTTCTTATGTTTACGCGAATGTTAGGCATTTAAATAAAACTATATATTATGTATATATTTTCTTTTTATTTTATTGAATGACAAGACGAGCTTGCCGTTCGCCTGAATGTAAGCGATACGACCGCCCATAAACAGTAAACATCCAACACCTTGAATTACAAATTATTGTTTGGTCCACTGCGCTCGCCATCCTAAAACATGCCGGAATGGTGCACTACTTACACCTCTATCCCTTTGGCTATAAAGACAGATAAGTAAATATCTACGTGATCACATAATGATGCTCGTAAATAAACTGTATTGAGAAACGAGGAGCACCTACTGACCTTGTCAACACTCCAGGGTACGGATATAACTTGGTCCTTTCAACTAGGGAGTCCATTCAGTGACGAATGAGATTCCATGCGAATATTGTAAAATACAAATTTTCGAGTAAGTCTTTCTGTTTTTCGTATAATGGTACTTCTAATGTTGTTTCATAACAAGTCGGACCAGGAAATTATTCGGACCAATTAGCGAACGTCACTAGTGCCACGTTCCAAATAAATGTCTTTCTGCTTTTGTAATAATGGTGTTTCTGATGTCAATTATAACAGGCCTGACCAGGAAATTAGTAAGTAGTGGCGAATTGTCCATATAATCCGATTCCTGCGGGCTTCCCGTTATGTAGAATCTATTTATCATCAGAACGATTTGCAGACCATTATCCTTAAAAATACCTATATGTTGTATCGGGTTCTCTTTAGGTAAACTTCACCTTTAATCACCGAGCCCCACCATGTTGTGGTAAAGTGTGGATTTATACCCAATATCATGACTGATTCAGGATTCGAATTAGAGACCTCAGAGCAGAAGTAATACCGTGCATACAATACAGCTACGCCACTGGGGCTGTCCTGGATTTGTAAATAGGCCGTATAGGCCGCGGCCTATGGGCGGCATCCTCTTAGGGGTGGCAGATTTCAGTGGACGCTCACTCGATTTAATTAATCATTCGTTTATTTAACTTTAAGGCCTTCCATAAAACAAACAAATGGAAAATTATTAAGTATTTTAGAAACCTACATACATACATAAACTTACCTACATGGGGCGGCGGAAATAAAGTGGCCTACACTCATAAAAAATATAAATCCGGCACTGCAGTGGGGCAGTTGACTCCGCAGGCATCGTCCATCTCAATTATACTGATTGAACCTCAGCAACTTCTTTAAGATCGGAAACGTGATATATTCTCATTAAAGACTAACCCCCTTATTCATAAACGTTTTTTATCTAAGGACGGAGTAAAGCTGTGATAACAAGCCTGTTTCTCAATGCCCAACGGCACTGAGAAACAGACATAGGGCCGTTGTGATTGGTTATTATTGTTGTATTTCAATATTAGCCAATCACAACGGCCCTAAGTCAACGCACTGTGCAGACTGTCATGCAGTCAGCACTGAGAAACAGACTTGTTATCACAGCCTTACTCGGTCGTTAGACAAAAAACGTCTATGAATAAGGGGGTAAGTCGTCGACTTAGATTGACAAGGTCGCATGCTATATTTAATGTGCAACTTGTTTATATCACATGATTAAAAATCTTTTTTAGTGAAAATTTCCAACAATCCTGAAAGATAAATAAAAGGGAAACCATGAATTATTGTTTTAAATTTTTTACCAATATGCAAATGTTAAATAATTTTATTGCAATATAAAGTATTTTATTAATTGTAGTATTGTGTTTTTGTTTCCCTTTATATACATTTATTATTTGTTAAGGGCACTGTTGCTCTGCTCGCTGTGTTCTACTAGTTTTTAATTTAGTGCATATCTGAGAGAAATTATAAATGGCTTTCTAGTTTAACTTTATTAACATATTTAAGTTAGTGAAGCTGTTGGTTTACCTAATAATATTATACCTATAATAATTAAAAGAATAATTACATAGGACCTTGTAATAGTGAGCCATCGAAGTCTCAGACACAAATGAGTTGGTAACGCAACTTATTTGAAGATTGACAAATCTTTGTAGCATATCACAGGCAAGCAGTTCAAATAGTAAAGATCTCTACTACGTATAAACGCTCTTGAAGAATAATCAATAATTAATTGCTTGCTTTAAAGTAAAAGATAAACAAAAATATGTCTACGGCAAAGTGACCCCACTGTATCTGATGGTAAGCGGAGTGAGTTCCAATAGAACGTCGACTGACGAGAGATGATTACCCCTCGGCAGTCGATATAATTATGCCGGCCCGTTAGAATCGGATATATACAGGCTGATCCCGGAACGCGAAACACTAGGGCCACCATAGCGGGTTTTAACACCTTGTGTACGGTGGTCGCTATCCGGGCGAATATAAAATATCTCCTACCACCAGCAAACCTTCAAATCAATGCATTTACAGGCTAATTAAAATTTTACAAATGTCTACATTTAGAATAAAAGGCATTATGCTTAAATATATCTGTCAATACATTTATAGGGTAATCAAAATTTTACAAAATGTCTACATTTAGAATAAGAGTATATCTAAGTATTTCTTCGTTTGTAGGTCAACGAACGATAAGGTCCATCAGGTATGAGTTCCATGAACTTTTACAAAAAATCATGAAACCAGTGGTCCTTAAAATATCTTTGAGATTCAGGGCAATGGCCGATTAATCTGTAGTCGTCCCATATCGAGTTTCTTGATCAAAAGAACATCCTTTGTGGTGAATGTCTTTAGTTCCACTATAGAATTGGCTTTGAAGCGTTAAATTCAAAGCTTAAAATATCAATGCTCTTTTCAATGTGTGAAATTGCTTTCTCAGAACTTTGTGTAACTTAAGTTTTTACTTATACCCACATTAGGACATTGTGTTAATAAATTAAACTACATATTCATCTCTACTAACATTGTGCCAAAATAATGCATGAATATTTTCGCCAAAACACCCAGATTTGTTTTTCTGACTTGTTTTTCATATGTAGTAAATATGGTAGTTGTGTGAATATTTCTGACTGAAGTTTCCCACTGTGACAAATTGTCTTAGATTAGTCATATTTCTTATTGCTTTGAATGAAAAGACGAGCTTGTCGTTCGCCTGATGGTAAGCGATACGACCGCCCATAAACAGTAGGAACGCCATCCAACACCTTGAAATACAAAGTATTGTTTGGTATTACACTGCACTCGCCTGAGACATGACATGTTAACTCTTATGTCCAGTAGTTACACTAGCTATAATGTCCTTCAAACCGGAAAACAACAGTAACTACACAGCTGCTTGGCGGTAGAAATAGACATTGCGGTAGTACCTATCCAAGCGGACTCTCTCATATGAGAGACCTACCACCAGTAAAAGTAATAGGGCGTCTAAAATTCGGGAAGTCAAAATCTGGAATAAACACAAATAACTAGTGATCAAATTGCTCGTAAATAAATAAGTTCTACGAATGAACGGGACGAAGAGCGTCGTAGTAAATCACTTTTGTATTACGTACATTTACAAGTATTATAACAAGAAAATATCTAATAACAGCCATTATTCGTATAAGCGTACATAAAAGCACATTAATTACGCTTGACATGGGTAACGGGGGTAATATAACCCTAATTGCTATTGAAATAAAAATGTTTTTCGCAAATTTGAAGTATTACGAATATATGCTCGTTACAGTTTGCCTTAAACTTTGTATCTATTTTTTTATTTGACTCCACTGCACCTGATGGTAAGACGAGTGGTGACTAAATAGTGTCGATTGACAAGTGATTATATCTCGCCAGTCGTCACAATTATGCCGGCCCGTGTGAAATCGGATTAGGAGTTGCATTTTGAAATAAGTATTCTTCAACTGCGCTTCCAGATTTCCAGGTCTTGCTAGATTTTATATTTTTTAAATGAATGTTGAAGTGGTAAAGCCATGGTGTTGACATGTTCGTCTACAGTATGGAAAGGCCGGCTTGACCGTGGTGGTATCAACGTCTTGGGAGACAATTCAGCGACAACTGGATCTAGCGTTAAGTGTTATTAAAAAAATAACCTAGGACCGTACGGTACACGGTCGAAAATGCTTCAACTAGGTCGAAGCCTTATTTATTTTCAACATCTTTTCATTAGCATCCTAAGGTAATGATTTCTTACGTTTACGCAAATGTTAACACGTTGAAATAAAAAAAAAAATGATTTTATTGCGGTTTTTTATAAATTATACTTTTCTCCAGACGTTTGGAAGATTTTACACCTTTATTTAGTCCCCTACGTCTTTGAAACGTCGAGAGAAAATTATAAAAAAAAACCCGATTAAATCGTGAAAATAGTTTAATTTCAATATCCAAATGTAAATTTAATGAAAGCTGAAATTTCCATAGTCGTTGGCTTAATACAATATCGATTAAAGAGATAATGAGAAATCTATTAATAGTTATCTTAGAAATTGTACTGAAATAAGTTAAATTAATGCAATGAAGTAAACTTGATAAAGTCTCTGATAATCCTATGTTTATTAATAGGGTGGAGACGCTAATTATCGTCTCTTTATATAATAGTATAGATTATGATTATGTAGACTATAGGATACCGGACTAATTTTTGTTCTTTACTATTATCAAATATTTACATAATATAAATTATAACACAGAAGGAATTATTAAAATCCGGTAAAAAATCAACAAGTTATAAGTCTTTGAATATCGGTGGAAAGGGTAATGAACAAGAAACAGAAAAGAGACGAAATAGCCACATGTGACGTCATCGGGAATTACGACGCGTGCGAAAAAAAGAGATGAAGCGATATCCCCACATCGTACCCACTTCTGCACATTACAATATTTTAAATATGAATTACTCGTTCATTTTTTAACAAATTTTTATGCAGTTTTCGCAGGAGTGCTTCTTTTTCGTATTATTAACCATTACATGTAGAATAATGTACAAAATCAAACATAGGCCGGTCCCCTATTATGGTATCACAGCTTTACTCTGTCCTTAGATAAAAAACGTTTATGAATAAGGGGTAACCCTATTACTATGAGTTACATCATCTGGCATGATACCCCTGACCGCACTGATATATTCGGACTGAAATTTTGTAACATATATTTTTTCGTATGATCTCATTATTTAGTTATTTAACTTTTTCTTAAGCTATGTTTACACTAGCAAGCTTTCGCAGCAATATATTGCACAGGAATTTCAAATACGTTGACACCACCAATATTTAAAAATAATACTATACACATACGATATGATTGAAGTCGGCTTGGTATGTTACACTTGTAAGACTCTTTGTGGGTTATTAATTACCAAGAGTTTAGCGATTTTAACTGTTTATTGTCTGTTTAAATATAAAAGAATCAAAATAACGATGCGAGTGCGCGTGCGTGCTGAAGAAAAATGTGCAGTGTGTGTTGCCACAATACATCTAGTGTTGCCAGCGAGCAACAGGGTTGTAATAATATAAAAATATCAGCCCTGTATTATATACTATCCCACTGCTGGGCACGGGCCCCCTTTGCTACTGATAGGGATTAGGCCTTAGTCCACCACGTTGGCCTAGTGCGGATTGACATTCACTCAAAATTCTTGAAGAATTTCACAGGTATGCAGGTTTCCTCACAATTTCCTTCACCGTGCGCAAGCGATAATTCACAAAGTATATACACAAAACCTAAAAAAAACTCGGAGGCGCATGCTCTAGGGTTTTGAAACTGCGAACATTCGTCTCCGCAGTTCGTTCCACTACCAACTAGGCTATCGCTGCTCATTATTTATCACACGGGCCAGATAGATATGGTTCGTTTAGACGCCTGACGGAAAACTGCTGGCGGATTTCGACGTCTGTAGATCTACTTCGAAAAACGAACGTCGAAACGTCGGTCCGAAATGAAAAAACGACGAACTTCGGATTTAACTCTATTACCAAATTACTTCGGATCCGTCAACGTTCTCGAGCTTATCTTGGTGGTAGGATCAATTCCCCGTATTTTTTTTTAGAAAGCAGTAGAACAGTCCTCGCAGATGGTTTTAAAAAGTATAACTATAAGTTCTTACAAATTCCATGTCTGAAATATTGCGTTGATGCGGTTCGGATCCGTCGTCGAATCCGTCATCGGATCCGTAACACTTCGTAGTAACAGTGCGATCCGTCATTCGAAACGGATTTCGTTTTTCGAAGTAGACACTCTGCAAGTTTGCTTCGTAGTCTAAACCTCGCTTAAGCTATTGTTCAAGTTATTTTGAGTTCCTTAATACAGATTCTCAATGCTGTTATTTAAATTGATGTATATTTGTTTGCGTTAGTGTGAAATATTGACGGATTTTCCATTAAAATTCTTGGAAGCGTTTATTTTTCGCTCAGTTTGCGATTTAGAATTCATATTCGATATAATTTAGTAAGATTGGATGTATTCAAAAATTGTACATATCTTATAATATTTCTGGGATTCAAGGTTTAGTTTTAGAAGCGGCAATAGCCTAGTTAGTTGTAGAACGGACTGCCAAGACGAATGTGCGCAGGTTCAAAACGCAAGGGCACACACCTCTGACTTTTCTAAAATGATGTTTATATTCTTTGTGAATTATAGCTTGCTTTAACGGTGAAGGAAAATATCGTGAGGAAATCAGCATACCTGAGAAGTTCTCTATAGGATTTTCGAAGGTGTGTGAAGTCTACTAATCTGCACTAGGCCAGCGTGGTGGACTAAGGCCTAATCCCTCTCAGTAGCAGAGGAGGCCCGTGCCCAACAGTGGGAGAGTATGTAGCACAGGGCTGACATATAATCATTATAAGGTTCAGTTTTGGTTGAGCTGCTTGGTGTGTCCTTATTGTGAGTTCAGTATATTCTGCGTAAGACAAGGGTGGCAAATCTTTAATGGTCAACGTGCCGTTATTTTTTAAATGAAATATGTCTTGTAACATGCTATCAAAGACCAATTGTATCTATCCATGTCCACTGTTTAGCGATTTCCTTATGACCCAACAGTGCTTTTTATTGGCTCGGCATGCGGAACTGCATGATGTTAAGCGACGTAAAGCTCAAAGAAAGATACATATACAATGTTATATTAATCGCGTGCCAAAATTATTTTGTCACTCACTTATCAAATCTTTACAGCTCATGTGATAGGACCCTTTCATTTAATTTTATCCGTGGTGCTTTATAACTAGCTTATCTAGTTGTAAACGTCCCTATCCTTGAGGTTAAATCGCCTCCTTATCATGATTTTGTCACCCGCTTTGCTCTGGAGGGAAGTGGACAATTAATATTTCCAACTCCTCCCTATCTTTCTATTTGATTAATTTCGTTGCAGGATAATGACATATTAGTTTTCTCTGAGACTCGCCGAGCTTCACTGCTCGGTGTCATAAAATGCGTGCCCCTGCTGATCCTGGCTTACAGGAGTTGTAGTGGTGGGTGTGAGGGCGGGAAAAGTCTCGAAATTGCCAGTACTGGTGTGGTCAATGGTTCGCCATCCGTGACGTATTCATCCAACCTTGGACCTACATTACGATAGTGTAGTTTAAGGAATAACGGGAATACTAGGACGAGTAATATAACGATAACTTCACAATCAGATGTATATTCGTGGACCGGCGCGACCGTACGGGCCGTTGAACTTATTACAAAACTAACCTCAGTTTGTAATTATTAAAATTCATTTTTTACAAATAGTACCTACCTATGTCCTAGCCAGACTTCTACTGGCATAGAAAAAACCTACCACCAATATGAGTCTGATACAGCTGTCTACCCTTACAAAGGAAAAAAGGCTGATGTTTATAGTTGGTGTTTCATTCGAGAACCTTCTATTTTAACATTCTTCGCAAAGGGAAAATGCTGCTCATGATTATAATTTGTGTTTTGTTCGAGAACCTTCTCTCTTAACTTCCAAACATTGTAACCGCAATGTCGGCAGTGCTGTGGTTGTCGAAGCAATCGACTGTAAATATTCAAAAGCCACATAATTCAATTTATACACGTTTGGATATACTAGAAGGCCCTATTCCTACATTATATCAAAGCTGTCCTTCGATTAGAATGCCCGTAATTGCCAAAAGACGGATTCACCTATCGACAGAATATGGTCCACCGATTTCATTTGTTAAATTTTGCGTTAATAAATGGCAGGCGATAGCGTAGTTGGCTATGGAACGGTCTGCCAAGACGAATGTCCGCTGGTTCAAATCCCAAGGGCACACACCTCTGACTTTTCTAAAAAATCATGTGTGTATTCTTTGTGAATATATCGTTCGCTTTAACGGCGAAGGAAAACATCGTGAGGAAACCTGGACATCTGAGAAGTTTTCTATAGGAATTTCGAAGGTGTGTGAAGTCTACCAATCCGCACTAGGCCAGCGTGGTGGACTAAGGCCTAAACCCTCTCAGTAGTAGAGGAGGCCCGTGCGCAGCAGTGGGCAAGTATATAATACAGGGCTGATATTATTATAAATGGCAGGCAGGAGAATGAAATGGGATGATGAACAGAAAAAGGAATGCACACTAAGATTATTATTTGCTGCACCATCAAGCTTTGGAATAGTTTGTATTGACACGTGTTCCCTTCTTCCTATAATCTTGGTTCTTCTGCCGTAGCCTGAAGAAGCATCTTAGTATGACATGATTATGTCGAATGGCATGAGATAGCCAGGGCAATTTCGATACTTTATCTGGACAGCATCATGCTTACCATCAGGCGTAGTGCAGTGTCTTTGCCGTGCCAGAATTACAAAAATATCTAATTAATAATGTGATACTAGATAACAATTTACTGTAGAATATCATATATTCAGTTATAATTTTGTTTGATGTAAATTAAGTCGACAATTCTCTGTTGGAGAGATATATTAAAAATATTTAAATATACTAAACCGAAAAAAATAGACACTTTACTTATGTCTTTGATATATTATTTATAAAAAACGTTTCTCAATAAAATTCCATCTTTTAAAATGTACCCGTAAGCATGCCTTATTAATTTTAATGATAGAAATTTAACTTGTTATAAAGACAGATATCTTGTAGATTTGGACAAAGTGTTTCATTTGTCAACACATCATAAAATATTAAAATTATTTAAAATATATTCAAAGAGAGGTTTAAAGCATATCATTTTCGAAATTTTCTCGATTTCTTAAATTTTTCTTTTACCTATTTTATAACATGCATTAAAATGATTAGCGTACATTTTTTACAATTCATCACTTTGAGTTCTTTATGAATCAACCTATTAGAAAAACAGTTAACATATTAAACAAACCGATTTTTTTCGTTATTCTAATAAAAACGACATTAATATAATCTTATTATTAAAGGCGTGACTTAAGAAATGGTAACGCTGTAGACATGTCTGCAGCATAAGTGGCTCGACTAGACCATTACCAGTCTCAGAAAACAAACTTAAATATGCATGGGTATAGTATTCAAATACAGAAATACAGAAATCCGCTGCCAAAACTGTGGTCGATCTTTCGGGCTAGAATCGGTCTGATAAGTCACCAGCGTTGGTGTATCGTACCTCGCATCTTCTACGAACACTACTTAATCATCTCCCGTAGATGTTAATTCCCAATAGTATTCAAAGCTGGTGGCAAGATATTGGTATCCGTCCGGATTGCAACTACCATACACGAGTTAAACCCAAGCTCACATAAGTATCGCGCTCCGGGATCAGCCTGTGTATGGTCTTAAACTGTCGACTAACGAGATAATCATCTCTCCTCAGTCGATATTCTATCTGAAACTAATTGCGGTCACCATCAAGTGCATTGCGGTCACAGTCAAGCCCGAAAAAAGTTGATTTTAATTATTTTATAAAGACTAACCCCCTTATTCATAAACGTTATTTATCTAAGGACGGAGCATTGCTGTGATAATAAATCTGTTTGTTCAGCTTTGTTTATCTGACAGCCAACTGGATTCAAGTTGTATCTCAATATTAGCCAATAGCTGGCCCTATGTCTACGCACTGCGAAGGCTGCCATGCCGTCAGTACTGAGAAATAGACTTGTTATCACAGCAATGCTCCGTCCTTAGATAAATAACGTTTATGAATATGCGAATAAAAGTATTAGATACTTTCTCGACGTCACACCCACCACTACAACTCCTGTAAGCCAGGTTCAGCAGTGGCACATTTTATGACACCGAGCAGTGAAGCTCGGCGAGTCAGGGATAACTAATTTGTCATTATCCCGCAACGAAATTAATCAAATAGAAAGATAGGGACGAGTAAGTAAATATTAATTGTCCGTACGCCTCGATGGCGTAGTTGTAACTGTACAGGGTACAAGTACAACTACCGCGCTGAGGTCTTGGGTTCGAATCCTGGGTCGGGCCAAAATAATTGTGACTGGGTTTTTCCATCTTAAAAATTACTCAGTCGCAGCTCGGAGTCAGGAAGTTGGAGGTGTGATACCCCCGTGCCTCGGAAAGCACGTAAAGCCGTTGGTCCTGCGCCTGGTCTCTCTCCGGTCATGTCGGATGGCCGTCTCACCGAACTATGAGAGTGAAGGAACAGAGAGTGCATCTGTGTACTGCGCACACACTTGTGCACTATAATATCTCCTGCGTACCTGGCTGATCTCTGTTGAGATTGGCCGCCGTGGTCGAAATTCGGCTAGGAGGGATTGATTCATTAATTGTGCACTTACCTCTATAGCAACGCAAGACTAAAAGTACCAGGAAACTCTTATACAAAGTAAGATATTTTTAGATGTAGCCAATTACTGGACATCTTGAGATACCGCAGGATGACATGCGCAGTGACCTTCTAACTTTTATAATTCAAAGTGAAACGCAGCAGTCCTAAAGTTTACGATTGTAACTTCCTACCAACACGAATAATTGTCAAAATTCATGATGAATTATTTAAGTCGGAACATTAGGATTTAACGATCGTTAACTTGTCGTGACTACAAGGTATTGCTTTCTCTGGGGAGCTATTTCTAGCAAGTCATTACGAATTTGTATCAAAAGTCCATTTGTATTATGTAACTTTTCCACCAAATAAAATCGTTGAATGTAAAACTGTCTGTTACTGTAGATTGCATGCCAATTAAATTGCGTACGTGAACAATACAATATATAATCAGAAGAATCACACCATATGCGTAGTAAACAACAATATGGTAAAAAAATCTGAAAACTAAAACCGATATTTTTGACGAGAGTATTTGTTATTATAGATTAGTTTTGGCACAATGTAAAGACGAGCATGTGGTTTCATTAAGGCATGTAAAACTTACCTTATATTAGAGTAACGCATCCATCAAATCTTCAAATACAATCCATTTTCCATTAAATAATGCGCGTCAAATATAACCATTGTACTTCAAAACCTGATAAGCTTCATTGAAGTTGTATTTAAAATCAACAAAAGATTTGATTGTCTGCATATTAATTAGGAGGTAAAGTTCGATTTACAAATAAAAAAAAACAACCATAGAGATTTTTAATTAGTACCGTTAGCAACAGGCTAGGGTAGAAAAACATTCTGCCAGGTAATAAATTATTTACCATAGATTAATAATTGACTACGTTATTAAACGGTTTTATTAAACGGTTTTATTTAGCTCACCCCGTTTGTTTGTTTGGGTCAAATTTAGTAATTGAAATTTAACCCTCTTCCCGTTAACCGATTGATCTGAAATTTGGTATACGCCTTTGATTCTGGTGACAATACAATTATCCATATTCAATATTATTGTGAATCCAAGATGGCCGCCGCTACAAGATGGCGGACAACTTAGTTTTTTCAATCCCATCAATATGGGTATCAAATGAAAGGGCTTGTCAAGTAGAATTCAGTGCACTATACAAAATCAAAATCAAAGATGGCCACTGCTACAAAATGGCGGATAATGTAGTTTTCAATCCCATCAATATGGGTATCAAAATAAAGGGCTTAGTAAATATAATACAATATACTATACAAAATTACAATATGAATCTCCCACACAAGTCAAGATCTGGTATCCTGTCGAGAACTGTGTGGCGTTAGGGTGGCTAAAAATGATACCTCGCTAGGGGTACACCACCCAAGTTAAGGTAAAAGGTAAAAGCGCGCCGAGAACTGTATGGCATTAGGGTGGATAAAAATGATATGTCGTTAGCGTTTTCCCCTCAAGATTCAGGCACATCTTGTTGTACATAGCCTGGCCTCTCTATTGGACCCCTGGGTGGGTCGACCGTAAAAATGTCCAGTCCTCGTGGGAACAAAATGGTAACAACAAATTCTACAAAAAATAAAAACATAGAAAAAGCAGAAAAAAATACAAAAAACACAAAAAAAAACAGAAACAAAAATAAAAAACACAAAATAGAATGAGAAATAAAAACTAAAAACTTAAAAATAAAAAAGTAAAAAAAAAATTAAGTTAAACGGTTTTATAGTGCAGATAAATGTACTAAAAGCTAAAAAATAATTTCATGGATACAGTCATGGGTACCAATATGTATACATTGTTATATTTTCAAAATAAAGTAACTCGTAACCTACTCACTTTCTGGAAATATCTGTGGTCACATAAAATCCTAAAAATGCAATATACATTTATGTAAACACCTATGACAAAAGATGTCATTTTTGAAAATACAAATTTTAAACATATGCATTGATTAAACTAAAATAAAATCGTGGGGCACGTCCAACATCTACAATCGAAAGACATGGCATGTGACTTCACCCACCTAGTGGTAAGCAGCATGTGTCGTCCATGAATGAGGTTGACGAACGAAAGTATATCAATCACAAACTGAAACCAAAACATGAACTCATTTGCATGAGACATTTGACGGGTTTTGCCTTGTAAAATCTTCACTACCCTTAAAACTATCAAAGATTATCTTAAAGTTATCATTTCATTATTCAATGAATATGATACAGTTAATCCCAAGGTCATCCAAAAGTCATTTAAAGTGGACGTGCCCCACGATTTTATTTTAGTTTAATCAATGCGTATGTTTAAAATTTGTATTTTCAAAAATGACATCTTTTGTCATAGGTGTTTACATAAATGTATATTGCATTTTTAGGAATTTATGTGACCATAGATATTTCCAGAAAGTGAGTAGGTTACGAGTTACTTTATTTTGAAAATATAACAATGTATACATATTGGTACCCATGACTGTATCCATGAAATTATTTTTTAGCTTTTAGTACATTTATCTGCACTATAAAACCGTTTAACTTAAAAAAAATTTTTTACTTTTTTTTTAATTGTGTAATGAATACATATGGCCAAAAAGCATGAGAGATAAAATAATCGCGGCCCTAAAATACCTGGTTGTAATAAATTATCTCATCCTTACTAATGGGAAGAATAAATCTATAATACTGGGTCCTTCCGTAGTAGTGTGGAGAAGCATCTTATTAGACCGACAGGATTATGTCAAATGGTATGAGATAGCCATTTGTTGCCATTCGATACTTTATCTGGACGGCATCGCGCTTTTCATCAGGTGCATTGCAGTAATGTGTCGTTCTTGATAAAAAAAAACATTCGATATGATTAATATGTAAGCACACAACAATATCACGCATTTATCCCCGAAGGGGTATGCAGAGGCGCAACCAAGGCACCCACTTTTCGCCAAGTATGTTCCGTCCCATGATGTGATAGGGGGCGAGCCTATCGCTATATCGGGCACAAATGCCAGACTCAGGGCTGAGCAGAAAAACCCAAATATCACTTTGCCCGACCCGGGATTCGAACCCAAGACCTCAGAGCGCTGTCGTACCGCGCATGCAGTACAACTACGCCACCGAGGCAGTCAATTCAATATGTAAGCATGTCAAATATGTATCACGATTTGTCCATTTTTGCATTCGAACTGAAGGTGTTAGTTAATATTAGATATAAGTGATAGAAAATAAAAAAAAACTATAGATCTATAAAAATAGGACAGATCTTAAGTACATTTTTCATACCCAAGTTTACCCGTTTCATATCCTTGTCGGAGAAATAAACATTCCCTTTCATTCAACGAAGTAAGGAACGCTCATTTTGAATATGTTTAAAACTAATTTACCTCCAGTACAAATATAATACACTTGTATCCAGAAGGCTTTGAAACCGTCTAAATTGTTTGAAACTAATGTTCATATAAACGGTTGGCATATCCTAGCTGGACAAAAACCCCGAAATAAAGATTAAAAAAAAAAAAAACTAATGTTCAGCCTTCATGGGTAATATTTTGGCGGAATTTGTAAACTTTAGCGCGAGTTGACCTGCGAAAATATATTATCTCACTTTATGAATGCACTTTGAAATAAAACTTTTTACGGATTTTATCGTGGTTTTTAAAGCTCTTATATACTGTCCCACTGCTGGGCACGGGCCTCTTCTTCTACTGAGCGGCATTTAGCCGTAGTTCACCGCTGGCCTAGTGCGGATTGGTGGACTTCACACCCCCTCAAAATTCCTATAGAGAACTTCTCAGTTATGCAGGTTTCTTCACGATGTTTTCCTTAATCGAAAGCAGAAGATAATTCACAAAGAATACACAAATAAATTTAGAAAACTTAGCGGTTTGTGCCTTTGGGAATTAAACCTGCGGACAACAAAGCTATCGCCGCTTACTACTAAGATGGTTTTGCTACATTATTCATAATTTATGACTCGTTTGAAATTCTGTAATAATAAATTCAGGACTTTTAATTAATCTGGAAGTAGGTTCGCTCGACTCGCTTAAGGATTTATTACTTCGTTTACACACATACACGTTTTATTCGACTCGCTCGACGTATATCACATCACGGGACGGAATACCCACGGCGGATGTGGGGGCACCTGTTGCGCCTCTGCCTGCCCTTCGGGGATAAATGGCGTGAGTGTAATTATTTTTTGTCAATGCTATGTTTCATTATCAATCCACGTCGTCCTTCCTTCTCCTTAGGGGTTTTGGCTGATCGCACAATTATTTATTAGTTACTTGTGTACTCCGTCTATGTCTGTGTGTACTGTGTACCACTTGAGGTTAGCGTGATAGGAAGTATGGAAGAACTGAGAAAAAAATATTTTTTTATTGCTTTGAATGAAGAGACGAGCTTGCCGTTCTCCTGATGGTAAGCAATACAACCGCCCATAAACAGAAGAAACATCATCCAACACCTTGAATTACAAAGTATTGTTCGGTATTCCACTGCGCTCGCCATCCTGAGACATGAGATGTTAAGTCTAATTATAATGTTCAGAAGTTATACTGGCTACAATGTCCTTCAAACCGGAATACAGCGGTGAGTAAACACTGCTGCTTGGCAGTAGAAGTACATATTGCGGTGGTACCTACACAGGCGGACTCTCACATATAAGAGACCTACCACCAGTAAAATATGGATTTTAAAATGAATAAATTAACATTGAAATAAATAAATAAGTTTTTTTATTGTATAATTACAGAACACCGGTCTTTCAGGTTAACGCTTTAGGCGCTCCAAGCCTTGCTTTAAACGATCCCGCAGAAGACACCCCCTAATGGGTTTGTAGCTAAGGCGCCACGTAGACGCTATTGATTTGTTGCACACATACTTTACAAAAAAGAGAAGCAAATTAATATTTAGATCATAAATACTTTCAACTTAACAATCGTATGCACTAATGTTACATTTATCGATTTAGTTCAAGCTATCGTCTATGCTGGTCTTATAGCCTACGTCTTATATAGAAAAACACATTTAGAAAGAAAGATTATATGACCTAAACACGTTAAATCCACAAACTTTTCCATAAATATAAAAGAAAAACAAATAATATGTATCAGACGAAAAACGACCTAATAAATTAAACAATAGAGCTTACAAAACGAAGCAAACAGCGTCAATTGTGAGTCATGATATCCGACCTTCATATTGATGAAGTATTTTCGGAATGGATACATTTATCAAAGTTCAAACTGAAGTTATGCTTGATCAAGCAAACGTCAGTCAATATTGATGTCAGATCTTCAAGTCTTTCGCTTTCGTTTAGCTTTCACTAGTGGTAGGTATCTCATATGTGAAAGTCCGGCTGGGTAGGTACCACTGCAATGTCTATTTCTGCCGCCAAGCAGCAGTGTGTAGTCACTGTTGTGTTCCGGTTTGAAGGACATTGTAGCCAGTGTAACTACTGGACATAGTAAGACTTAACACCTCATGTCTCAGGATGGCAAGCGCAGTAGAAGACCAAACAATATTTTGTAATTCAAGGTGTTGCTTTGGATGGTGTTTCTACTGTTTAACCGGCATAATTGTGTCAATTAGCGAGAGATAATAACCTTCGATCGACACTATCTGGACTTCACTTCGCTTACCATCAGGTACATTGCCGTTCCAGAAAAATAATCTAAATTTGACCATCATGAGAATCGAATGTAGGACCACAAAGTTCATAACTCATTTACCCTGCCACTAGTTTAAAACAGAGACAATAGTTAATGCGATCGATAAACATTAATTTAATTCCTCGCTCCAGCTTTTCAAAGCTCATCAACGGTAAATACAAAATATGATTCCGAAACGTGATCTTTAATCGTAAATCTTGTTTATTTATTAAATTTCGTTAATTAATACGTTTCACAATGTTATGGAATCATGGAGTCAATTGTCAGTGGGAAGTAAAGATTTTTAAGTACATATAACCTTGTTGGATATTTTTACATGAAAAAACCGGGGCGGTGAAGTCTTATTTAATTTAGAAGGGAATTAAAGAAACAAATATTTTATTTTGTATAACTTTTGCCTTCGATTCCGCCTACGTGAAAAGTTTTTCTCCGATAAAAAGAAGGCTATAGCCCTCAGGAGTAATGTAGCTTCTTTTCATCATCATCATCATCAGCCTATATCTTTGTCCACTGCTGGACATAGGCCTCCTCCAATATGTGCCATTTTACCCTTAGCTTCTTTTAGAGATAAGTAATCAAAATCAGTGTGCTAGTTCCTGAGATAAGAGCGACCATGAAGGCTGGAAAGTCTTGGAAAGCGGAGATAATTATAATATAAAAACCGGGATCAAAATTGTAAAATAGTTTTATTTTAATAAATACAGAGTCATTTTGACATTGCGTTACTAAATTAAACCATATACTCGTCTTCACCTTTGCTGACATTGCGCCAAAAATCATCCATTAATAACGAATATTTTCACCAAAAATCCTGCTTGTAGTTTTCTGATTTTTTAATCATTTTGTAGTTTGATGCGAATATGGCGTGTGCATGACTGTATTGCTGACTGAAAGTGTGATGTTGCTGCTGCACCGAATTATCTTAGAGTAGTAATGATGGCATTAGGGCGCGTAAAATTAAAATTATTTTTATTATTATTTATTTTGTTCGAAACATACATTTCTTTATTTTACATCTACAGCTCAAGTAACTAATTATAAAGCGTTGTTTTCAAGTAGTTAAGCATGTGGTTTCATTTAGTAACGCAATGTCAAAATGACCCGGCTGTATATGTCCATACGCCAATGGGGGTTGATGAACGATTGCTGATTGTACTCTTTAATGTTCACTTATAGGGGGACACGGCAAAGCCAGGGGCGCGCCTAATACAATATTATACTTAACAACATATAAGTGGAATAGCCTCGATAGTTTAGTTAGGTGTGGAACGCACTGCCGACACGAATATCCGCAGGTTCAAAACTCAAAGGCACATACCTCTGACTTTTCTAAAATCATGTGTGTATTCTTTGTGAATTATCGCTTGCTTTAACAGTGAAGGAAAACATCGTGAGAAAACCATCGTGAGAAGTTCTTTTTAAGAATTTTGAGGGTGTGTGAAGTCTACTCATTTGCAATAGGCCGGCGTGGTGGATTAAGGCCTAATCCCTTCTATGTAGAAGAGGAGGCCCGTGCCCAGCAGTGGGACAGTATATAATACGAGGCTGATATTGTTATATAATTGGAAAGTGTTTTTGTTTCATTAATTTCTTTTTAAATTTACCTCGTTGGCCCAGCGACCCAAAATAAGTCTTGGTCTCCGAAATGACAATCCTCCAGCTGCCCCTTTCTTGCGCCAGCTGTCCCCAGTTACTGGCTTGGAGTCTTCAAACCGAAAGTTTAATTATTTTTTGGATCGTATTAGTTTTTAGAGTCGATTTTTTACTGATTTATATTAATTAAATAATTTTCTATCAATCAACGAAAACACAATAAATTACAGCCTATATCCATTATTTGTGATGTCATTGACTACAATTGACGTGTCAAAGGCGCCTCGTTATCCCGCCGAAACGTCGTCACAATTATTAAAATTTGCTCGGAATGTTTATATTGTTTTTCCGAATCAGTGTTTTCTCTGTTCAATGTCATATATTTTTGTTTAAGCTCGCTGATAATAAGCTGTAGTGTAGACACACCAGGTTTATATCAAAATTGCACCAACGAGCTGTCAGGTATTTTCATACTGATATTGTCATTTGTCAGTAGTCAGTTGCTTTAACTAAATTGTTATACCAAATTTTTCTAAAGGGAACTTGACAACAGTTATTTTAAACTTTTAACTTTTATTTATTTGCTTACTAAGTGTATAATGATTGCTGTTGTTACATTTTATGTTCTTATGACTTAGTAGTTCTTTTCAGACATTGTAAACTTCTTAAGCAAAGCAATTCCTATTTAGTACATTTAGCTTTTGCTCGCGACTTTGCTTGCGTGAAGAAGTTTTTCCAGGATATATTTCCAGCTATATATTTTCCCGGAATAAGAAAATGTTCTTTCCAGGTCCTGAAATTGTCTCCGTATTTCTCCCGAGGCAATTCTTGTACGTTCGATCTCCACACAGAATACTCGCCAACGCGCGGGGGGACATTGGTCGCGGTTCTAGTCACGCAGTCAAGTGTGTATACCTCATGGTGGTAACTACACATTGAGAGATATAAGAGTTCTCGAAAATTTGTTCTTCATCTCCCCTCTGCCCATCCTAAAGCGGTTCCTATCCTTCCCCTAATTCCCTCCCTACTCCTATCTGGCAGTCGCTAAGTTGGCGGACTCCAATATTCCATTCGCAGGTTTCTCCGGTGTATACTGCAGAGACGCCTACTCTGAAAAAAAATCTGTCTCAATACCAAATATCATTAAAATCCTTTGGGTAGTTGTTGAGTTTATCGCCTTTAAACAGACGCGGCTGGGGATTTTGTTTTATAATACGCAAGGATAATAATTATATTTAATAATTCCCTTAATACTGTGAATTTTTGGCCGACGATGCTCTCTTTTGAGGTGGAAATCGTTGCCTTACCGCCCTTCTCCCTATCTTTTGGTATTTTAAACTTTATTATGAGCATTCCCAGCCCACGTCCACAATATCTCAGGATTAAATAACAATAAACCTAAAAGCCTTTAAGGATCAGCGGTTTGAAGATTTCACGACATAGTTATGTAGGTCATGACTTACGACGTACAAGTCTGGTAGATAATGTTTATTGTTACATCACTGTACCTTAGGAGTTAGAAGTAGTAAAAAATACGTGAGATTCTATTTTTAAAAGAATGCTTGTATTGAACTATTTTACTTTAGATATTCGAATTTTTTCGTAGTTTGTATGTTTAGTTTTACTGCCGAAGCGACGTTTGGACTGCTGCAACATTTATGGTCATGTGGAGGAGATGTTAGTAGTCAGAAAGGGTTATGTTCCTATATTTCATAACAAGAATATAGAATTGCTTAACTTTATCTTTTTCTCTTTTCCTTAACAGAACTACAGCTTCCTGGTCTTTTCTTCATATTACAATATTATATAACAGGAATGAAGAATTGTTTAACTGTATCCCATCCTTTCTTTTCCTTAACTACGGCTTCGTGGTCACTTCTATCCCGATTCGAAACAAAACGTTCAGTAATTCATATTTTTGCCGCACCATTAAGTTGTGGAACAGTTTGCCAGCATACGTTTTTCTTCCTTCCTACTTCAAATCCTTCAGGTGAAGAGTGAAGAAGCAATTAAGCAGGCCGGCATAACTTTGCCGATCGTCCGAGGTTGTTTATCCCTTGCCAAACAACATATTATTGGGCATCTCGTTATAATAAAAGGTGCAGAAGGCTACTTTACCGTGCCATAAATAAGAAAAAAACTTTTTTCAAGATATAAAAATTTGTTATTTACATTTCGATCTACACAGTATGAGCTCACAATGTCTTGTCAGAATAATGATTCCACCATCGCATCAGTTTGATGTGCACATAATCTCTCATTTTGATGATTTATTAAGAAATATTCCATAATCGTAAACATTTAACATCGTAATTCAAAGCTGAGTGAGCGGCCATTTGTGTTAAATATTACGCAGTTTACGACTCATAAAAATAATCATTCGTTGAAAGCAGGAGGAAGAGTATATTACACTGAAACGGCTGAATGTGATGACGATTTTATTATTGAATAATTTGTTAAATTGTGATAGCATCGATATATATGTACTACGTACTAGATTTTGCGTTCCGAACATTCACTGTGTTCAACTGAATTGAACTGCGATCCATTCAAACTGACTTTAGTATGGTCAATATTAACAGCTTGTGGTTATGTACGCAGAGGCGCTCATGATATAAGAACTCAAGTCTAAGTGTAAACCTGGATGTGAATAAAAAATATTAGTCAAATAAGTAAGGTAATTTGTGGTTCAAGTGAATAAATAGGTTATAACAGTGACATTTTGGTTGCCATTTTAGTTCAGATTTTGAACAAATAGTTTATATGGACGTTCGCGTCTATAGAATATACGTCAATGTTGATATGTATTTGTAAAATGTATTAATATCATGTCTCCATTATGAGGGTGGATAATTTATAGCTCAGCAAATGTTTGGTGTCGATTAGGTGGGCCATACATTGATGGTATTTGAGAATTCATTCAGGATTGTGTCTCTTAAAATCGTACACGGGAAATGAAAGTTGGTCATGAGCAATACAGGCCGATTGTGACGTCACAAAATATTATATAGTTTATAGCAACGGTAACAAGCATCAATTTGGCTTGATCTTGCATTCACGTCGGTGTCCCTTAAAGTGCGCTTCCATGGGAAATGAAAGTCGGTCAATTATAAGCAATACAGGCCGATTGTGACGTCATAAAATATTATATAGTTTATGGCAACGGTAACAAGCATCAATTTGGCTTGATGGTATGTAACATTCACGTCAGTGTTAAGGTGTGCTTTCAAGGGAAATGGAAGTCTGTAAATTGTGAGCAATACAAGTCGATTGTGACGTCACAAATTATCAAGCAATTTATTGCAACGGCAACAAGCATGAAAAGTTTTGCAACAATAGCGCCATCGATAACTCCAAGAAAGACAATATTTATGGAATGAGAGGTGTAGGTTGACGCCACTGTAGAGGAATCGATAGTTGTGTTCCTCTAATGAAGAGGAAGATTTCTAGTCAGGCAGATGCTGCGCCTGACCGGTCGCGGCTCCGTCGGCGATTCCTATTCGGTGGTGATATATATACTGCGCGTCACGCAAATTTTGCTATCGCAAGTCAGAATCGTTTATCGCCATCTAGTGTTATTATTGAGAATTATTTCCTAATTGTCAATAACTATCTTGCAGTTCAAGTGGTGTTGACGAAATGGCGGTGTATACACTAATTGCACTGCCACACTAGGTGTTGCTCGCGGCTTCGTCCGCGTAAAAAGCCTTTGCCGGAATGTTTAATATTTTACGGATTCAAATAAATTATTTACTCCCTTATTTGTGTCATTTACCGTTGTGATTGGCTAATATTGAGATAAAATTTTAATCTACTTGGCTGTCAGATTAACAAAGCTGAATAAACAGCAACCCGTCAGATAAACAAAGCTGAAAAACAGACTTGTTATCACAGTATTTTTCCTTAGATAAATAATGTTTATCTAAGGCGTTAATTTCTAATCAATGACCACACAAGACTATGTCTGGTGACCACTGATAATCACTGTGTACCTTCTTCGTTCATAAACCCATCAAGATGGCCACGTGATTCTTTATTTAAATATTGTTAAGCAGCCAGTTTTAGCGCGGTGATATTTTTATTGCTGTTTATCGGAGGTCGTGGTGATGGAATGATTTCGAACGTTCTTATTTGCGTTAAAAAATGTGGGGATGTTTAGTTGGGCAATGGTTAGTAGTTTGATGTAATTTACAAATGTAAAAGATGTTGCTCGGGTCTGTATAGGAGATTTTTTATGGAATTATATTTGTTTATAAGGTAATGGAAACATCTTTTTTATTTTTTCTTTCCTGCCAGCCCGATATGGCTTCTTTGTTTACTTTATAGTCTATTTATATATGTCCAATAAAAATACAATTATTTATGTAATAATTAAATCTAATGTGCCTTGACTTATCATAAGCGAAACTATGTTTGCCTACGTGATGAATAAAAGATTTTAATTTATAGATAGGTCGCTTCATTTTTAAAATAGATTCATGGAAAAATATAAAGATTTTTTTTTTATTAAATTGCAACATATGATAAAATTGAATAATAAAAGCTTTAAACTAAAATAGTTTTGTTATTGTATTAAAAAATACATGTACGGTGAGCCATGTTAGGAATTGGACTATTCGGTCCCACTTTATATACAGAAGTATATGGGACTTAATGGCATTGGCATTCTCTATCATTGGACTTAAGAGCGGTGTAAAAACTAATATATACCATATACATATAGATAAATAAAATATGGTGGACACAATCCTCAATTATTACAAACTAGCTTCCGCTCGCAGCTTCGCCCGCGTGGATTTCGGACTTCAAAAATGGAGGAGGTGTTCAATTTGTCGGGATGTTTTTTTAATGTATGGTGGTATGCAGGTGGTCCGATTGTCCGGTCAGGGTCTGATGATGGGATCCTGGTGAAATCGAAGGAAGCTTATAGCATGATTCAGTATTCACGCGTGATGGCTTATTATTAGCGTATTTCATGTATAACTTTGGTGTTTCTATACCGATTTCTATGATTCTTTTTATGGAATATTTAATAATGTTAACTTTTTTAATTAGGGATGACTGAAAGTGTTATAAACGTAAGAGTAGACAAATATAATGAGAAAGCTTCAAACTGCTAAGCTATCGGGACTTACACGTGTTATTGTGAGTCAACCATAAAAGATAGACATATGCTGTCGTGGGATATTTTTTATATAATTTTAAGGAGAACATTTCTGTCATACATGATTTCTGTGTAGCTTTAACCATTAAGGTTACACACGCAACGGAAGCTTTAAAAATGGAGTAACTTCTCCCGTTTTCCCAACATTTCCCTTCACTGCTCTGCTCCTATTAATTGTAGCGTGATGAAAAATATACTATAACCAGCACAGGAGTATGACAAATAATTGTACCAAGTTTCGTTAAAATCCGTCGAGTAGTTTTTGTTTCTATAACGGTTATACAGACAGACAGACAGACAAAAATATTATTAATTGCATTTTTGGCATCAGTATCGATCCCTAATCACCCCCTGATAGGTTTTATTATTTTGGAAATATATTTCATGTACAGAATTGACCTCTCTACAGATTTATTATAAGTATAGATAAAAATATGAGAAAAATCATAGGTCATGTATCAAAGAAAAACACAATTGCGACGTCAGCCTACTGACCACTCCCTAACCGGTATTTAAAAATCTAATTAATCTTAATAAAAGGTAATAAATCCACCATCGTAAAAGTCAATTGTCCGCCATCGAATTTAATTATTAGTCTCATGACCTTACGTTTTATTGTATCCTGGTACTTTGATTTATAGATGCCCGTTTTTATTTTGTCGGCTTGCACGCAACTGTCCGTAATCCTAATTGTAAAAAAGGAAGAGGTTCGCAATTCGCTTGTTTGTATTTATTCTTCTTATAGAATTAAATTAAATTAAAATAATTATTTATTGATCACGTAGGCGAACATAGTTGCATTAATGATAAGCCAAAGTTCATGAGAATATTTAATTATTATTTAAGTAAGGTCGATCATATATTATATTCATTAAGGTATTGATGCTTCTTTCACGCCGTGTCAATCATTCAGCATATTATAATGACAGACTTTGGTTGCGGTTTCGCCCGCCTGTAATAGATTTTCCGGGATAAAAAATAGCCTATAGCACTCAGGAATAATGTAGCTTCCCATTAGTGAAAATATTCAAAATAGCTTTGGCAGTTACTGAGATTAGCGCTTTCAAACAAATAAACTCTCCAGCTTTATATATTAAATAGATTCAATACATTCATTATAAATTTAGAGATTTTCGATTCTCTCGCAGCTCTTGGTATACAGAAATTGTCAATACGAGTTGTGGTAAACAATTAACATTATTGGAGGTAATGGTATGGTAATGGTAATAGGAAGTGTTCCCTCTTTGTTTTTAGGTTAGATGAATGGTTGTTTACAAGTTAACTTGCCACTTTCCCACTGTTTTCATACAATAGACATGGTTTCCTATTGAACACTCGTGTGTTAACGTATAACCAGGAATATAAAAAACTTTAAGCCTTTTTAGTTTTAAAGATCTTAGTTTAAGAAATTATTTCTATATCCTACAATGAAACGAGGTTTTACTTTACTTTTATTTATTGCTTTGAATGACGAGACGAGCTTGCCGTTCACCTGATAATAAGCGATACGACCACCCATAAACAGTAGAAACACCATCCAACACCTTGAATTATAAAGTATTGTTTGGTATTCCACTGCGCTTACCAATCTGGGACATGAGGTGTTAAGTCACATTATGTCCAGTAGTTACACTGGCTACAGTGTCAAACCGGAACGAAACAGTGACTACACACTGCTTCGCGGCAGAAATAGACATGAAAATGGTACCTAGCCAGGCGGACTTTCACATATCAGAGACCTACCACCAGTATTATTTTATTATTACCACCACCACTTATCGATATTTCTAACTAGGGTATTTCTCGCAGATTTGTCTTCCCGATATCCGGAAACATAAGTCCCGCACAATTTTCCGGGATAAGAAGCATGAACAGTTATATTATAGGTAACTAGCGACCCGCCCCGGCTTCGCACGGGTGCAATGCTGACTATTTAATGGATGTTATTATTATACATATAAACCTTCCTCTCGAATCACTCTATCTATTAAAAAAAACCGCATCAAAATCCGTTACCTAGTTTTAAAGATTTAAGCACACATAGGGACAGAGAAAGCGACTTTGTTTTATACTATGTAGTGATATTGAGTGTTGTGCTACATTATATCCGTGTGTGAAAATCAGGACTGTTTAACAGCTTATACTGAGCAAGTAACCCTTCTACCACATTTAAAGCAACATATCCGTTACATGCCTAATATTGTTAACTGAGTTTGTGTTTTTTTATATTGTTATTTTTGTTGTTTTTATGTGTGTGTTGGAATGTTAATGGTTTAAAGCAAATAACAGATTCAAAAGTCTTCTAATGAAGTTCAACTGTGAAGAGATTTTAAAAATACATTAATAAATTATTATTAATCGTCAATTTTATAACATTATCAAACGTACAAACATTTACATATAAAGTGAAAATAAATAAACTAAAGCTAAAAAGTTTGTTTGTAAGCTTTAATCTCAGGAACTGCTGAAGCAATTTTGAATATTCACTAATAGGAAGCTACGTTACGTCTGAATACTATAGGTGACTTTTTAGCCCGGGAAAACTATCACTCGGATGGAGCCGCAGGCAAAATCTAGTGTAAGGTTAAACGGAAGCCCAACTAACTCAATTTAACTAAAATCCCCGTGATCTGTTTAATAGACAAACTTTCGTAAACCAGATTACAAGGGCGTAATGAAATTAAACGGGCCATTTGATTTATTTTACGTCAAAAATTCGTTCGATTAAACAGTGTTGTGGACAAGTTGAGTAAACCGCTTGACTGGTAGTATGCGTAATGATTGTTTATAAATAAAATGAAACTATATACTTACATAGAAATGAATTCCTATTTCCCTTGGTCACGCCATCACGCGTGAACGGCTGGACCGATTTCACTATTTTTTTTGTTGTGTTTGTTATTGTCAGGAAAAGATTCTTATGAAAGAAAAAATTCAAAAAATTGCGCGGAAAATTAGAAAATTTAAGAAAACTTAACGAAAATATTAATTTTATAACTGTCTGTTTTGAAATATCTGTCAGCGATTGACAGAATGCGCGCTGCAAGTTCATAGTTAAGACGGGACAACGTCTGTCGGGTCAACTAGTTAGAAATAAATAGCACGCGGACTTTGAACAGAACATTGCGTTGCATTTTTTGCGCGTATATTTTTTTATACGCGGCGCGGCATATGTCTTCACTGCACCTGATGGTAAGTGAAATGGAGTCCATTAGAATATCGACTGACGAGAAATGTATACCAGCAGTCGAAGCAATTATGCCGGCCTATTGGGATACACTGCGATACACTTACGTAGGCCAATATGGCGGGTTTTAACACAATAAGTACGGTGGTCGCTATCTGGGCTGATATAAAATATATTTTATCATATATTGATAGGACAAATGAAGCCATTTTAGTACTTTACTATCAATCCAAATATTTTTTGTAGACCCTTGGAGGTCTTTGGACCACTTTGCGAATCAATGCTGTAGACGAATAAGACATATTTATGTACAATATCACTGTTCAGAAATACCAAACACCATCGCAATAAAAATTGATGTATACATTGGATTACGTCGTATTTGAACGAAATGTTTACTATAAAACGCGTTATGGATTATCTCTATTACTCGTGTGTTATTTGATGATTGAGTTATATTTTCTTTAAAAGCTCTTACATTCAACCAGTTTCTGTGTTCAAATACAAGGTTGGATAACCGCCATTTTCAATAAACGAATACAATCGCTTTTTTCGATCTGTCTCAAAAAAGGACCAATCAGAACAAAGTATTTTTGACAAGCTTACAAATGAGTTATTTTGATTGGTTCATTTTTGGAATTGGATTGAATCTTGAGATCGTTTATTAAAAATGGGATTGCCTCCATGGCGTAATTGTACTACTTGAGCGGTACTGAAGGCAAAGTGATATTTGGGTTTTTCTGCTCAGTATTAGCCTGGAGTCTGGAATTTGTGCCCGATATGGCGGTAGGCTCGTTCTATAACATCATGGCACGGAACACACTTGGCGAAAAGTGGGTACCTTGGTTGCGCCTCTGCATTCCCCTTCATGAATAAATGATGTGTATTTGTTTTTGTTTCTCCCAAGCTTTACACATCACTCGGCCTTGAGTATCTATCTAGTTGAGTATATCCTTTTCTAAGTCAATTACTATAAATAATAATACCAGCCCTGTATCATATACTGTCCCACTGTTGGGCACGGGCCTCCTCTACTACTGAGAGGGATTAGGCCTTACTCCACCACGCTGGCCTAGTGCGGATTGGTAGACTTCACACACCTTCGAATTTCCGTAGAGAACTTATCATGTATACAGGTGTCCTCACGATGTTTTCCTTCACCGTTAAAGCAAGCGATAATTCACAAAGAATACACACATCATTTTAGAAAAGTCAAAGGTGTGCCTTTGGGATTTGAACCTGCGGATATTCGTCTTGGCAGTCCGTTCCACAACCAACTAGACTATCGCCGCTTAAATCAATTACTAACAGGTTATAACTGTTGACATTGACGTATGATGTTGATCGATCTCTGCCCTCGTAGTGTCTCAGGTGTAAACCTGTCGGACAATTTTAGGAAAGATTGACTAACCAACTGAATATAGGTTATGACAAAAACATACATCACGCCTTCATCGGCGAAGGATAAGCAGAGGTGAAAGAAGCACCCACCTTCCGTCCGTCCCATGATATAGGGGTCCAGGATATCGTCATATCGAGCACGAATTCTAGACTCCAGATACTGAGTAGAAAATATTGCCCGAGCCGACATAATAATAACGATTTAACCAAATAAGAGACGACTGTTTTTGTTATTTAAATATTAGTTTGTTAGTATTACCAAATCTATTCATGAAAAATATAATGTATTATTATTGAAACGTAGGTTTTAGGAGAAAAATAAAATTTATTTCTGTACCACGAAATAGACTGATAAAACCTAAAACCATCATTGATATAAAACTGTTTTACAGATTACATTGAGGTTTTTATATTATAATTTCACTTGATGTATCGTAGACTTTGTAGCCCATAGTCACGGGGCAGACTGAAGTGTTGGTCATCCGAAAAGTCAAAGTTGCAAAATAGTCAATATGTATGTAGATATGATGATCATGAGATATGTCTTTATCTAATTTTTTTTTTTCTTATTTTTATCTGTTGACGCTCCGATTTACGCAGAATGAGCTCATTGTCTTTTTTTATTATTAGTTTGACAACTTGAAATATGCACATCTAATCTTACTTTTAAAAATAATTCAGTTACAAATGTAGCATACTGATGTAATTCCTAAAAATAGTAACCACAACACACAATGAAGCTATTTATGTTTGCTCTATTTATGTTATTATAAACAATTGAAAAAGAATTGAAAATAAAGCAAAAAGTAAAAACTAATCTTTATTAATAATTTTGAAAACATGAATTCTAATATCTTGTCTTGATTATTTCAATGTCAAACATTCGCGTAAATTTAAGAAATATACTAAAATCACTTGTTATACCAAACATACATAGTAGGTACACACGTACTAAAACGTTTTGCTCACAAAGGAGCTTAAATACATTAACGGAAATATTACATTTACTCTTCAACAGTTATTTTTACTTCAAGAAATTCTAGGTTCCCTTTAGTAGATTAGGAGATTAGTGCGTCCAAATAAATAAATATATCTGCTCTAACATATTTAGACTAAAAAGAACTTAACCTAGTTTTTATTCAAACATCATGAATACTTAGATACAATAAATTTTACAAAAAAAAGAGACATTCTTTGCTCATCGCTTTGTCTCTTTCTACAGGGTACATTGTATTGCCCAATCATTTATGGTTAAAAGTCAAATCAGAAAAAGTACAAAATACATCAGTCATGAGTCACTGATTCCAAATTTGAATTCAAAACAAAACTGTTTATAGAATTCTGATTGATTCGCATTTGGTTTTGTTTATCGAACAAAGTACGCCATTGTTCCACGCCAATGCACACAATTTCTTTGTCGATAATATGAATATTTGAGGGTACACGCATAAGGGTTCTTCATGTAAGCCAATAGCTGCTTAAAGTCAGAAATTACGAAGGTACCTAGACGGGCCTTAAATGCGTGATACAAGGGACCTACTCCCAAGTCTACTACTTAATCGAAATCTCATCAGCTAGGGAGAAGGGAGCACGAGTGGAAGGGACCGGTAACCATCCTAGAAACGTTTTTGTCCATGCTACGTACTAGATTTGGCGTTCCAAACATTTACTGTTTTCAATTGAATTGAATTGCAATCCATTCAAACTGACTAGTATGGTCAATATTGACACCTTGTGGTTATGTACGGAGTAGCGCTCATGATGTAAGAACTGGAGTCTAAGTGTAAACCTGGATTTGAATAAAGAATATTAGTCAAATAAGTAAAATGATTTGTTGTTCAAGTGAATAAATAGGTTATAACAGTGACGTTTTGGTTGCCATTTTAGTTCAGATTTTGAACAAATACTTTATATGGACGTTCGTGTCTATATAATATATATCAATAGTCATAGAGAATAAGAGGGCTGTTTCGAATGCCACGTTAGAAATCGCTGCAATACATTACTATCGTGGTTTCCATTACACTCTGGATAAAAACATACAGACCGCCTACACAACCGTATAAATCAGCATTGGCTAATAAAAATAAAATTCCTGGAATTCGAAGTTTATGTTCATAAACGCCTTCTGTTCGTTCTTAAATTGGTCCCCACTTAATCACCGACTTTTTATAAATAATTAATTAATTAGGTTTTTATTTTCAATTAATAGGATAGCACTTGAGTTTGAATTAGTGTCTAAGGATCGTATTAATAAATCAAGCTCAATTTTTAGTAGGATCTCAAGTAGCCAATTATAGTCTTACTTAAAAACTCATTTTAATGTTAAGATGTGGTTAAGAATTGCTTAAATAGCTGTCAAAAACATCACCAGTTTCCTAGTTTAAACCTTATTAAGAGGCGGGTTTTGACTTATAGCTGATCGAGTAAATTTGTGTTTTAATTAAGCATAGCTTTGCGAAATTCCTATAAGCAAGACTGTCAATGTATTTAACTGATAAACCAAGCTTAAGCTGTTGTTTGAGTGCTTGTTCTCAGCTGAGTCAGTGCTATTTAATAAATAAATCTCTGCTGTCAAAATCCGTCTCATACTGTGACTTGAGATATCATTGAGCTGATGTTAATATGGGTTTATTACATAGTGACTATCTTAAGATGCTGACAGTAATTTGACAGCGTCTCATCTGATATCGTAGTTTAGAGCGAATCAAAGCTGCATACAGCCCTAGGGTCTTTTTTATTTTTTTTTATTACTTTGAATGACGAGACGCGCTTGCCGTTCGCCTGATAGTAAGCGATACAACCGCCCATAAACAGTAGATATGCCATCCAACACCTTGAATTTCAAAGTATTGTTTGGTATTCCACTGCGCTCACCATCCTGAGACAGGACATGTTAAGGCTCATTATGTCCAGTAGTTACACTGGCTACAATTTCCTTCAAACCGGAACACAACAGCGACTACATACTGCTGCTTGGCGACAGAAATAGACATTGCGATGGTAGGTAACCCAGGCGGACTTTCACATATAAAAGACCACCAGTCTTATTCACATATTTATAATTAACTAATTCACATTTTATTAGTACGAAATAAATCTTTAGTCTTTTTTAAATAGTGCTGTGCAATATGTTTTTATCTCTCGCCTCCTATAAACTGCGGAAAGTGGAACCACTTGTTGCGTCTCTGCCTACCCCCACGAGGATACAAAGCATGTCCCGCATCTATTAGCAGTTAAAGTAAACATGTCTTGTCTCGTAAACACAGCTACATATCCATCCTTACAGCCAAAGTAAATATTATTTCTGGAGTTATGTGTTTACTCCTAATTTATAGATCATTCGTCTTAATTACCGGTCGTTGGCTCGATGGGTTTGTTCGTGCTCCCGGGTTCGATTCCCGGGACGGGTAAAGTGATATTGAGGTTTTAAGTATCAGCTCGGATGCTGTCTGAGTGGTGTAGTTGTATTGCGTGCGCGGTATGATTTCCGCTCTGAGGTTCCAGGTTTGAATCACGGGTCGAATAAAGTGATATTAAGGTTTTCAATATCAGATAGCAGATTGTCTCAGTAGCGTAGTTGTATTGCGTGCGCAGTACGATTTCCGCTCTGAGGTTCCAGGTTTGAATCCCGGGTAGGTTGAAGTGATATTGGGTTTTTCAGTATCTGCATGGGTGATTATTGACCCAGTAAATAACAGTAGTTGCGATTAAATCAGAAGTGTATTGTCCACCTCAAATCTATACTAAAAATTTCGTCATGATGGTCCTTCGAGCTGGAACATTTTGCACTAAACCTTATCCTTACATATTATTATTAAATAAAGGTGTACTTGTTCCTATTTATTATGTGCAAAGAGAACATGCGGCCGGGCCGCTCGCGTATTAATACAGTTATCCAGAATGAATCCTAAACTACCCTCTAATATCTAACAATTATAAAACAAAGTCATCCACGGAGTCTGTCTGAACGCGATAAAATCGAAAACTACAAAACAGATTTCCATGAAATTTTGTATAGAGATATTGAGACTCTGGGAGGGACATAGACAACTTTTTAGTTTGTATTTTTTTTTTTTTATTTATTTATTACACTTTATTGTATATTACAATTGGCGGTCTTATCGAATTCCGAAATTTCTTCCAGAGAACCTGAGGATGGAATGGACAAGATTTAGGATATAATAGAGGGGTGCTGAACTACAAAGGGATAAAGATTTACCTAATAATGTTACTTATATGCCCTAATATTGAATAAAATATTTGGTTATCTAAAATTAATTATAATATTTGGTTCTTTTTATCCTGGAAAAATATATAGACGGACTTTCATACCGGAAAAGCTCACGATGCGTAACTGCGAACAAAAGCCTATTATGAAAACTATGCGAATTGTGAGCCACGAGTAACAGCGATTATAAGTTTATTCGGTTACTTCGCTTTATAATATTGTTGGGTTGAAACATTTTTGTGAGGATATTTGTGACATTTTGGTTTAAAACACTGAAAGTTTGACAGACCGAAGACAAGGGTTGCGAGCGCCTAAAAAACTCACCCAAAAATATGTACGTATAAGCTGGCCCTCGCTAGGCTAACAAAGATACGGCCATGTTAAAAAAAGTAATTTAAAAAAGTACAGATCGAAGCAGTTGTTCATTGGCAATCATAGCGGTCATTTGGTTGAAGGACTCTTTGTAAATTTCTGAACTCAGAAATGGCTCTTTTTATTTTAAATCAGATCTTAATAATATATTTTCCTCAACAATTCCCTAGAGCATCTCAATTCACGATCTTTCGTATCGAGTCATGCGCTCTGGGACTTATCAAGGATTAATGATACACTAACGGAGTACTCTCGTGGCGCCGAATATTACCTAATTTATTGTATATTCAAAAAGTGACGATAGCCTAGTTGGGTGTGGAACGGACTGCCGAGACGAATGTCCGCAGGTTCAAATCCGAAGGGCACACCACTGATATTTAAAAAAAAATATGTGTTTATTCTTTGTGAATTATCGCTTGCTTTAACGGTGAAGGAAAACATTATGAGGAAACCTGCATACCCGAGAAGTTCTCTATAGGAATTTCGAATTTGTGTGAAGTGTACCAATCTGCACTAGGCCATCGTGGTGGAGTAAGGCCTCATCCCTTTCAGTAGTAGAGGAGGCCCGTGCCCTGCAGTGGAACAGTGTATAACACAGGACTGATATTATTATTATATACCTATTATTATGGAATATACGTGAGTATTTTTTTAAGTGGAAATATAGTTGAAAGTCATAGCATAGACGTATTGAAATATAGTAGAGTTGTAACAAAAATTTCAAGATGCAGTCTATATAGTAAATGTAAGTTGAAGCTCTCAACTATTAACTGTTTAGTTTCGCAATTTAGCTGAAGCGATTATTATAGTTATTGTATGTAAATGAGTATGGTGGCAAAAAAGCGGCGATAGTCTAGTTGGGAGTTGAATGGACTGCCGAGATGAATGTCCGCAGGTTCAAAATCCAAGATGCTCTTCAGTCTTTTCTAAAGTTATGTGTGTATTCTTTGTGAATAATTGCTTGCACTATAGTATATATATTTCGCTGGTGGTAGGTTATATTTTATATCCGGATAGCGACCACCGTACACAAGGTGTTAAAACCCGGCATAGTGGCCCACGTAAGTGTGTCTCGTATCAGCCTGTGTATATCCGGTTCCAAAAAGCCGGCATAATTGTGTCGACTGTCAGGGGTAATCATTAGCCGGACCGGCAATCCGACATGTTCGGGGAGAGAACATTTCAGAACGTCTTCAAGTGCTTTTCGAAGCACCTCACACCGCCAATATCCTGACTCCTGGATGCGACTGACTAATGTTGAATATAGAAAAACCCAGTTACATTTATTTTTGGATTTTTTTCGAACCCAGAACCTCGGCGCAGTAGTCTACTCGTACCGCATACACATACCACCGGGGCAGTCATAGTCGAGTAAGTCGAAAACAACGATGATACGTGATTAGTATCCTAACAGAAATCTCAACTAAATTCTAATGTAAACAAAATTTTATCGGAATAATATCCGAGTATTAAGATATCATAGTTTAATTAAATGTGTTTGTCGATGGATCTATATTATCTATGATAGGGATGGCGAACCTTTAACGGTTAACGTGCCATTATTGAAAAGAAAAATATGACCTATAACGTGCTATTATATGGACTGTCGGATTTGATTTAAAAAAAAAAGAAACTTTGATTTTGCGCTGGAAATCTTTATTATAAACCTTTCACGAAATAGCAAATTTTAAATAGAAAAGACAATTGTTTAGTTCGGCGGATGGTAAAAGACTAACTGAGATACTGTAATTGGGATGCATAAGAAATACTGAAAGTGCTGTCGGATGCACGAGTCAGCGTTGCAACCCATATAATAAGGGTATAACAGTGCCATCTAGGTCCGGGTTTATCTATCCTAAAAGCCCCCTTTTTAGCGACTTTTTTATGACCTAACTATGTTTTTGATCGGTGCTCGGCAATGGCTTCACGTGAAACCCAAAGAAATGTACATATACAATGTTATATTACTCGCGTTATATTACTCACTAGCCAGTGCCAGTGGTTCGCCGTCCCTGATCTACTGTATTTATAAAAAAATATGGCGTGTAACGAGCCATCTAGGGCCGGTTTTATTTATCCTAAAAGCCCGCTTTTTTATGACCTATGTTTTTGATCGGTGCTCGGCGGTGGCTTCACTGCACCTAATGTTACGCGAAGTGAAACCCAAAGAAATATACATATACAATGTTTTATAGTCGCGTGCGCGAATTATTTTGTCACGTGTCAGAATTAACCATTGCTATTGGTTCGCCATGATCTATGCTATAAAATCATCTGTGACTGTCTCGGTGGCGTAGTTGTATTATGATGCGACAGCAGTGCTGAGGTCTAGGGTTCGATCTCCGGTTCGGGCAAAGTGATATTGGATTTTTCTCCTCAGTCCGGAGTTTGGAATTTGTGCCCGATATAGCGATAGGCATACCCTCTATTACATCATTGGACGGAACACATTTGGCGAAAAGTGGGTGAAGTAATACGCATGGCGAAAAGTTGTTCAAATCAAGTCAAATCAATTAATTTTACATAAAACATGGTATAAATTATGATGTTAAATATCTTAAATGTGCAACATGTTTCACCGTTTCAACGGTATGCAAAAAAAATTATATACGTACTTATAATTAGAGAACGCAGTTAGGTAAATTACCTATTATTTGTTGCACTAGTTCCGCCTCTGTCTACTCCTTCGAGGACAAAAGGCGTGTGTAAAAAACATCATATGCTCTTGCATACATACAGGAGGTAGAAGCACATGTTGTGTTCCTCCTTTATAAACTTCATTGTTATTCCATGTGAAGGGACTACAGTAATGAATCAACTAATATTTCGTAAACTTACTTTTATATATTGGCAGGGCAAAGTGGCCCTACTAAACTTGATGGTAAGTGGAGTGGGGTCCAAGATAATGTCGACGAGAGATGATTACCCCTCGACAGTCGACACAATTATGCCGTCCTGATGAAATGGGATATACACATATGGCAGGTTTTACACCTTGTGTACCGTGGTCGCTATCTGGGTGGATATAAAATCTATCCTACCACGAGCAAATATGAAACGTAAAAGCGATTTTATAAGACACTAAAATTAGGTATCCCATCAATGGTTCCTTTACCTTACATAACAATTAAATTCAATTATGGACTCTATGCGCGTAATTTCAGAGAGCAACGTAGATTGATCTGTTCAGGAATTAAGTTATGCAAACGAAATGGATGTTAAACAACTGGCGTCTTTATGGCTTTCACGAATAATGTTTTTAAAGTAGCGATTAATCGTTTCCAATATAAATCGCTTTTAAATAGGCAACGATTAAGGTTCTGTGTAGACCTTGTTTAGATATAGAAGGACACAAATAGCTTTCTTTGTTTTTAACCTCCGATGGGAAAAGAGTGGAATGAAAAGAATTGTGGTGTATATCAGTGTGTAGAGAACTAGCTTTTGCTCGCGGCTTCGCCTGTGTGAATGGTTTTCTGGGATAAAAGGTAACCTATATCCTTCCTAGGATCTCAAACTATCTCCATACCAAATTTCGTCGCAATCAGTTGGGTAGTTTTTCAGTTTATCGCGTTCAGACAGATACATGCGACGGCGGACTTTGTTTTAAAATATATTTTTATATCTTTTTAAAAGGAACAATTCGTCATATTTGTGGCGTAACTTTAACCGTTTACTCACCGCAGGCAAAAAAGCTCTCAAATGGAATAAATTTCCCCGTTTTGCAACATTTTCATTGATGCTACTCTCCTATTGGTCATAGCGTGATGTTATATAGCCTATAGTGTTACTCAGTAGATAGGCTATCTAACACTAAAAGATATTTTCAAATCGAACCATTAGTTCCTAAGATTAACGCGTTCAAACAAACAAACTCTTCAGCTTTATATTATAGTATAGATATAGATAAGGCCCTTATTTTTATCATAACGATTATGGAGTCTCTTCCACGCAATCGAATACGCCTGGTTATGTGTCTTATAAGAATTTTGTAGGTCATATCTACGAACTTTGGTGGCTTGTGTGACGTGACATTATAGAATTGTTAGGTGGTCAATGGTGATATTGTAATATATACAAGGTGGACGGACGACCTGGCTAAGGTCGCGGGAAGTCGCTGGATGCAGGCTTCCAACAGGTCGACGTGGAGATCCTTGGGGGAGGCCTATGTTCAGCAGTGGACTTCCTGTGGCTGAGATGATGATGATATTTGTATTCGTCCGGATAGCGACCACCGTACTAGATGTAAGCTATAGTATGTAGTCCACGTGAGTCTTGTTCTGGGATTAGCCTGTGTAGATCGGATTTCGAATAGGCCGGCATAATTGTGTCAACAGGTAATCGTCTCTCGTCAATTGATACTTTACGTGGACTCCACTGCGCTTAACATAAGTTCCAATACAATCAATGCTGTGTCTGATAACAAAAATATTTACCATAGTTTTTACTACTATACACTTACCCGACTTCATCATAGGCCAGTCATTGAGAAATCGCGTTAGAGAAACCCACAGAAAGTTTTGCTTGAGGATATTTTTTTCATTGGAAAACCCTTTTGACTTCCCGTTAACTTGTCGAAAGAAAGTTATGCCGGATTTTTGATCAAATACCCCATGTTGATCTCCATCTTCACCTTGTTGGCGCTCCGGGACAAGTTTTGCCTGACCTGGCAATCGAACTAGATACCTCCAGGTCTGCCCATACACCAGACTAAACCATGATAAAGATACCCACTATAAAATACAAAGTAAAGGTTCAACAAGTCTATTTACCCTCTTGGAAACATTTGAAATTACATCAATTAAGTACACTAAATGCATAGTAATGAAGGTCTTTGATCCCTCATCCAAAATATTAGTTTAGACTTTAGGCCATTCTAGACTCAGGCATAACAAATTCATTACTTTAAGAAAGAAGAGAAAGTAAAATATTGACGGATAATAATAACTGTTAGAAACTGAAGCGATTTTAATTAAAATAAAAAGAGATACTGCTTCGGTGGCGTAGTTGTATTGCTTGCGCGGTACGATAGCGCCATGAAGTCCTGGGCTCGAATCCCGGGTCGGGCAAAGTGATATTTGGGATTTTCTGCACAGTATCAACCTGGAGTCTGGAATTTATATATATAATGATATGGCGATAGGCTCGCCCCCTATCACATCATGGGACGGAACACACTGGGCGAAAAGTGGGTGCCCTGGTTGCGCCTCTGCGTACCCCTTCTGGGATAAATGCGTGATGTTGTAAAAAGAAATATCACTAACTACAGATATACTTTCAGAAATATTACACAAACGTAACGATCGATACGACTGTCAATGAACAACTGCTTACCATCAACTGCCAACTGCAAACTGCCGACTGCCTCGGTCCGTCAAATGCTATGTTTTATAGAAAAAGGTATCACAAATACCCTCACAAAAATATTTCTATCCTAACGTAACAATATTTTTTAATATTAAACTAGATGTTACTCTCGGCTTCTCTTGAATGAAAGTTTTCCGGGATAAATCTCCTATATATTTCCCCGGGATATAAAATAACCTATGTTCCAGAATATCAAACTATTGCCATGCTAAAATTTATTGAAATCCGTTATGTAGTTATTGAGATTATCGTATTCAAACAGATTCGGGACTTTGTTTTATAATATGTTAGGACGAACTAAAAATTACTGGCTTCACCCACGTCTAGAACCTGTCTTAATAAAAGAGCTATGTGTAATTTTGGGTTTAAAAACACAATATATCCAAGATTTGGTATGTGTGCGCCAAACTGATTTTAAACGGATAGTTTGTTTTATATGTTTGGATGAAATATATATTATATTTCCTAGTAAGAACCATGTGTAAAAAGTAAAAACTCAATGTAATCCAAGTCTTGGCGTTCCAAATTGTTTTTAAATCCTTATAGTTATTTCGCGTATATTTCCAACTAAACACAATCATCTCTACGAGCTTTCGCTTTCACAATATTAATAAGATACACGTATTCGACGAATCAAAGGTGTATTTCAAGACCCAAGATTAATTACGTATAGAATATAATATGGGATGAATTTTCGGGCCTAACGAGATACAAGAGGTAATCAGGCGTCCTGAGGGAGGGTTCGGAGTCGGCGCTTAGGGAATGCGAATTACACCTCGACACGGATGCTGTTGGAAATAATATAACCATCTAAGATACGGTCTTACGTCACTATAATTCTATACAAATTCTTGAAGTCGAAATAAAATCGAAAGTTAATGAAGGTTTGCATGTAAAATAAATGCGGTATTTCTGTATGGTTTTCGATGAAATTTGGCACATACAAAGAATTAGACAACGTTTTGAGTTAACATAAATGTGTATTTTTTATCTACTTGATATAAATAATACAATTGAATTTTACTTCTAGATATCTCTTTAACCTGGTGAAGTCGCCAACAAAACTTAATAACTTATCTAAATTCATGCAGTAATATTTAGGAGTTTAGTGTTGATTAAAATTCAGAGATTTAGGCTAATCCATCAACAAAAAAAAATCGTTAATTATCTACATTTATTACCTTTCCCAATCTATTCTTAAATCCCCTTTTGTTTTCATAATGGCAGTTAATGGCGTATCATTTTCGATGAGCATGTTCATGGTCTTTGGTGAAAAGTTACTATTTGACTGATTCTAAAGTTACATTTTTGTTACAGATACCATGATTTGAAAAGAAGAAAAAAAGACATTCAAAATGCTTAACAAAAGCATAAACATATCAATTCTACTCCTAATTATCGT